>NW_019525377.1:95936-156066 GCF_002814215.2 Seriola lalandi dorsalis
CCCCCCAACAGCCCCGTAATGTCCCCTGCAGTCATTGCTATGGTAATGTACAGGTGGATGGCTCTCGATAGTGGAGAGCCACCAACAGGACAAGACTTTGAAAAAGAGAAGAAAAAAATATCTGACTTTCGTTGGTTCAGTTCCGCATTTAATGAGAACTGCTTATAAACATGATTTTCACATTCTCAATGAATCTTTTTGGACTTGTGTTGTTGGGAGTTTTATGACACTTTGTTCAGGAGAGAGTCAGACCTCCATGTAGGAGAACATGATGCTCTGTGTCTGTGGAAAGGAAGATGCTGTTCTTGTTATGAGAGGCAGCAGTTTTCTTTTTGTTTTTTCACAAAAAAACTAAAAAGTAACTTTATCACAGTAACATAACAAGTCCCTGCTCCCGTATTGCTTTAGATTAGATGAGATAAAGTGTGTTTGATTTACTTTGAATCTGCAACAAACTGCAACAAAAGCCAAACTCATGCAAATGTGTCTCTGTCTCTGCTTCTGTCTGTGCTCCTGCAGGTGCTGTGACAGGCAGCGTCCTGCAGCTCTCTCCCTTTATACTCAGCTATATTTAACACGCTGGGCTTACGCAGAGCAAATTCCGGTTCTGTCCCTGTGCCAAGTGGAAATGGACTCTGTTTCCTGAGGAAAACTAGACACTTGCTTCCTCGACTTTCACTCTGCAGTCACCTTTAACGGGAAGAATAAAGGATGCAGACGTGGCGCAGCTCTTTGCCCGTCGCTGACTGACTTTACATGGACATTTTGTGTGTTTTTTAGTGTCCTTGAAAAATTCACAAATTGAAATATAATTTCCGAAAGAGTAAAACTCCCAACGCACTGAAAACATGTCGTGAGCTCCCCTGCAGAGAAAGCCATCCTCTATCTTGTTCATCACACTCAGGTCATGTAAAATGCGACTGGCCAAGAGGAGAGAGACAGATCCAGATTAAGAGTCGCCCTGGGCTCAGGTTTCTCCTTTTGTCTCTCTCTTCTCTAAAAGGGAGGAAGTCTTCCAGCTCAAGTGTTTTCTAAACACAGTTACTGAAGATTACAGTTGAGCAGACAGAGAACCAAGGCATCTCCTCAGATGTTTCCTCACATTAAAAACCTGTTTTTTATCTTGTTCAATTGTTTGTTTCTCCACTAAAAAAAAAAACCTGTTTTTCTTTCTGGAGTATGTGTATTTTTGAAGCATTGTTCCATTACTGTGACTGGTGGGTTTTGTTGCTTTTAACTGACAATCAGATGTGTTGTGTGGGCTACTCCAACTACTTCTCTCCGTCTTTGATCCTCCTCTGTTCTCTGCTCTGTTTTCTTAGAGTCATCACTCTGTTGAACTGAAGGTCCTCATCATTATATGACTGGTAAATGATTCAGCGTCTCCCAGGTCCTGTTTCATATTTGCTTTGTTGCTCAATAGACGTAGGAGTTTTCACAGGAATCACACACCGGCGCATTAAGGACATTGGGCTTTGCAAAAATGTTCAATCTCTCATTTACACACATGACCATACATACGCATTGTTTCTGTGTTCCTCTCCAATCAGCAGCTGTGCTCAGAACAACCAGGAACAATCTACTTAGCAGCATGTGGGCACACATGTACACACACTAATGGCAATTATCCTCATCACCCACAAAGTGAGGGGAAACCCAACTTTTATCTTGGATAAATACGCCGTGGTGCATGGCATGAAAAAGCAACAAAGTGATTAGAGAGAGAGAGAAAAAAAAGTTCAACGACAGCACGGAGACGGGCTACTTACCTTCTAGAAAGATATCAAAAGGAGGTGGGGAGGAGAGGAAGCAAGAACAAACGCAAACCGATGAGAAGAATCATGGGAAAGAAGAAAAGCAACAACACCAGCCTGAGGCCCTGTAATCAGTAATTCTGCTCTTCCTGAGGCCAGAGTTTGACGCCTGTTGGGTCAAATAGTCTGAGAATGGGAAGACTGGGAGACTCTTTATGGCTGACCAGACTGAACTGGATTAGATGGGATGTCGGCTGATGAGTGATTGCAGGATTTATCAACTTTAAGTTATTTGGTTTTAGATTTATTCCACACTTACTCATCGACTTGTTTACATACATGTGGAAAAAGAGAAATATAAATCTATTTCCTGTGGCTTGATACAAAAACATCCAAAATGTGTAAAATACAAGTTAAAATGAAGTCACTTGTCTGATTTAACATGATCCCATATGTGAATGACTTCACTATCAAACAAAAGATAATTAGCCTGCTATAGTGTTTAGCTACCGACGTCCCTAAATGGTTTACCTTTTTGCAGAAGGCAAAGCTCACGGTGATTAAATGGTTTAACACCATTCAGCACTAATGAAGCCATTAGCAGCTAGCTGCTAGCCTAATGAGATCAGGTTGCCGTGTACTTAGCAGAATGGTGGCTGATTTACACATCGTGTGTGCGTGTGTGATCAGGATCAGAAGTAATTAGGATCTGGAGCAGTAGTGATGACCCACTGATTAGAGTGATAGATAGATAGATAGATAGATAGAGAGAGAGAGAGAGAGAGAGAGAGAGAGAGAGAGAGAGAGAGAGAGAGAGAGAGAGAGAGAGAGAGAGAGTGTTTCTACATCCTCAAAAGTCACTACATCATTTTTTATCATGATCAATCTTTCATTAATCTTGCTTCCCTTTACTTATCACTTATTTAGCCTTTTTTTTTTTGTTTTTATAGAGCACATGCAACGTCAGCTTCTTATTCTGAATCAAATCAGCTCAAATCTCCACAACAGTCAGAAACTCTTGTTGCTCTTTAGATGAAATTGGTTTTAAGAGAATTGCTTGGTGCTTTTTATGCTGTTGCTGTTATTAGAAAACGGCCAGAGCCTTGGATGATTTGCTAAATTATAGATATAGATTGAGCAAGTTAAAAACGTTTTTCACAAGTAATGATTTCCACACTTAGTTGCCTTGGGTGCTTATATCATCTTTTCCAAAGGTCACACTACAACACTACCCCGGAGTTTTCAAACTAAATACTGCTCCAGCACAGTTTCCAAAAGTCTCAGTAGTGTGGACGCCAGGCGTAAACATGCTAACCTGTACTACGAGTTAAACTTTCAGCTCTGGACATTGAGATGACTGTAACATAAAACATTTTTTAAAAACACTGTTGGACTGAAGAGCAGAGGATCTGATTTTGAATACGTAAAATACCAAATTAAAGACCAGCAGCTGTTATTCTACCTGATCTAGCACTTTATTCAAGTGTACTGGAAAGAACCGGTCTCACTTCTTTCTGTCTCAGTTTCAGCTCTTTATTCCACCACATTAGCCTGTAGCAGCAGCTGAAAGTCGGCCCATTCTGGCTACCAGCTCACTCTTTACCTGAAGGGCCATTTAGCCTACCTGTTCCACCTGTTGGGACATCTTTTGTGTGTGTGTGCGTGTGTGTGTTTCACATGGCAGTGTGTTCATGTTTGTGGGAGTTTGGAAAGCAAATTGAAAGTAGATTTTTGGCGAGAAGACAACCATTATTTTAGTTATACACATACAGAACTACACCGTTCGGCAAATTATCAAGAAATCTGGCAAAAGCCAAAGCATGAGGACGAAAGCAGAGACATAGAAAAGAAATTTGCACTTCATCAAAATATCAATATACGGGAGTGAAAGTACAAATACTGTAAAATATCCTTCAAATCTGGGAACACAAAAAATATTTGAATGAATAGTGAAAGCAAAACAAATATGCACTATGAGGAAACTTAACATAGCGCAACACAGTGTTAAAGTCAAAAACACTTCACGGAAAACCCATTAAAAAGCATTTCTAAATTTGAAGCACAATTTCCTTTGTTGTCTTTGCTATGAATACTTGTTTGTACCTTGAACCCGTGTGTGATCAGTTCTTCCCATGTGTTGGCAGACATCAGACAGGCGGCCAGGCTCCTCATCAAGATAGATTTTACCTTTGATATACAGGTGACAGTGTTTAACCACAATAATTTGCATAACATCAAAAGGTCACACATGTCCCATGGAAGCCAAATGAAACCATTCATTTTTATTCTTATTAGAAACCTGTCTTAACCAGGTCTTTCTGGAAAATCAACCTTTCACAAAAAGAAATTTACTTTCACATTAATTAGCAAAGGTTTCATTACAGTTTATAGTATTTGCTCAGTTCCTTTGGGATCAAATACAACACAATTTAATAGTTTTTAAATATATTTTCTTTTTATTAAATTGACATTGCGACCAAGTGATTCAAGGGGAATCAGCAATTTTGTTGTTGTAGCTATTTTAGACTGAAGCATGTCTTATTATACAGCTTATTGAAGATGAATACATGGTATTTCCCCCATTTCATTAAACAAACCTACTGTTGGTTATTTACTGTTATCATTTTGAGACATCCTCCTTTAACAACATTCAACATTTGGGAGTACCCATCATGCTAATAAGTTTGTATCCAACTTGGAAAATGGAAGCTAGCAAGCTAGGCTAACTAGCCTGAGCCTAACTTACATTAGCACTGATTCCCATGCTGTGTCTCAATTCGCATACTTCCATACTAACACTTGCTATGTTGAGTGCATAAGTGCGTTCACATTGACAGTGTTTGATAAGTGCCTGGATGGTGCACTCAAAACGGCCCGAAAAATTGAGCGTAAAACAATGGACACTAGTCACCCTCTACAGCTGCCATCTTGGCTACATAGTGGAAGGGGAGGAACCACCAACGGATTTGCAAACTCGTGAAAACGGCGCCCAAGGAAGGAGGATACATAGTTGGCGCAGATGGCAGCTTTATTTCTATGTCGCATGACACAGGCAAAACACTCAAGAAAGTAAAATGTTTTTTTTCTTTTGGTAATTACTGTAAAATGTTGACCACAAACAAATACCAAGGATATGCAATTCTTAGCAAAATCTATTTAAATAATAGGGGCATAGTATCAGACATATCCCAAACAAACTACATTTTTTTCCTATTGTATTCTGTTCTATAAAAGGTCAGGAAACACAAGAGGTCTGGTCATAAACTCAGGGACCTGACACCGCTGTTAGTCGTCCAACTGTGTGCCATAAATAGCCGGCTTATATCATTACAAGTGGGTTTCTGTTTAAAGAAAATGGCTGACAATAGGTGCGTCATTAAAGAGGTAACGGGAGAAACATTGTGTGCTAAAACAGGGAAATGGTTTAGGGTTGCTGCTGCAGCATAATGTCTACATTTTGTGTTCAGGAGCAGTCCTCATGCTCTTAGGCAATAAGCGATAGCTCTTCATCCATCTTGGCTGCTCCACTTAGCTCGTCTTTCAGTCACTGAGCTGCGTTTCTGTCCTCACCAGCGATGATACTCTACAGAGACACATGACAAAGGGACAAAATCGCATCCATTGTTGTGCTTTTGTAACTTGACATTTTTGCTTATTATTTAACACATAATGGTGTTCATTTCTGCATGTGTGTGTATCATATTACACATGCCCCCTCTTGCTGTTCGACCAGTTGGGCACCAGTTTCATCCTCAGACCAAAATATGAGAAACTTAATGAGACCAAACATTTCAGTACATGTTGTGTGCAGATGTGATTCACTAGAAAACAAGTTTAGAAACCACTTCAAAGACAGGCCTGTGACCTCAGTGACAATGATTAATCCAACCTCTTCAACTTTAAGAAAGTCGCAAGCATAGCAATCAAGAGAAATTCAAATATCTGTGATGGATGTCAAATGACGTAGTGCTTTCTGAAACACCTCGTTTCTTTGCTTTCTGTCACGGGCTTTAGAGAAGTTAAAGAAAGCTGCGGCACAACGTGGGTGAGTGAGAGGCCAAGTGGTGATGTATTGTGTATAACACACTGTGTATTCAGTGTCAATACGGTGTCTCGTGGTGGGGTAAGGAGTTCAGTTCCCAACGGGGCCACCCATGCAGATCATAAATCTATTAGGAAAGACTGTTGTCACTAAAGCATGCAGGATCCTGGGAGGTGATCGCTGCTCGCTGTTGTACAGTTTTGACGAGACGTATTCTTCGCTTATTCTTATTAGTCTGCCAATCCAGCGCATTCAAAGTCCCCATATGATGAAACCTAATGAGTTTGGTGATCCCCTGATTTTTCTTGTAGCGCCAAAATGATGTGGGTTTTACAACTTTCTAGCACCATCATTATCAAAATTTTTCATTTGTCAATTACTTCAGATTATGACCAAAGAGCATTCCCATCAGCCTTAGCTGTACTTTCTATTTGGTGCAATTTAGCATAATAACATAACTTAAAAATAAGACAGTGAATATGGTAAACATTATACTTGCTAATTAGTATGCAATCATTATCATTGAGTAACTTAGCATGCTAATATAATCATTTAGCTTAAAGCACAGCTGTGCTTAAAGTAGCTATTTCTCAGTTGCTATCGCTACATAGCCAGAATACACATTAACAGTTGTTTACTTACCGCTCTAGAAGAAATGTTCGGCATCACACTTCAGTCTTTTACTTGCAAAGAGGTGTCTCCAATGGTGGAAGCCACACCAATGTTGACTCTTGTCTCTATCGCGTTTTTTCTTCTTCTTAAGTTAGCATGCAAATAGCTAGTGCCAGCGACAGCGACTCACTGTGTGCCTCCAATCTGCCCTGACAACGCAGTGCTGTTCAGAGGGTGTATTATAACCTCTCGTCTTATAAAACCCGATGAAGGCCCAAAGTTCTTGTCAAGCAACACGACACCCTCCCAGCAAGACACCAAGTTTGGCGGCAGAGAAAACTTACAAATAGGCCCTTTAAGTAAAGGCTGAAACGAGGTTCTAGCATAGCCGTTGACTCTATTTTGTTCGGGATGGTAGAATATCAGTGCATTTTGTTATGTGCTTCCCTGTCTTAAATATACAGATAAATAAATTGCACAAACATTAATTTGTACATTTAGATGTCATTCATGTATTTGATGTCATTTGGAAGTTTACAGATATAGAAAAGAATAAAATATATTGTCAGTGTTGACTTGAGAATTGTGACTTTAACCGTCATTTATATGCACAGAAATAGATCTTTACACAACAGTTGCATGTTAAAACTTAACTCTAACCATATTCTAATTTTTCTTATATTTCTATTATTTTTTATGCCTTTGTGATAGCACAGTAGAGAGACAGGAAATGGGGAGGCAGAGAGAGGGGGAACGACATGCAGCAAAGGGCCGTCCGATGCGGGATTCGAACCGGGGCCGACAGCAGCGAGGACTGTAGCCTCTACACACGGGGCGAGTGCGCCACTCGACACCCCACCATATTCTAATTTTTATGTAAATGTTTTTTGCAGGATAAGCTGTTAGGAAGAATTAAAAATTTTGAATGCATTACCAGTGCATTTCCCATGCAACATATCCTGATAGGTGAAACATACAGTACATGGTGTGTTGTAAAACAGTTGATTATTACTCTTATGTGAAAGAACAGATGTATAATAGTTCCAGTGACTTGATTCCAGTATTTTCTGTTCATGTGGACACGGTGAGAAACAGAGATTCTTCAGTGAAAAGGAGACGTGAGGTCTCTGAGGTGACCAACTCTGTTTGTTGATGTTGTTATCTTTATTTTTCCAGGTGCCTTAACTGGACTGTGACTATGACTGTGATGACTTAAGGTAAATTAGAGCAACCTTTTCACTGAAGCCAAAGAGCCTGAACATAAATAGTCAACAAAGGTTGTGAACTAAAACAATGCTTGTTGGTTGCTTCAACAGCTGATTGCCTTTGTGTTTGTATATTCACTATGGGAGTTCAAAGCCAACTGCTTTTATTAATATGCAAATTAGATGGTTCTGTAACATTTGCATACTGCTTTTGCTTTGCATGAACACTAATAGTAAATACAGGAATTATGGTCAGTGCAGAGGATTAAGAATAATCATTCAGATGATCCAGTACTGCTCGTGAACTTCTAATGTAGATACTATAGTGTTTCACACACTTGGTCTTAGCTGATAAGGAGAATAGTGAGATACAGTGGGGAGTCAACAGACTGGCTGATGGGTGCCAGTCATGCCAGGCTTTGATTTCTGGTTCAGAGTGGTTTGTAATTTTGAAGGAGAGAAGTGACACACCCGTTGCACATCTACATCCTGTCAACTGAATGCATCAACACTGGAATGTCATTGGTAATGCTTCAGTGGGCGGTGGATCCATTAAACCACATATCTTCTGGTTAATGTCACACTGAAGCCCTTTCAAAAAGTAATGATAGACGCTGTTGTTTTGTTTTTTTTCTTTTGCAATACTGTCATATTACTAAATCCTACTTTTCATTCACGTCAACTTGTGAGTCAGCTTGCGGTGGTGACGACAATTCTCTAGGAGCGCCTGTCAAGACGTTGTGTGTATTATGAAAATGCAAACACTAAGACCTACCTATAGTGGTCTATGTGAGGTGTAACTGGCATGGTAATGAATCAGTAAAAATAAAAGAGGCCACTGGATTTCATATTCTTAACTGACCACGGTAGCTTTAGTAGTGTTTAAATAGCAGCCATGGTTCTTTGAGGCTAGATGGGATTATTTCTGCCCTCAGAGCAGCTCTGCCTCCAGATCATGTTTACACAGGCCAAACAACACCTTATATCACCAGACTACATTTTTACATCATGTTCTGTTCTACACCTCTGCATCTTACAGTGTGAACATGTGCATCCTGCTGTGTGTTGATGGACACAGCATGTGCAGTGGTTGCAGGATGCAAACCTGTGCAAGACGCTCTTAACTCAAGTTTTTACCATCCAGAAAAAACCTGGAAGCTAATCAGAAACTTTAAGAAAACTGTAAACAACAGGGAAGTAAAAGCCGGGATACAAACTTTTCCCTTTCTGTTGTTTCTCAGACCTGGCAGCTGAGAGCTCTGAAAGCTAGAAGACAGACATGAGAGCAAATAATTACCTTTCCCAGGTAGCTGTGCTGATTGTTGGGGGCTGGAGGATGAGTGAAGAGGGCACCGTCTGTGTGTGTGTGCGTCTGAACACAGCATGTCCTTTTGACCTTGTGGCACTGCAGACACACACAGAGAGACGGTTTTGTGTCCCCAGACAAGAGGTCTGCTTTCCCCTGAGCAGGCTCGGCCAATTACACCCTTCAGACCGCCCAGCAGAGACAAAGGGGAGCAGAGCGGGATGAGTGACTGGGACCAGGCGGGGAGCTCCCTTCATTAGTGGAGGAGGGGTGAGTAGTGTGTTTGGGAATGCCGAATTCAGTGTTTTGTTTTTTTTCTTCATATATATATGCATATAAAGTTAAATTACCACGTTAGTTTGTCAGTGATGAATCTTACCTGTAGTCTGTGATTCCCTCCAGGGTGGCTGGTTTTGGCTAGATGGCATTCCTCTGTGCCTTCAGGTGGGTGTACAGGTTCAGGCATGACCATGAGCACATCGACATAAAGGCTTTCTCCAAAGGTATGGTGTTGCTTCAGGCGTCAGATGGCATTTAATGACCAAACTCTGGCAGAGGATTCAGATTCCTCCTCTGTCATGTGGGTGTACTAACTGCAGTGAAAGTGTTTGAACAATCCAACATTGCAACTGGCATGTCCCCTTCATTTCTCATGCAGGTATGTGTACATGGCACACACAGACACACTCAAGTACACACACATGAACTTTGATTTCATATGGATGCAAATTCAAAATCATGTTATGCAAATTCATTGGTCTGATGCTGTAAATTTGCCTGTTGAGACTTGTTACTCTTGAATACTGTATTGAATCCAAGAACAGTGTTTGGATTAGGCAACATCAGCCTGAGTGTTTGCACAAACCCGCTGATGATTGAAATGCCATGACATAAGTCTTATTAAAAGTCTAAAGAGATTATACAGACCTTTCTGAAAGGATTTCTGTGAAAGTGCTAAGCAATCACCGTGTCAAGTGACAAGACAGTTGCAATTAGAATCTGTTTACGGTACTGATTTATGTAATTACTTGGATGTCATTTATCTTCATTTCTTTTGTGATCACCCATGTCAGTCAGCAAGAGGTGAAACACTTAATTGTTTTTGGGGAAACATATATGTGTATTTTGTTTACTGTTTGCTCTGTATATGGAGCGGCACAGGTGCACGGCATATTAGACCCTCTGGACCTACCATATACCTGCCTAAAACAGCCACAGATACGTATCGCTTGCGTCTTTCAGAGCGAGGCTGTAGCCCATCATGTTCCCTGACTCTAGCCTTTAAAATCATGATAGACAATTAAAGGATCAAACTCAATGCATTCAGTATTTTCTTTTTATCTCACATGTTGTTCCTTGTGAAAACCCGGTGCCCACATTTCCCACAATTCAACTCCCCGCCGACAGCTCGATTGGAGATTGGGGTGTGTTATGCCGCCAACATCTAATGTAGCCTCGAGCAGAGATGAGGAGTGGACTAGTTTTCGAGCGCCTAAAACGGACACTTTGTAAACTCTGCTGAATCCGATTTAATTTGAAAGTCCAGGGTTGCGTTGTAGTGTGGACGCAGACACCAGCCTCGCCTCCTGATTGGCTCTTATCAGTCACGAATGCAACATGGATAACGAATTACAAGCGTTGCTGACCTTGTTGCAGCTGTTGTGCAGTTAAATTCTGCATTTTAACGCTGTAACTGCCTTTACTGTTCCTCCTTCGTAGTTTTTCCTCCAGCTAACCATCTGCAGAAGAAACAATCTCCTTCCCGTTTACGCTGGTCCGCGCATGCCATGCACGTGTATCAGTGTTTTGCCGTCAGCGTGCATTGTGGTGTACAGTACATTAAACTCGCCAGGCCTTTGAACTGACTGTCACGAAGATGGGGCTCTTGTTGAGGCCATTATGAGATTTAGTCCCTGAACAGCTGTAGGGCTTAGTTCAAAGAGAGCGAGAGCCAGTGTTAGATTCTCACAAGCAGCACTCCCTCTAGACATATTCAATCACACACACAAATGCACACACGCAAATTTAAACTACTTACACAGAATCATGCATGCACAAATATGTGCACAAATAATTAAACATATTCTTCCAGATTGACTAGTGCACTTACATTCAAACCAAACCAAAGTAATTACCAGTCACTCATAATGTCAAGTAGACTGGAAAATTAATTGGATTTATTGGATTATCTAAAATATCCATTGTGGCAAAGCTGGAAACCAGGCTGTTTTTGTGTGAAAAGCTGATATTTAGAGGATGATTTTTTTGTTTTTTTTCCACAGGACATCAACAATGCTACATTCAAACATCTTAAAAACTTACTATCATTTTGTAATCTATCTGCAGAGATCACCCTTTCCTAGAGAATATATTACGCTGTGTTTATGCATGATAAACAGGTGATGTATTTATCCCATATAAAGAGTCTGACTAAGGTGCTGGTCTACCACAAATCTCCAGAAAAATTGGATATAGGAGAGTGTGAGAGAGAAATTCAAACCCATCCTACTTCCTCACCTTCTCACACCTGCCTGATCACTGCGAAAAGTGGACATGATGTTGCGGAAAGTTACAGAAACTTCTGCCATGGTAAAGAGAGTTTCAGGTGCTGTTAGACAATCAAGCGCCTTTACAGGGACTACTTGTAAGTTTTCTCTGTCGCTGAACGTGGTTTCTTGTCGGGAGTGGGTGGTGGCGATTGTCACTTGACAAGAGGTTCGGCCACCCTTGCGTTTACAAGATGAGAGGTAATAATACGTCCTCTGACGAGCAGTACGTGTTCTGGGCAGATTAAAGGCTACAGTGAGTCGCTATCGGAAAACGATGAGACGGGCCAGGGCTAGCTGGTTAGCGTGCTGCTTTGCTTTGCTTTGCTTTCCATCTCTGGAGACAGCTGCTGGTGTTAGCTATGTAACAATAGCAAAACCTAATAAAAGCTCCTTTAATGAGACCAAAACAGACCAAACATTACTGTGTTTTAACCATGGATTTCAATATTTCCTCCAAACCTACACTGTTTATTATGGGAATGGTGACTTTTGCAGACACTTGTTAGAGGAATGTAAAAGCTACACTCTTTGTGTTTGTATTCAGTGCTGCATTGTCAGTCTGGCTATGCCCTGCACTCCCTCAAGGAAGTAGACAACTGATTTTTATCTGCACTGTCATCAAGCGAAAACCGTTGATGCTCCACTGATAATGAAAGAGATTTTAAAAGAGTTTTACTTTGGCAACTCATCTTTGGGAACCAGCCCGTTTAACAGTTTGTTTGTTTTTCTCAGAAGGGTTGCCATTTTAGTCTTTATTTGTCATTTTTCTCTTGCTAATGATTGTAATTTGTTTTTGTAATTTTCAACAGGCTACAGGTTTCCTGACAGGTTAATTGCTTCTCTGCTGTGTAAACCTCTCTGAAAACCATGCAGCGGTCTTTGGGTGTTTTAAACAAGGCTTAGCTGACACACATTTATCTTTTGGCTTTTCAAATCAGCTTGACAAGTTTTCTAACCCCTAATTTGTCATCATATGTGCTCGCTGACTTTGCTAAATACTCCCAGCCCCCTCACCTGTCACACTTAGAGAGGCTAATGGGGTCCACTTCAGATAACTGTTGTTTGACCAAGTCTGCCTCCAACCTTTAATAGTCTGTTTCTACAAGCAAAACACCGAAAACAAACTTGAGCAAAGAGGTAATATGCGCTGCACTATCCCCGTGGCTGCACACACTCGGAGGGAAGTCCACACAGAAACACATACACACATATTTATCGACACATTTTCACCTCTCTCTCATGATAGCAGACACCATGGCCTGGCGTTGACTTAAACATTTTTTCACACGAAGCTTTGAATGTGCCAAATGAATGATTCATGTAAATGCTGATTATTTTTTGGTTTCTGGGTCATTCAGGGGTTTCACTCATCCTCTCTAACTGTTCACCTGATTGACAACATAACCCACAACAAATGGATTAACTCTGATCCATTTTTAATCATTTTCCATACCACTGATACATGTTGTGGTGGTTCAATCCCCGGCTCCTTCTATCTATGTGTTGAAGAACCCTGTCTTCTCCTCCCTTGCCCTCCCTTGTCAGTATTTGAGTTTTGCCCCTTGTGCGTATGGGTATCCGTCTACCTCTTTCCAGGGCTTCATGGTAGAGAGGAAGTCATGTGACTCACACTGTGTCGACACAGAAGGCATAGTGAGAGTAAAAAATGGTGAAACATTGTTAATCAAAGAAGAAGAGAGTGCTCATTACTCTCTATAAGTGAAACATTTGTGTAGCTTATCGGTCAATCGGACTCTCTCCTGTCAGGCTCTTGGAAACAAAGCCTAAATATTTTTATCAGACAGCATTTTTCAGACCGTTGTTTTGAGCTCATCATCCTGTAGCTGTTATTATTGGCTATTTGACAGGTTTTCTCGCTTGTTCATTTCTGCAGTAAAGACGTCGGGAAATCCTATAAACTAGTTTTTTTGTCTTTTTTCATCTGTGGCAGCAAAACATTTAAGACCTTTTAGAAAACTGACTGACTTACTACAGCGGTTTTCATATATACACACAACCGGGGATCATCCGTGTCAGGCCTGTTCTCACTTACTGGAAACACTTTTAGTTTAGACGTTGGGTGGTGTCTGGATAGAAACATCTCATCAAAACGTGTACTCGCTTGCTTCCAATGCTCGAACATCAGCATCTATAACACTACGCACAAACGAGGGTTGCAGCATTATCATCTCATATGCAGACTAATACGGCAAATTAAAAAATAAATACTCGACTGACTGAATTTAACCATGCTCCCACAGTGTGTGTATGTGTTAGTATCTGCCTAATAATAATGATATGCTGTTGCTGCTTTGTCTGTGTGTGTGCATGAATGTGTGCCGTTTCAAATTAATTAATGTGAATGTGTTACCGGTGTGTGGAAAGTCCCACATTAGTAGTAGATTGTTTTCCTTAATCAGTTTGGAAATAGGAAGATGGGTTGATTGACTGATTTCTTACTGTTTCTGTGAATGATGCATGACATGCATTTCCAAACATAGAAGATCTGTGCAAATGAATTCACAAAATTAATTTTTACAATGTCTTTTTTGGATGTAGTTGTAGTTCATTTCTATGGAGAAATGATCATTCCCATGCTAAATTCCTCTTTCATCTGTCTGTACATGTCCCTGATCAGTTCTCTGTTAAGTTCCTATAGAAAATTGCAAATAATGATAGTAATGATTGATTAGGGTCCTATAGGTGAGAAGGTTTCTGCTCATCAGCACAATATGCTTTGTCATGTCTTCTAAGAATCCTGTGTGTTGATCTGTGTTATCACCTCATCCACTTAGTACATGCAGAGGGATGGACAGTTCTTCATAGCTCTTATCAGACCTTGGCCTCTTGGATTTCGGTTAGAGAGAAGGCGTTATCTCACCTAGCCTTTCTAAGCTGCCTGGCCTGTCCGCTTCAGATTAGCAGAGATGTCATTCAGTTACAGTCTACTGTTGTTCCTTTGCCTTCAATTGCTCATTTGGTTATTGTTGAAGTGGTAGTTTTATTCATGTACATTTTGTTTCTGTTTCTTTTTGCTCAGCAGTTTCTTTACTTTCACATTGAATATGTAATTTGCTTTCATCTCTCTGTTTGGAGCTGGATTGTTGCAGCCAGAGCTTGCTGTTGCTTCTCTGATGAGCAGTTATGTAACATAAACATGTCGTAATTTTTCCACAGAACGTGTTTGGAAAGATAGTGACAGTGATAAAGTTGACTATTACAAGAGTTGAAAAGAAAAGTGAGTATTATCTCTCTCAGATGCAAATCTTTTTCCAAGGCTCACATAAACTGCATTAAACAACAAACAGGGCCGGGGGTCGTTATCTTTTCATCTTCTCGCACAGGTTCTGTAATGCTTTGAGGAAATATTTTCTGTCTCTCTGTTGCTTCCTTAAATGCACATTTTGTTACTTTTACTTTCGATTTACAATTTGAAACACTGGTGAATGAAATGTGGTCATGAGTTTAAAGTTTCTATGTGGGACCATGATGAAAAATGTTTGGACGAAATCTCAAAGTTTGAACATTCCTTCATTAATTTTTATGGGAACAAGAGTATTAAAAAGTTTTATATTTGTAAAAATTATTTCACACCATGTGAGTGTGGTGGTGGTCTCAAATTGAATACCAAACTAACCAACAGATTTTCCTTTGTGTATATTGATCGAAATATTCAGATAATTAATGCATCATCACAAGTGAGATTATGAGGAAAGAGCGGCTGGCGTGGCTCGTGATTATGTTTTCTTCTTTGATGAATAAAGTGTGTTTGTGATGTGAAAAGGTAAAATAAGCTGTATACAGGTATCATGTCTAAAGTAGGCAGCACATAATTTTCCATCAAATGTTCACACAGTCAGGAAATCATGTGTCTTTTTTTAAACAAGGCTTTTGATGTGAAGCCTCATTAGACGACATCATGTGCTTGAGTTGTTTTGTCATGTACCCGTTGCTTTGATGGAACCTGCAGAGCAGTTATATAATACAGAATCTGCTGTGACTAGTTTTAATTGTTTTGGCTACACCTTTCCACAGTGGAATCAACACTTTGGCATGTTTATGATGATGTTGCATGGCTACATGTTCATAGGTGTAGCTGCATAATGATCTTCCAAAGTAAGCTATGTTATATAACTGATCTGGTGTGTTCTCACCTCAAAACTAAGCTTGGTGTTTAATCAACAACAACATCCAACCATCAAAATGGACACGCACCAGTAACAGTATCAAAATAGAGCCGACACAAGACTAACACCTTACAAGATCCACAAAGAAAGCTTTTTCTTCATTGTCAATAGATAGTATCTGATCCCATTTATTTTTTGGGAACTGTAAAAATGTAAGGTTTTTAAAATGTGACTTAAATTTCAGTCAGGTTCTGATAGGAATGCCATTAGAGAAACCAAATGCTCCCTTTTTATTTGTATCAACTATAGACTATAAATAAAGATGGACGCAGCCTCCGTGACATCACCCATAGGCTGTTGAAGAGCGGTTTTAAAGCTCAGAGTGAACCGCTTCGCCGTCGCCATCTTGGCAGCTCACCTTCAATACAGTTGTCATTAAGGAGGAAATTAGCTATAGCGACCAAATCTTTTTTTGTACCAGGCTGTAAACATGTTTATTTCTGCTGTACAGTTGGGCATTTTAACATGGGAGGCTATGAGGATTGACTCACTGTTGGAGCCAGACCCCACTGGTCATTCAAAGAGCTGCAGTTTTTGTCACTTCCATGTTGGCTTCAACCCTGGAGGTTGCCTCTTGGTATCAATAAGGCCTCCAACTAACTATTTATTACCAGTTTCATATGCTTATTATTTTCTTGACTGACACATTAATTGTTTTAACCATAAAATGTCTGACAATAGAGAAAATGCCCGTCACAGTTTCCCAGAGCACAAAGCAACTTTATCTTCAGATGTTTTGTCCGAACAACAATCAAAAATCCAAAGATATTTAATTTATGATAATGTTAAACAAAGAAAAAAATAAACTTCTTACATTCAAGAAGCCATGTGTTAAGGACATATACACTGAATCCAAAGGAAGCAATGTACTGTAGCTCTGTTACACACCCACTCATTAACAGCAAAAGCAACCACTGCAGTCCAGTACGTCACAACTGCTTTATTGCCAGACCACACATTTTGCCAGAGAGGAGATTGGCAGTTGTTGTTGTTTTTTTCTATTTTGTTTTCTTCCTTTCTATTGGTTGGGTCCAGAAATGGCGCCTGTGGTTTGCAGATAGCATCTCTTGCTGCAGCCACATGAAGAGAAAAACCAACAGTCAATTACACCATTAGTACTGATGGAGCAGGAGCAGGGCAGATGACAGATGACAGTGATGAAGTTCAGTCTGCTGTGTCATTGCTGGCTAGCGCGCGCGCACACACACACACACACACACACACACACACACACACACACACACACACACACACACACACACGGATATCAGCATGCTCACACACATTTTCATGTTCCGGCACAAAGTTCTCACGAGGTGGATTCATGCATTTAAAGACATTTATCTGATATTCAGACACAAATTATACGACTAAAATCACCTATTATGCAACTAAAATTATATTGATCATATTTAAGTGTTGAACAAATGATGCTATGAGTTTTGCTGGAATAGCTTTCCAATGCCAACGCAGCAAAAATAAGGTGCAAATAAAAAAGTCAGTTTGTTGGTCTCTATCATGACATCATAACAGACGAGTGCAGAACGTGCAGCAGTAACACAATAGTCACTTTGTTTTAATGGACTCTTGGGTGGCGCAAGCATCAGAGAGAAATCGTGATGGATGAAAGAGAAAAATCTCTCCCATTAAAGGTGAGTCACCTCGGCATGATGAGCATTGCTGTTTTCAAAGAACAGTATTTTGTCCATCCCTCCCTCCATCAAATTCACTTTTGTAATATCCATCTCTTTCAAAAGAACTAAGAGGGACGTGAAACCAAATGTTCTGTATAAACAACGGCAGCAGTTTAATATCATTTGTCTCATCCTGTTCCATCTGTCAGTAATGAATCACTGCAGTCGTGGAAAATCAACAGTGGAGGCGACTATTTAAAAAGAAGAAAGAAACATTACGAAACAAATGAGTATAACATGACTTTCTAGTAAGATGTTGCCATGGTAATTCTACCTGAGAATCATAAAGATGAACAAGTTGGAAATGTTCAAGATGGATAAAATAAACCACTGTCACATGACATCATTG
Source organism: Seriola lalandi dorsalis (assembly GCF_002814215.2). NCBI lineage: Eukaryota > Metazoa > Chordata > Actinopteri > Carangiformes > Carangidae > Seriola > Seriola lalandi. The sequence continues at coordinate 113,635 of NW_019525377.1, forward strand.
AAGGTGCTGTATACCTACGGGAAAAGGTGGGAATATCATATCAGTGTTAGTGTCTGAATGAATCTACCTGTGAAATCTTTGTTTATGAAAATACAGTCAGCAGTTACCAGAAAAGAGGCTTTTGATCAAAATCTTGATAATAATACAATAGAAATAACAGAGATTTTCAGTTATTTATTTTGTGCAGCCTACATGATGCATTTGTGTTCTGTTGTCTTAGGCAACAATCTAATCAAGTAAATCAATCAAGTCTCCAATCTTAGGGCCCATTTACACTTAAGGTTATGGTTTCATTTAATTTTTACTGTGTTTTTCCTTACTGGCAAGCCACAGTGTTCATTATGTTATTATGTTAAAACCATAATAGCCTAAAGAGATTTATTCATTTCTGTTTTACAAAACTGAAAATAAGATTGTGATATTGAAAGTAAATCCAAGCCCTGCGTAAAGTCGAAACAGCTGATTGCTGAAGATAAGCTGTGTTTTACAGTAAGTGTGATTCATCAGTTAGTAATGTTTATCTGTTTATGTCTGTTTATGTTTTCTATGCTTTATGGATCCATCTTTCATGCAAATTTTTAAACTGTAAAATGATTGTGGGCATGAATGTGAGTGTGACAGTTTTAATTGATGCGTTAGCTTGTGGCTATCAACCAGTCAAGTGTTTTCCCACATGCATACTATACAGGCTTAATCATGAGCATTCCATGTAGGTAGAGAAATAAAACATGGACAGGTGTTACAGTACAAGTGAGAGTAATTCAGATGGTTGTCATCACGAGACATGCCGTGACAAATCTGGGTATAGTCACTCGGAAAAGCTTGACTGATGCGGTTTCTGCTTGTCGAAAATGATCCAATAGTAGTAACCATAACACAGTTGCCACGCACAAATAATCATTCAACATCGACATTCTTGTCTGGCAATAAAGTGGACGCAGTACATACTGTTGTATTAAACTATGACATTGTATTTTCAGTACAAATGTGACTGGGCCGCTGTTTCACTGTTCATTTGAAAAGTGACTTGTATGTAGTGGCATGTTTAAGGATGTAGAAACACTATTCAGTGAAATGAATGAATGAATGAAGAAATAACACAAACATTAAAGCTGCAAAAAACAATATTGACTGTATATATCAAAATTAGATCAAATTAGATTAAAAAAATTAGAGTGTTTAGCATCTTTTTTTTTCACTTTCCAGTTTTATCACAAGGAAACATCCCAAACAGAAAGTAATTCAGTCAGACAGAGAGACAGGTAAAAGTGATGACCAAGATACCACAGATGTGATATGCGCCTTATGCTGGTGCAACCTCATTAATCCTCCCCAGAGGCAGAACAGCTAACTGTTGTGGCTGGAACCTTTCTTTGGTTTAACGCCTCAGGCCCTCCCCAGACAGATGGCTCATTGGTTTCTTACGGGAGCTCATCCACTCTGGAAACCATATACCCTCTACCCCCCCCACCCCCCTACCCCACTAGCACGCGCACACACACACACACACACACTCACACACACTCACACACACTCACATACACTCACACACACACAGTAACAGAAACCTGTTACCTTTCACTGCTGTTGTTTTGTAAGTTTGTCACAGTTTGTAAAATGAGCTAATTTTGGATTATTTCCAAGGGAAATTATGTGTGTGTGTGTGTGTGTGTGTGTGTGTGTGTGGTACAGGACTGCGAGAAACAGAGTGTACCTGTTGTGCGTATGTTTACTGGCTGTTGGGATTGTTTCTGACTAAGTTTACGAGTTGTGCTGCTTGACGTTCCCTCAGGAGATCTTCTACTTGACAATATGTTTTTGTCTCATCCAAAAGGACACCAGTTTCCTCTCCTACATGCACATCGTCACTCATCGGTTTCAGAAACGCTTCGGTGACAGAACTGTAATGTGAATATTGACACTTGTACGCATTTGTAAGTAGTTGTACGTGTACAAGCCAAACCAGATCAGGAATGTCTCACTAATGATTGACTGACAATCAATGAATGAGCCTTTGTTTTAAAAGCTCTGCTGCAAATCCAGAATAATCACCTCAAAGCTTCTGATGGTCTGATGTAGTAAAGTTAATGTGTGCAGTTTATCCTGTATTAACAGTGTCTCCAATTAGAGAATGTGTGTCTTCAATACAACTACACCCTTTCGTAGAACTGCTAAGAATCTGACCTCCAACTAAAATGGTCACATCTTAGTTGACTGTATGAGATGAACAAACTTTTAATCTCCATGTAATTAAACGCTTATAGTCATTCTCAGAAAGCATTAAAAGGTTGTAAAATTAACCCTGGTATCGATGTGAATCACTGCACAGCGAGGTTTACCGAGACAGGTGAATGAGTTTCACCCGAGCCTGACGGATAGCCTTGACCTTTGCCCTCTCGACACCTCGTTTGCCCCGAGGACAGGAGGAGTTAAGTCAGAGGACACCTCACATAGTCCAGCAACACGTCCTTTACACTCCTCGTCCTGCTTCAAGGTGTCGTCTCTACTTTTCCTTTTATCCTCTATACTCTAAAACTTGGGTGTCTCAGGACGTATATATTGCAACTAGGACAGTTTTACTTAACTTTATACTTTTTTTTGTGCATATAAAAATACAGAAGACAAATTAATACTATATTACACTGTTAAAGATGTTTTATTTGGAAAAAAATATTGAAAAAATGTATTTCCATGTAAGTGGAGAAACAAAAAAACCTTTTGTGTGCTGAATTTAGGCTTGTTTTGGTGTTTAGACAGTAAAAAAATAACATATTAGTGGTCAAAACCTCAAATGAGCAAAAATAATATGGAAAACGTGATGAAATTTGGTCTCTATGTTTGGGCCAATTTTTTTTTTTTTTACAGCTTCTGAGAAATGGCAGTCACACTCAGCTATAATAACACTTTTTTTTTTTAAGTTATGCTATTCAAATTTGTTTGGGTTTAATGTCTAAATGTCAGGCAGCTTTTCAACACAAGAGCTTAGCACTGTTAAAAACCGTACAGAGTAAAACTAAGATTACTAAGATTTACCTTGATGGATCTTGTTTTTTTATCCCATGTTAATCCCATGGGATTTACATGATCATGACCGTCATTGCTTTGGACGACACAAATAACAACGTTGCCATGGATTAGTGAATTAACTTTGGGCTACACCTGTTTTTGTTGAACGGTACTACTTTTGATGAATCAGCACCTGAGCTTTCTGTTGACGCCGTCACCATGGACCAACGGGCAACAGCTGGACTACTCAAGATGCGTCTTTCTCATATGGACATTTATCCTTGATGAACACGAACAAAGATATTGTTACCACTGTAAAGAGTAAGCTGTGATTCCAACACGTCATGTCTCTGGGTTGACTGAGGAGAAATGGTATAATTTCCGATGTCAAATGAGATAAAATAATATATATATATATTTATAAAATATGATTAAAAGTTTTATATTATTAAGACTAAATGTGTACATGTGTATATGAGTGCTACTGTGTAAATACTGTATCTGGAGATTTGATATCATTTCTCATTATTACATCTTTCATTGGAAAAATCATGTGACCAGGAAATTATGCAGTTTATAGCAAAACTATAGAGCAGAACTGAAACTTGTGTTACAACAAGTATTTGAAGCTAAAATGTAAGATCATTTTCCGTCTTGTCAGTGAGGAAGTGGTCCTTTGAGCAAAGGTACTGACCTTACATTGTTTTTGTTAGAGTACAGCCCCTCAGTGACATGTTATCCTCTGCCTGTGTTACACCCCTTTATAACTCCTGGGCCCTCTCACCTGTCACCCTGTGACAGTGAAATGCAGCTCTTTGGATGGAGTGACCTCTCCATCCTTTTTTTTTTTTCTTGACACTTTGTATTCTCTACCTACGTAACCAAAGCCCTCCAGAGTAACCTCTCACTTCCTTCATCTCTCCCCCCTCCCTCTCTTCTTCATTTTTCTCTTTCACCACTATGATCTGTCCAACTCTCTCTCTCTTACTCTACTTCCCTTTGTTTCTCCCTCTCATTCTCCAGCGCACTGCTCTCTCCGTAGGTGTCATCACCTGCTCTGCTGTATTCTCAGAGCTGAGCCTCGGGATCAAAGAGAATGCCTTCACATGTCAAGCCAATCGGAAGTGGAGGAATCCTAAAGCCCTTAAGTAGTCTGGTTACTTCCTTGAAAGTCCTAGGAAGCATGTGTTCTCTCTCTCTCTCTCTCTCTCTCTCTCTCTCTCTCTCTCTCTCACACACACACACAAGCTCCTTTCATTCATGGAAGGGCTGGATTCAGTTAGTGGTTTTTATTGTTTACATAAAGGACTCCCAAATAGAAAAAAAAAAAAAATCATAAAAAGTTTCCTTCCTCCAGGACATGACAGTTTAAGATACAGCAGATTAAACATTGTCAGACATTGCTAACAGCACGGCTCTATAGATAGCAATGTCGTTGGCCAGTCAGTCCACCACTTATCTGTTCCACTCTGAAATATCTCAACTACCATAGGACAGACTGTCATCAAATTTGGCACAGAGATTCATGATCTGCAGAGGATGGATCCCCCTGACTTTCCCAGCAGAGCCACCAGCCCATCAAAGCTTACACTTATCCTGTGAAATATCTCAGTTTGCACTTTTTAGATTTAGTAAAATATCTTTAGAGCTATTGGACATGAAATTCGGTCCAGACTTTCATGGTCTTCAGAGGACAAACGATCCTCTGAACTGACACTGTTTTGTACAGACATTCTAGGTGACCAGACATTTGTGATTTTGAGTGAAATGTCTAAAGAAAAATTGGATGGATTGCTATGAAATTCTGCATGGGCATTCATGTTCCCCACAGGATGGAGTAATAAATTTGGTAATCCCCTGACACTTCATCTAAATGCATTATCAGGAGAAAATTTCAATTCATCCAGTACCTTGGTTTAATACCAAATACTTGAAAAGGTAGTATAAAATGTCTAATACAGTTATTGAAAGTCATAAAAGATAACTAATAAAATGTGTGTTAGCATGCTAACACAGTAAACATATCAGAGAAACCAGGTTATGCAGGTAATTGGAGATCAACATTAAATGCATGATAACCCAATCCTGTAAATCAATACATACAAGCAGCGTCAGTATTCAGCTTTCTCACATACTGCTGGAGTTATTTTAAATACAAGGGCACATCGCTACGTGAAGTGATCTCTCTTTCCATTCTGCTCTTTCACTGGTACTTTGCTAATGTCACGTAATACACATGTAAAAGGATGATTAGAAACCCAGTATGTGTATACATATATATATATATATATGTATACACTACCGTTCAAAAGTTCGGGGTCACCCAGACAATTTTGTGTTTTCTATGAAAACTCACACTTTTATTTATCAAATGAGTTTCAGCATTGCAGACCTTTGGCATTCTAGCTGTTAATTTGTTGAGGTCATCTGGAGAAATTTCACCCCACGCTTCCAGAAGCCCCTCCTACAAGTCGGATTGGCTTGATGGGCACTTCTTGCGTACCATACGGTCAAGCTGCTCCCACAACAGCTCAATGGGGTTGAGATCTGATGACTGCGCTGGCCACTCCATTACAGATAGTAATTGTTGTAGGAGGAAATTGGCTCCAATTAAGCGCTGTCCACAGGGTATGGCATGTCGTTGCAAAATGGAGTGATAGCCTTCCTTATTCAAAATCCCTTTTACCTTGTGCAAATCTCCCACTTTACCAGCACCAAAGCAACACCAGACCATCACATTACCTCCACCATGCTTGACAGATGGCGTCAGGCACGCCGGCATCTTTTCAGTTGTTCTGCATCTCACAAATGTTCTTCTGTGTGATCCAAACACCTCAAACTTCGATTCGTCTGTCCATAACACTTTTTTCCAATCTTCCTCTGTCCAATGTCTGTGTTCTTTTGCCCATATTAATCTTTTCCTTTTATTGGCCTGTCTCAGATATGGCTTTTTCTTTGCCACTCTGCCCTGAAGGCCAGCATCCCGGAGTCGCCTCTTCACTGCAGACGTTGACACTGGCGTTTTGCGGGTACTATTTAATGAAGCTGCCAGTTGAGGACCTGTGAGGCGTCTATTTCTCAAACTAGAGACTCTAATGTACTTGTCTTCTTGCTCAGTTGTGCAGCGGGGCGTCCCACTTCTCTTTCTACTCTGGTTAGAGCCTGTTTGTGCTGTTCTCTGAAGGGAGTAGTACACACCGTTGTAGGAAATCTTCAGTTTCTTGGCAATTTCTCACATGGAATAGCCTTCATTTCTAAGAACAAGAATAGACTGTCGAGTTTCACATGAAAGTTCTCTTTTTGTGGCCATTTTGAGAGTTTAAATCGAACCCACAAATGTGATGCTCCAGATTCTCAACTAGCTCAAAGGAAGGTCAGTTTTATAGCTTCTCTAACCAGCAAAACTGTTTTCAGCTGTGCTAACATAATTGCACAAGGGTTTTCTAATCATCCATTAGCCTTCTAACGCATTTAGCAAACACAATGTACCATTAGAACACTGGAGTGATGGTTGCTGGAAATGGGCCTCTATACACCTATGTAGATATTGCATTAAAAACCAGACGTTTGCAGCTAGAATAGTCATTTACCACATTAACAATGTATAGAGTGTATTTCTGATTAGTTTAATGTTTTCTTCATTGAAAAAACTGTGCTTTTCTTTCAAAAATAAGGAAATTTCTAAGTGACCCCAAACTTTTGAACGGTAGTGTGTGTGTATATATATATATACACACACATATACACGTACATGGCCAAGAAATGAGTTCCCCGGAGATATCTACATGGGGAAATCAGGTTTCTCTAATCCCCTGATTACAGAAAATGGGTAAACAGAAAAAAAGAACATTCAATAAACCAGTTCACTGGTGAAATCCAGTGCCGGTAAGGGGTCACACACAGTTTACACTTTTCAACCTCTGAGTCACTGCTAACCCTAATGCTGGATGTCTGTCCTGCCATTGACAAACTGCAGAATCTGAGTCAGCTGACTGACTCGGTTGAATTAAGACATTTATACTGACCAGTAGCTGCTATAAAGTCTCATGAAAAGGATATGCTCGTTTCTGTTCTGGTAACATTGTACAAGTGACCACACCTCCAAAATGTGATTAAGTAGATAAGCTTCAGTATATTGTTCATGTTATGGAAGAAGAGACTCTCTCCGATTCCTGTCCAAACCTTCCTGTTACAACTGACCCCACAGCAAAACATTAAAGGGAATTGTGATACAAGATATATTCTCATAATATATTTTACATTTTTATTCTAGTTGGAAGTTTAGTTGTTTTTTACTCCATATTTCCAAAATTTGCAGCCCGATAAATTAATACAACTGCTTGTCTTATGAATGATGAATGGAAGAGCAGGCTAGGCAAAAGGTTTCATAACCAATCACAAAGTACTCTTCTGCAATCCTGGTTGAAAAAGAATCAGCAGCCTGAAATTGTATCAACAATGTATGAACAATATCAAAATGTTAAAAACAGCCTGTGAGAATAATTACAAGGATTCTCACATAAAATCTTTTGTTGCGATGAGACAGTCGGATAACTGTTGTCTCTGTAATTGGACCTCTTGTCCTTCACAGGACAATTTTCCACACAAAACGTATGCTTTACATTCTCCTGTCCAGCTGCAGTCTGGATGAAAACAAGCCCGACAAAATCCATTCAGTTTTCAGGCCGTAATTTCCCTGAGAGTTTTGTACCCAGATACATTTGCTACAAGTGCTTCACTCTCCTGTAAATCAAATGATGGATGGAAACACTTCATGATTAATGGGGACGCTGCACGCTAACAAAACAAACGGTGATACATATGAATAGTGCCATGAGAAGGACAGAATAAAACAGTCATTAAATCTCATTGATTAAAAGGGCAAATGTGAGTCGTCGTTTGTGTCATTGTGTGTTTAGAAGGTTGTACAGCTGAGGCGGCTTGTTATATAATTTTACATCAACACTAACTGCTCGTGTTAATGAGTTTAACCAAATTACCTCTGTACATCCAACATGTATTTTTTGTGGAAAATCATCAGACACAAGATACTTGCCTTCATTTTGTCTGTAAAACAAAAATACAGTTTTGTTTTTAAGTAAAGTTATATCAACTAATAAAACTGAGCCATGATATGATTCCCCCTAAAGCATCGGTGGAACAACCACTCAGACCCATTACTGAGATAAATGCAGTTATGCCTCGATGTAAAAATAATGTTACTATAATGATTATAATAATGTTCCTGCATTATTGCAGTATTACCAGAGGAATATACTACAGTATCAGTATCAGTACACTACAGTATAAAACGTAAAAATAGTCTCTTTCAGTGATTTTATCAATATTGATGTCTATATGTTTGAGCAGCAATTTAATGGTGTAGCTGGTCGATGGAGCTAAAAATTACTTTATACACTATTGGGTTTTAATCTATAATTGTGCATCAGTTTATTAGATAATCATGTGTATTGCTTGTAAAAATTACAACATTTCCCTGTGTAATGTAGTGGAGTCAAATCTAGCTTTTATGTTACGTTTGATAAATACCAGGCCCTGAAAAACAACCTTCTCATTGTGCTTCTCACTATGAGCGACGGGGTCTTGTGTTTATTCCAAATTCTGTGTCTGTATTTTCGTCTGTACTTTGCTCTTCTCTGTGGTTTGAAGTGGGCAGAGCTTATTGATTGATAAAATGGTGTCTTCCCTGCAGCAATCACTATTTAGCAATATTCAAATTAAAATGTGATTCAAATATTGTTTTTTGGATTGTTTGCTTTATTACCAGGCCACACCAACACCGCTGCTGTCATAGACAACCATATAAGATTTAAAATCAGGCCTTAAGGCGTTTAAAGTAATTTCTTTTCACTGAAAAATTACATCAAAATTATCATTTATATTATCATCCAGACTTAATGGAAAAAATAAGTATTGACTGAATACATGAGTGGTGAATGCCCTCTTTTTCTTTTTTTCCCCCAAAACGGAGCTTTTTCAAAAACGAGTGGCTACATTAATTGATCTTACAAAAAACCTGTAAGAGTAAAGTAGTAAAGTAACCTCGCCTGGTTAAGCTAAAATGACAGTTTTCTGTCCCCTCTAAACCTCCCTGTGATCATTCATTCTGAATGTCACTACAGCCAATCACGGGCCATCTGTTGTTCATAAGCTGCATTTTTGTCTGACAATTAAAATATAATGTTTGTCTGACAGGTGCGGCAGTGAAGGAGTGACTGTTTGGCACAGAGGAATATTGTTTGGTGCGTGCGTGCATGCATGTGTGTCAGTGTGTGTGTTCCATGGAAAATCATTTCAGCTGACTGATGAGAGATAATCACCATCACTCCAAACCTGCAACTCTCACTGAAAAGAGGAAGTTGCCAGAGTTCACAACAAGTCAGGAGTTCTAGGTGCAGGGTCATCTCACAGCTCTGTCTGATGATATAAACAACCACTCAAACATGGCTACTACACCTGCAACAGGGTTCAAAGGTCAGTCTGCACACGCTAAGCGAGGCCCAGAATAGATTTAACTACTGGTCAAACTGCAGGGTGGGGCGGTGTGTGACATAAATGAAAAGTTATCGACATGGACATCATTTAAGTAGTTTGATGACTGTTAGCAGTCATTGATGTTGATTTGTTAATTACTCTTTGTAAATAGTCTTCAACCTGATATCTGTATAATCAGTTCAAAGGAAACTACTCTGCATGTAACCGACCTCTACACAACAAACTGATGACTGCATGTGACTCACCAAGTATCTGTACAACGCTGCATGCAGGCCTTGCACTACCCTAACCTTACATGATGGGTCAAGCACAAGTTGAAGTTGTATTATCAGTGACGCGTGGGTCAATTGCACATGTGGAAATATCAATTGCCAGTAACTGCCAAAATCATTTCTAGTAGTCTATTCAAAATCTAGAAAAATAAAAATATAGTAACTTCTCCTTTATCTACCTCAACAGCAGAGAAAACTGGACCTATATTTCAAATAGTTTTATATTAGAGACAAAATTTCCCTGTATGTAAGTATATTGTATCTCACTGTAATTTAGTGAGGAGGTGCCCTGCTTTGATTCTGTTAATGCAAAATCAAAACATGTTACAACTTGTAAAACTTGTCATCTTGATAAATTCAATTTACACCCTTGCCATTAAGAATTATTGGCTGGCAAGGTTTACTTTTAATAACCAGACACCTTTGATGACATTTGATTGCCACGCTTAACTCTTGGCAATGACAGTAAAGGTGAGGTTTGGTTAAAGAGCTCAGAGTCAGAGTTTAGCTAAGATTCAAAATAACCACATAGTCTCTCGCTGAGAACCCTGCAAAGTTAATTCCAGATGTGTTCGATATTTGTGTGAATCTGGACGTCTAAAACAACAAATAGGCCGGAGGAAGAAGGAGAGAAAATAATGCTGTCTCCAGTGAAGCTGATAGCCGGTTAAGTTTCTCCAAGATTTTCACTTTTGTACATTGTGCTAAATTCATCTGTGAGATATTAGACTATGGTTCATTCTACCCCTCTTCTGGGTTTTTTACTTGGCCTTTTTTATTTCTACATGTTAGCCATGCGCCTGCTGCTTTATATATGATGTCACTGCCTTTGATTTGTGCATTTTCGGTTTATTTATTAGTTACTCTGCAGTTTGAGAATGTGCCTGTGCAGAGAACATATGAGTCATAGTAAACTTGTATCCCTCTGTGTGGGACATCTACGCCGTGAGCCTCCTCTGATGAATCCTATGCATCAGTGTTTGCCTTGCAATAAGACAAACCACCCTGGAGACTTCTCCCACTCAAACTGACGAATAGTTCCAGAGTACGGGCTTCCTTTTTCTTACAGTAAACAAGGATGAACAGCAGGGGATGTACAGTTGGAGGATGAGTCAGTGTGTTAAAAGGAAAATGTATGTCATCACTTTAACGTTTACCCTCCAATCTATTTTTTTAATCTAGTTTGATAAACAGGTTTATCTAACTAACATTTCACCTCTTTTGCTTTATGCTGAGTCTAAATTGGGCAGACAATCATCTTTCATTGGCAAAACAAAGCTAAAATTAAATAGTAGGATTGTCTGATAAACTAAGTGTCACACCCAACACTGATCTCATCTGACCCTAACTATCTGCTATAACCCAAAATCTGATGCAGCTGTCAGGACTATGCGACGCTGGCTTTCGGACATCTTGCAAGGCTGAAATCATGGCATTCAGAATATGCAGTGACAGTGCACCTCGCAAAAACACACACTCTCTACTTCACATAGTTAGTGGCTTCCATTGGTCATGCCGTCCACCCATCCTGGACACACCTGAACTCAGCAAGGGAGCCAGGACCACACCTCCTCTCACGTGTTAAGTAGAGGGTCGACTCCACCAAAAAACAGTGGGATGCTAATTTACAGCTCTACTCTTTCTGCGCCTAGAGGCAAAATTCCTTGCTTATTACTACCTGTCCCGTCAATTGATTATGCATGCTCACACAGAGAACAGACTGATTTCTCAAAAGTATATTATTCCCATAATACATACCCAAAACATTTTTTTTTTCAACCTCTGCCAATGAGGTTTATGAGTTTGGTTGTGTTTTGTTTGTTTGTTTGTTTGTTTGTTTGTTAGCAGGATATCTTGCATCAGTAACCCTGGTAACTAGCCATGCAAACATTTTTGGTTTCATGTGCTCACCTTTTGAGATATTCATGGTCGTATTAGACCACACCAATGAGGAGGGTAATAAGAAAATCTTTTTAAATATAATTAGTCTCAAATATTATATTGTTTTGATACCATTTTTCAATCACAATATTGATTACGATGCCTGAACTTGTGTATTGGCCGAGTACCAAAGATTGATGCAATACTACTATTCAATAGCTGTAAAGGAAACTACTAACCCTAAATGGATATGATATGATTGTTATCATTGTTGTATGGCATGGCTCTGGGTAAACCCCTTGTAAAACATGAACAAATACATTAATGCCATAGACTCTTTCTTTAATTATCTACTTTGACTGTCAATCATAAAATACAAATCTTGGAATAAATAACAGTTCCCACACTAGTGCCATCCGTTGAAATTAAAGCCTTGCATACTGTACATGTTGCCTTTTTACTGGAGGGACTCTCCAGTGTGGCATGTTGCCAAATTACAGACATTTTGCTAATGGCTAATGTTACATTACATACTGGAAATCAATTCTTCTTCAATGCTCTAAAACAGAAGTTTCCAGTCACAGCACAACTTCCTGTATAGATTACTGTTTCAGAGTGACAAAGAAACATTGATTTATGGGAAATCTGTCATTTTTTCCAGGTATGAAACTATAAAGTTTATCAATAGATTACATCGTATTGGATTAGTGAATAGACTTGCATACTCACCGATACCGAGCAGTATCGGGGCATCTGAACAAATCTAATATTCAGTGATGAATCTTCGACCAATCAGGAACAGATAGGAGGAAAAACTTCTCAAAGTTCACCTTTACACCTCCAGTCCTCCACATGGCAGGAGAATCTACAGTTTACAGCCAGGGTTGTTTCACTGTGATTGTGACATCCATAAACACAAATGAGCAGTTTACAATGGGAATTCTAGGGGGTTTATACACCTTGATTAGAGGGTTTTTTTCTTGTTTAAATGTGGTCAGCTCGCAGGATAAAGGTCAGCATGTTAGCAGTGTTGTGAAATTATGTTTTGAAACACTTGTAATGACTGTTTCCATGTACCCTAACATATTCCGAGATAAGGTTTAGTTTACACATCCCAGAATAATATCTCTTACAACAACAAACTGATGTTGTCTTACTTCATTTTGGTTTATTAGCACAATTAGTCCATAGCCTCATAAACACAGATCTGAGTTTCCCTTGACTGGCAAAGTAACTGTTGGTGTTTCTGCCACACCATAACCTGTATAATAATACCTCTGCACTCTTTCCATTTGTGACTCCACACACACACACACACACACACACACACACACACACACACACACACAAACAGTCGTGTTTGTGCCTGTGATAAGACATCAGAGAGTTTTTGTTAATTGCTCCGCTGAATTCCTGGCAGAGAGGAAGTGCTTCTATAACTGCAGCTCAGATGCCAGAGGTCAGATGGCATTAAAAAAAAAAAAAAGGATCACAGGCAGATGATCCGTGGCCAAAACCAACAGTGGCTCTGTGGCCGAAGGAAAACAATAAGTACAGTTTCCCCCTTAGATGCCCCCTTTGCTACTAGCACTCTTGACACTGTGGGAGTTCCATTAGTCAGTGTTGTAGCAGAGACACATACAATGGATCAGCTGGTTTAGGATATGCTTAGCACGCAGAATAAGCTGCAGCCAAGCTTGAAGTTGCTGTCATGTAGAAGGGGATGTCAAAAAAAACACAAGACATTAATCTGATAAGTCGGCAAAAAGAAGAAGAAATGACACCGAAGGTTTTTTTACTTTCGGTGTCAAGTGACTGACATAAAAGTAGACTGTAATATTATTCCCACACTGACATGAGAACACTGGATTTGGAAGCAGCGAAAACAACAATAACAACTAAAACTTCGACTAAGTCAAAAGAGGAGAAGGTTTTACTGTGATGAATTATTTCTGCTATATGCACATACACGGAGGGAACGGCAAAGACTGCATCGTCAAGCGTTTACAGATATGCAACAGGCAGATAAAATATCTATTAATGTGAATGTTAACTGGTAATATTTGTTTTGAATCATATTTAGTAATTTTCTTTTTTTAAATAAATAAATTGAAACGTCCTGCTGTCAGAATAGAACAGAATATAAAATAATAAATAGAACAGAATAGAGAGACATTATATTCAGGTACAGTAAAATTTTAGCATGAAATCTCCTAAAGCAAATAAAAAGCTGTATCAGAAAGCAGCAGTAATAGCAGCATAATGTTTTTTTTAAAAGTGACGCTTGTGCAAATACAACTTTAAAATAAAAGGCAATAGTTAAATTTACTTTAAATAACTGTTTAACTGTATCGGTGGTAACAGGCTCTGAGGATGGAGGTGGGTGTGTAAGTGTGTGTGTGTGTGTGTGTGTGTGTGTGTGTGTGTGTGTGTGTGTCTTTGTAATCAGTCCTTTGGTTGGGCAGGGAGGGGTGTGATAGAGGCCACAGCTCTGGGAAAGAAACTCAACGTTCATTTATTGTTTAAATTATCATAATGAGTGGTTGAAATGGTTTAAACTGGGACGCAGCACTGTCACTCTCTGGGTGTGGACAAAGTCAGTCCATGAGTCAGATTGTCAGCTTGTTTGTGACCACCTGAGGCTACATCCGCATTGATGCGTTTTAGTTTTTAAAACTTGTCATGTATACAGGTCGAGCAGCACAACGGGCACGTGCACGCCCAGTGTATGTGATGCATTTTCAGGCGTGTTAGTATGGGCAGGGATTATTTCCGCTGCGCAGCTAAAGCGCTCATCTGAACGGAGATCATTTACATTTTAAAATGAAAACGTATTAGTGTGGCTGCAGCCTGACAGTGAGCTGCGACCGCTGTGCCTCACAGGGCCGCCCAGTGGGCTTCACCGCAGGGGCTACAATACCTGTCCAGGCCCTTTCCTGGGAACCCTCCTACCATAAAATCACATTTGTTATTCATGCAACGCCTGCAGCTCGAGTTACAGTTGGTTGTTTAGTACAGGAATGTTCTGTAAATATATGCTGGTTTAATTAAACCCACGCCTGACACATGGAGGGAGCTGGGCTGGGGTGCCATTAGGTTACACCATGGGGTTACACAGTGGGCTAGCAGCAGGGGCAATTATACCTGGACAACACCTTTCCTCTTAATCTGTTACTCCTAACTTCTCTCCTGTTTCCCTCACGTTCATTCATGAGGACGGACACATGGATGTTTAAAAAGATACAAAAACACCAATATATTTGCAGATTTATGAAATTTGATCTAAACTTTCATGGGGACTGTTTTGTTTTATTAAAGCTGCATTATTGTTAGAAAAATATACACACGTTTCCAGTCTACATCTACAGGGGGATAAAAATGATGGGGTCTTATGGGGTCTCTAATGGATAATACAATACATAGGAAGTGTGTGCAAAACAGAATAAATATTTTTATCTTGAATAAATTTTATCAACATTGTCATCAATGAAAAACTTTTTAAGTCGATCTGATTTTATGTGAAAAGGAACCGTACAAAACAAACAATCTCAGTAGCTCTAATTTACAACCGACTATCAGACGGTTTCACTGTGATGTGCTGCCACTGCTGTGCCTCATGGGGATGCCCAGTGGGCCTCACAGCAGGGGCTACAATACCTGTCCAGCCCCTTTCCTGAGAACCCTCCTACCATAAAATCACAATCATTATTTATGGATGGCCTACAGCTCAATTTACTATCTGATGTTTGGGTTAAACATACTGTAAAATGCTCCTGGAACAATGTGGTGATGGCACCGTTTCACCCACGCTGCCGAAGTGTGCTTCACACCAGATGTTATGATATGTGACCAAACCTTGCCCCTGGGCCTTATAGGTACCAGACCTCAACAAGGTAAAGGAGATAAAAATAAAAATGAGAGTGTGAGATATTCTCCCTTTCAGATAGCAATGCTTCTTTACTGACTGAATTGTGTCTTTATGTAGTTAATCCCTACAGGTATATTTGCTGTTGCTGATGTAGCAACAAGCTACAACAAGTCCTTTATAATCATCTTTACATATAAACTTTAAAATGGTTTCCTACATATGTTTAATTGTTCTTTTCAATAAACATGAATATATTTGTAATTCTGGACTGGGCTTTGGCTATTATAAATGATGACTGGCCCAAAGACGTGTGTGTGTGTGTGTGTGTGTGTATATGCCACTACTTGCACAGACATGTTTTGGTGTGACTGTGTTCACGTGTGCCTGTGCGTGAACCCTCTCGGTGGCTGTGCCGTCCATCCCTCACCTGTCGCCATATCTGTCTCCTGCAGTGGGAGAGGCCTCACACTGTGGAATGCCTGTTGCCATTTAAGCTCCATTACTACCTGCTGCTGCCCTATTCTCCCTGCCCTCTATTGCCTGGGGTTCATATTGGATAAGAGCCGTAAAGCCCTGCGTTTCATGGGGCTGGGTTTGGTGTAATTGGAGGGAGGCAGGCCCCTCATTCCCAGCACTGTAGGGGGCTACAATCACAGGCTTGCCCTAGCCTTTGGGCCTCCCCACCAGGCGCTAAAGAGGGTCTAAAGAGGGCACCGCAGGGGATGATATCAAACACCCCCAGAGTCCCGGCATAACAGCAAATAACACTGCAGGAGAGGGAACACTCACACCGGCAGAACACACTCACAGTCTGTCTGTCAGGACTTGTTTATTGCGGTGAATAAAGCATTGTGCTCAGTAAAGCGGCGTGCAAAAACGGGGGATTTATAAATTAAAGGATCCCTCCTAAGAATACTTGCTTTTGTGAATGTTTGTTTATGCTGTTGATTTATGGTTCTGTAAAGGAAGAAATGCCAGAGCAAATTTAAAAAAAAAAAACAAAAAAAACAAAAACAGGCTTTTTATTAGATTAAATGTGCAGAAATTGCAGAAAAATGCTAATCTGTTTCACATTCAGAAAACACAAAGCATAAATAAATAATTTGCATGTTTTCCTGGAATAAATAATATCTCTGTCCTAGGTTTCATTCAGAGCGACTGCTTTGAGTATTTCAGTCAATTTTATTTTACTATTATACTATTTCATTTTTTATTGTAAAGCTGTTACTTCTCCTGTATGAAAAGTGTTTTATAAATAAAGCTTATTATACTATATTACAAGATAGCACAAGAATTACAAGAATAGTTTTGATTTTTTTCACTGTTTTTAAACAATAATGGTAATTTTCACATTAACCTTTAAAAAAATGAGTTAGACATTTTGAGAAATACATTTATTTGCCTTCTTGCCACACTAAAGCCAGTAGAAAAAGCTTGGAACAGGTGGCTGGGCTCTGTCCACAGGTAACATAATCCACCAACAAACAACTCTGAAGCTCACTAACTAACATGTTGTATTTACAGTCTTAATGCTAAGCTATATTTAGCATACAAATAGAGCAATAATCTAATCTATCTCTGTGCAAGAAAGAGAATAAGCACATTTCCCAAAATAAATGTTAATAACTATTCCTTTAAAGATTATGTACTATTAAAATAAGTGAATTGACCTCTGGGCCACACAAATAAGCACGCACGCACGCACGCACGCACGCACGCACACACACACACACACACACACACACACACACACACTACCTGAATCCATGACCTGCATGGGCCCGATGGGCTTCTACAGTATAACTTAAGCCCAAACTTGTCCCTCCACATTTGCCCAAAGAGGGCCTGACTTACTTACACACCCAAAAATAACAAAGAGGTTACGACTCAGGATGTGTAAGCTAACTTGTCAATAGCGAGAAGGACAGCGCAAAATCAACAGAAAACACTGGCAGTAATCTCTCATGCGGGGATCAAGGTGTGTAAAGAAGTGCTAAAGTAACAGTGAGGTTAAAAGAGAAACAATATACAATAAGTAGTGTCAATATGAGAGGGCAGGGTCCTCTCTGTGTGTTCTTACCAAAGCCTGTGTGAGTGTGTGAATGTGTGAGAGAGAATGTACTGTATGTGCATGTAGGTTTGTGTGTCCATATTTATTTACATTTTAAACCTATGTGTGTGGTTGTGATAGATGCGTGTGGTATTTGCCTGTTTTCCCAGCTAGTGTTTGAGTGTATGGGTGCAAATGTGTACCTGTGTTTTGGTACACATCTAGGTGTGTGTACATGGCCTACAGTACATGGACATTTTACAGGGGAACAATTGTGTGTGTGTGTGTGTGTGTGTGTGTGTGTGTGTGTGTGTGTGTGTGTGTCTGTTCGGTGTGTGTGTGTGCGTGTGTGTATGTGTGTGTAAGCAAATCGGTCTGTATTTGTGAGTATTTTAGATGTGTATGTACAGCAGATTTCAGTGTAAGTGTGACACATGTCACATGTGTGTGTGTTAAGGTGTGGATGGATGATAATCCTCCACGGAAGCCGCAGTGTGACAGAACAAAGCTCAGCTCAGGTGTCCAGCAGGTCATGTTGAGTTAGCACTAATAGCCCGATGAAACTCACTGTGTCAGTTATCTGTATTGTCACGAACATACAGTTTGAGTCAGGGGGCACAGGTGGGACGAAGCACCGTCACTGTCCAATCGCAAGACCTGCATTCAAGCTCTCATTAGCGTCCAGCGTGCTCACCTGCCTTTAAGACAAATCAACAACAGCTGCAGGGCTGCTGCTCTGCAGCTGACCCTGACCTTTGACCTCATTGTAGACTGGAGAAGAGAATTACCCTAAAGGGATTTGTCAAGTACTACGTTATTTCTTGCTACTGAGTGTCAGTTTTGATACAGTTAAGCAAAGTATAATTATCATGAGATCAGAGGCAATATTTAAATATTAGTCATTACTTCAAATCACCATTAGCCAATAAAACCCAAGCATAGTGCATACAGTGCATAACCCTAAAATGACAGTTTTACTCTGTATTATTTTAAAACTTGTTACTTGTTACTTTTATACTATATTGTACTTCTTATCTACTACAATAATTCAGATCATACTGGGAATTTTACTCCATCCCAGGCCACCCTGTTCACACGTAGAGTTAGTTATAGAGATTAGAAAATATAAAAAAATTGTGACTGATGAGCAAATATGAAACAAATTATATTCAATTATAATTTTCATTATTCTAGCAATTGCACATTATTACAGCAGAAAGTGGAGGCTGTATGTGTAATATATACTCATAGCAGAAACCCCATATTTTATCATGTCAAGAAGTTAATAAAACATTATGTGTAGGCAGTAGCAGCACTGCAGCATTGAAGGTGTGGAAACACGGTGTGAGTCAAAGCAGTTCAGCGAGCTAGCCGTCACACACGGGAGGTGATGCAAGAAGTTGCATTACCTCATTCCTGCTTGTTAAATTACTACTTGTCAAGTTCAATGTTCATGGCGTAGACCAAATGTCCCCGTGCTGCCACTGGCTGCATCCACTGTGGCAGCTTTGGTAATATGCATAAAATAATGTGCTAAATTATATATAATAATATAATTGTGGATGGTCTACCATCTAAGTACATTTTGTTGAAAATACCTCTGTACTTGAGTAACATTATGAGTGGGCTTTTATTCATAATGAATTGTACTTCCCATTTTTACTTAAGCAAAGGATCCAAACATGTCTTCCATCACTTGATACTATTAAGTAGCTAAAATCAGAGTAAAAAAAAAGTTCAAATAAAAATAAAGGTGGTTAAACTCCTTCTCAGGCCCTCAAAGGTCTGATCCAAAAGCAGTCTAAAATGAATACTTGCATCCCTCCGCTTCACCCTCGCTTTGCAGTCACTTTAACCTGGCAAACACAGCCTCTTTTTTTTCTCCATTTTCCTGACTTTGCTCCAGTCCTCATCTTTCCCTCTCTCTCTCTCCCCACATCTTTCCTTCTTCCTTCCTCTAGCTCTTTTCCCTGTCATCCCTTGTTACTGTGAATGATGACAGTGGACTGACACAACCAAAGTACAGCCAGCTGTGAAAACACACAGAAATCCAGCAGAGAGAAAGAGACACGAGAGGACAAAAGTGTGGATTATTTGTTACCGTCTGATTAATAACTCAATTGCAAACTGCATTCGTCCTATGACATCCTGAAGGATTTGCGCAGGACATGTTTCCTGAATAAATTCAGCTTTGGGAACAGTGTATAGAAGCAGGTATAGCTCTTAATGGCTGGAAATACTTAGCACAGAGATGAGCTGAAGTTCAACTCTGGTGTGGTTTTTTCAGTTTCCTGAGTTTTGTGGCTCTTGGCTGAAGCTAAAAGATCATACCAGCGTCACAAACATTTTTCTCTCTTCACCATGCATGACTTTATTGCCTTCACCCTTCCTGCTTTTCGTCACTGTTATTGTACGTAATGACTGTCATTCACCAGAGAGAATCACAAGTCAAAATCGAGTCTCAAGTGTTTGAGGGGCAAGTACCGTGCTGCTTAGAACACTACATTGCCATCTAAGGAATGAAAAGCATGTACTGCATCATCATCACACCTTCATCCCTCAGGTTACACATGATTCTAATGGAGGGAAAGACATTCAGACATTTATTTAATGTTAATGCACCAAAAACATAAAAAACTAGAACTTGTGCTCAGTAGAGCTCCGTTAAGACCAGCGTCAAACTACGTACACCAGGGAAAGAGTAGGAATAAAAATCATCCCAGGACTTTTGACTGGGAGTGTCCCACCAAAACCCATCTTCAGAGTTCAGACTGGACAGTACAGCAGCCAATACAACACCAGACGTGTCTGAATGTTGGTGGCTTTTCTCCCTTCATTGGATCTTTCTGTGATAAAAACGCTGCAGATGTGAGCTGATCACTGTGAGAAGCTGTAGGGACTTTAATTAGAATTTCTGATAAAACAAGAGCAGAAAACGAAGCTACACACCATTAAGTTGCTAAATAAACTTGACTCCTGCTGTCTCCTGCCTTCTGCTTCCTCTGTAAAACCTGACTCACTGACATCTGTGGTCCTGAACCACCCTGGTTCGCTGGAGAGACAGCCGTGAGGAAGATGGCGGCTACATAGAGCCAGAGCGGGCTGCGCTATCCATCTCTCTCCCTCTCGCTCTCTCTCGCCCTCACGGCCCAACAACCAGCCCGGACCAACAGGAATCTCCCGGTTATCCACTCCGTGCCTGACATACACCAGGCTTCATAGAAAGTCATAGTAAATTATCCGGATCTGCCCCCCAAACTTGCTGGGTTCTGCCTTGCTCCGAGCCCCAATCCTTCCACCAAATTCAGTACAACAAAGAAACATGAGCCTGAGCCGAGGTAATAAATTAAAGATTGTTCTCAAGTCGGAATTGAGTGTCAAGTCAACTCCTTGTTATTTCAAACTATAATCTTTAGCACAACTGTAGGAATATACCACACTGCATCAGTACACAGACAGTGTGGTCCAAAAGTCTTTCCCACTGTACATCTGTCTGTGACAAATAAACCACTCACATACAAACAAACCTGATTAAAGATGTCAGCATACCGCTATATTTCATTCTTTGTATGACTAGTAGGACAGGCCCTACCTGGCACCTCATGATTTGGTGTAGTTTTCTGTTCCTATTGAGAAATTATTCTTTTACTTCTCAGTCACTCGTTGAAGCAGATACCAGGTGAGTAAACACCCTTCGTTCTAAGCTATAATTACTCTGCTATTTCAATTTAAATACCTCTTCATCACCCAGTCAATTAAAATTCCTGCTCCTCTGACCATTAATTATTACACGCATTAATCTGAATTGTATTAGTACACAAATTAAGGTTGAAGCAGGTACAAATATGGCTGCTGGTTCAACACTACATTCAGAGAAGGAGGCTTAAAAATAGAAAACATTAATGTACACATTGTAATAACATGTAATTAACATATTGTTCCTGTACAAAGAATCATGATGACCCTTATTAGCTTGGAAACATCGTCGTTATGAGTCGTTAAATAGAGCCAAGTTCTTTTTTTTCTTTTCGATGAGCTGCACCTCTCTTCATCTGGCTATTAACAGGCTGGCTTGAGTCCTGCCAACACCCATCCCCTGCTGTGCCAAATTACCTCTGGCGTTCCCACTGGCATTCGCACCCGAACACACACACACACGCGCACACACACGCGCGCACACACACACGTGAATGTGCTCCCAGTCCACTCTAACTCCTTGATCATGTCCTAGGAAGACAGTAATGACAGTGTTTAGTTCAAGAGAGTCGCCATCGCTCTGTCTTAGTTTCCACCTCTCAGGTATTTGTCCAGAGGGGAAATGGTCCGTCAAACTGACAGTCTGAGCAATTAATGACTCAGAGAGAAAGCACTCGTTCTGCTTTTCTAAGACACATGAAGAAAATGTTTCTCCATTTTAAAAGATTTTCCATTTATCTTTGTTTTTATTGAAGATGAATAAAAGTCAACAAACCTGTTCTTAACTGAGTATTAACCAGTATTAGAGCCTGTTGTCACAAGTGTCTAACTGAAAAAGAAAGCTGTGGAAGCAGAATCTCACGCCAAAGTAAGCATTCATAACACTTTAGTATCAGCTTTCAGTAACCAAGTCACAAGGGAAAGTAATTGTCTTTCATCAGACCGTGACATGTTAAACAGTAATTTGGTAACTAAACTGTTGAATATAAGTCAGCTCACCATAAATTAACAATGCCAATGACTAACATGTACCTCATTTACTAATCCGCTGACAATAACAAATTGTACTGCTACTTCTGAAACCATAATTACCACTTACATTTAATGAGAGCTGAAGTCTTGTTCCACGAGCAGCTGTAACTGTAATGCAACCATTCATTTAGCATATGCTGAAACAAGGCTAGGTCAAAACCCACTTTATGTCCGGACCACCTGAGGTCAAACCCTGATTTTATAACTGCGACCTTGTCTGACAAAATCACAAAACACTTATATTAAAAAGACCATTTTTCTTTTTCTTTTGTTATTTTTTCAGGCTTTTTTATTACAGTCAAAGTGAGAGAGAGACAGGAAACTTGGGGGGGGAGGGAGAGAGAGAGAGAGGATGGGGCGCTGTAGCAAGGACTAAGCCCAAATGGCACACGATCCACCAGGTGGATCGAGGTCTTATTTAGTCTCTCACAGCTCACAGCCTCCGTCTGGGATCCACAGTAGTTTAGTCTTTATTTACCTCGTAACAGACTTTTGTTAGAGGCAGTTCTTTATGTCTAACTCCTTCTTTTTGATATGTACAGTTGGTCACAGCGGTTAGTACGAAGCTGTCGTTACCGATGACAACCCTCTCTCCTCTGCTCTCTCTGCTCGGTGGGTCTTATGTTTAGTTATTCCTCTGTCTCCTTTAGTAATAATAATACATGTAATGAAAGTAGTTTATTTGCTGTAATGGAGGCGGGGGACTGCCCGCAACAAGAGGTGTAGTCCTAAGCCCCCAGTCGGCATCCGTACACGGTCCAGTCATGTACCAGGTTTATACCCAGTCTGTTCGTGCTAAATTGGCAACACTGCAGGCTGTTAAAATCCCCCTAATAGAACCTGTTTGCCAGAAACTCCAACTCAGTGACGAGGCACTTGGCTGATCAGTGATCAGTGGGTCGGTCAGTCAGTCAGTGACATTCCAGATTATACGGCTGGCCCTCCTGTTGCGGTCCAGCCAATAATAAAGTGTGTTTCTGGGGATTTAATTTCCATATTATAAAACAAATCAGCATCCACTACAGCAGTTGCCATTCTAAACTGTACTTTACACTTTAAACTTGGTTTCGTTATGGAAATTAGCGCCGATATGAAACTGAGAGGTGTTAAATAGATCTATCATATTATGTGTTCGGTGGTTTTGGAGGGAGATACCAAAGGTTTGAAAATGAGCCAAGATGATGTCATCGGTGTGGGCTCTGATGCATTACAAACAAACTGAAGGTGTGGGCTTTGAAGTAAAACGGCATTTAGGAGATGGTGGGATGATAATGATAAAATACTACCCACTCGTATTGAATGTAGGGTCCTGTGTTTTTTAGTGAAGACTAAAAGTTGGGATATTTTGGGCACAAACCTTATGTAGATAGTTGCATTGCAGAATATGGGCAATACTGTCAGTATATTTGCTCCATCTCTGGTCTTCACTGTAATGTTGCTCTTAGTAAACCCACACCACAAGTTAACCAGCTAAAAACAACAAATCTGACAGAGGAGTCCTTCCTGGAAATACATGTATCACCTCCACCAGGTTGCGGTTTCATTAAGAGAGCACTCCACTGATTTAGCGCTGATCATCATCACACCCACGATGGATGGATTTCTCACAGCTCCCTCTAGTCACAAAAGATTTTAAATTATGTTTTTTCAAACCTGGAATAGGACAACTCAAAATCCATAAAGAGACCTGGGTGTGTAAAATCTGTGGAGTTCTCCTGCACATTGTAACGGCCATATCATTTTTTGCCATCCTAGTGAAAATAGGCATGGACAGCTAAGTGCTATCTTGGTGTGACATCAGTTCGGGGCCAATCACTCCAGCTCTTCTCAATTCTCCTTAAAGCAGCAGATAGTTTAGAAAATATACTTATTAGCATATTCAGGATGTCATTAATGCTACATGTTAACCAGCAGTCACCTCCAAGCAATTCGCAGGGCGATACCTGTGACTCTTCAGTGGAAAGTCACCAAGGTTTGTTCAAAAAGTCACTATTTTTCCGCAAGGTGCGGTCAGCCTGAAACGCATGCTTTCAAAAGACTCATGAGGGACAGGTGCTTCCATACGTGGGTTGAATGGGTGTGCTAGATTTCCGTTGAAGGTTTATGAAAGTATTAACAAATATCTCAGACAGATAAAGAAAACATTGCAAAGAGTGTGTGAAGATTGAAGTCATCATCTAAAGGCCTGTGTGAAGGAGCAAGCTGTAAATCTCTCCAACAGGTCTTTCTCTTTTAAAGCTCTGGTAACATTATTCATTGTGCATTATGACAAATCACAGTTCGTAAATGTTCGGCCTGATGTTATTGCTTGGCGAGATGACAATTTAAATTTGACTTATATGTGGATAGATGAAATACACAAAAGGTCCGGCAGTAAATAAAATATACTTGTAACTTTGAAACCAAGCCAAAGGTGATCTGTCTCAATATCAACACCTGTCCTCATATGAAGGACAGGTGTTGATCATTTCCTGTAATTGTAATTATTAGACCCCGGTCCTGCTCCCAGTCTCTTTGTCACATTTATCACTCATCCAGACACTTGTTGCACACTGTTATTGATATTCTAACATTTCCACTCCTCACAAAGTCTAAGACAGTATTATATTATAATATTTATTTAAATGCTGTTGATTTATTGCTTCTAACATTATATAACCTACGGTGAACATTTAGCTACAATAGCATTAAAATTAATGAAGCAGTTCAGATATGTTTGACAACAGAGGATATAGTACTAATACATTGTAGATCTGCTGTGGCAGGAAGGACTGGGTGGGATTTAGACAGACTATTTAACATAAGGACAAATAATGACTGAAGTGTTCGGCCAGCAAAAGTTGTAGTTTGCCTGCAAATTGTCACTGAGATATTGGCTATGCAAAATTCCCTTTGTCCCTGTGACTGTTGAATGTCACATGATTATCAGGTCTCTCACTCACAATGCATTTCTGTGTATTGTTTTTACAATGGAAAACAGTTTAAGTGCAGCAGAGCATGACATCCTTACACAGTCTAACTGAAGGGTGTGACTGAAGATTTTTAGCTGACAATATACACTCTTACATTGCAACTATCTTGCTGGCTACAGAACAGGAACACGACTAGGTCAAAACCTAGTGTTGACTGGACTGTGTGTAATCAATGTGCAAAATTGAAGAGGCAGTTGGAAAGTGTTTCAGAATCGCTTTGTTTCAATGGAAAGAAATTGAAGCCTGCTCGAACAACTACATTATGTAATATGCTTATTAGCATATTAAGGATGTCATTAATGCTACATGTTAACCAGCAGTTACCTCCAAGCAATTCGCAGGGCGATACCTGTGACTCTTCAGTGGAAAGTCACCAAGGTTTGTTCAAAAAGTCACAATTTTTCCGCAAGGTGCAGTCAGCCTGAAACGCATGCTTTCAAAAGACTCATGACGGACAGGTGCCGCCATACGTGGGTTGAATGGGTGTGCTAGATTTCCGTGGAAGGTTTATGTTAAAGTATTAACAAATCAAATATCTCAGAATAAGACTATAATTTGCTTCCTAACATACATCATGATTCACATGATTATCAGGTCTCTCACTCACAATGCATTTCCATGTATTATTTTTTCATTGGAAAACAGTTTACATGCAGCAGAGCATGACATCCTTACTCAGTCTAACTGAAGGGTGTAGATCACTTTTCATCATTATATGTTTTGTTTAAAATGAAAAAGTGCTCATGCCTCAACCTGTAGACACTCCTACACACACATACAGTATATGCACAGGTAATGAGTCTTATGTTCCAAGCAACTCGAGTTAGTCAGAGATTAATCAAATGCAGGAGTGAGAACATGAACCGTAGGATCACAAAATAAGCAGAAGCCTGAAGTTTCAATTCAGGGTATCACCGCAAGCACCAGCCTCTATTAGCGTGCCCTCGTGGGACTCTTAACAGTGAAAGGCGAGCATTAGACGTCAGTATGACTGACTTAAGAACAGACTGGACATCCTTAAATTAATTACAAAAAACATCTTCTTATAATATAATTATATCTTATAATATGTGTTTTCCCCATAGATAGATGAGGACGGCCTCATTTGTTTATTTTATACATATATGGAGTTCTTTTCCTATGTTTACTCAAAAGTGTGGTCTTTCATTTTGAGAGTATTATGCTTTGTTTCACTTTCAGATTTTGAGATCCTGAGCTTCAATTTGAATATTTGAATCCACCTTACGCTCAGGCTGCTTCTGCGCACTTGCAAAACCTCTGCTCTCAGATTTGTGCTCTCTTCAACACATTGGGGCTATAACGTTCTGCACGTGTCCATTAGGAAGCAGTGGACAGATTAAGCAAACCAACATTTACAGAAAACAAAGTGTTGTCGCATCATAAAACTAAGCTTTGGAAGACACAGACAGATTACACTGTTCTTTTGAATAGTAAGAATATATGTGGTTCTAGATGGAGAAATAATGCAATGTAATAATGTAATAATTTCATTTGTAAGACCTGCACAGTTACAAAAAGGTTTGTCAGAACACTTTGTGCCTGTCCCTGAATATAAACTACATTTGATGATGTTATGAAGACAAACCGCTTTCACCGATTTTCCTTAACTGAGTCACAACTGACACGTGGGTTCCTTTGGTCTGAGTTCCCAAGAACTTGACAGAAAAAAAACATAACACACTATGAGGAAATCATTATTGTCAGTGTTGCTGAGTAGACGGGAACTTTATCTCCATAGGATCTCACTTACTGGCTGAAGGTGCTGTCAGACTGGATTCTGAGCCCCATTCGTTAAATTGAGAAACGGGCAGATACCCATTTGTTTCCAGTCAGAGAGTTAGCATATCATTTAGCCTATACTTATCCTATTCTGTTTAATTTTATTATGACTCTCACAATCTCTATATAGTGTGACCCCCCATTTTGTCTGACCCACCGTTGCTTACTTTCTTATATCCTATATGTCCGAAAGCTGCTCTGTAGCCTACGTACAAATCAAGGACATAATTCGCCAAACTGCAGACTTAGCAGGAACTCAACCATTTACTCTTCATGTGATCATGTTAACGATATGATCTCGGATTCATGAGCTCCATCGTATACCACCCATAACTTGCTCTGTTGCTCTGAACGAGATAAATATTTCCCACACACTCCTGTCTCCACTGTTCACCTCAACCGTGGAGGTAGAAAGTGGAGGGGAAAAAACCCCTGGAATCCCCGCTTCCTGTGTGGCCTGTGAACCCCAGTTCAAAAGGTCCCACATGACGTTTTTGAATCTCAATGCAAAGCAGCATTTCCTATTTAAAATCAGTCTGTGTGTAAGAGGCTGCGTAATGACTCACATTTTGTTTGTGCTATACGCCCATAACCACAACGGAAAGTACATTTTTTACGCTTCAGTTTTATTCTCCCATGTTTAACCATTATGACTGTGTCTTGGCTTATGAGCAATCCCAAAATGCACACTGTACCTGAACGTATCCCCCCCCCTCCCCCATAATTCCTTTAGCTACACTGTATGAATGTCGATGTCACGAGACAAGAAATGGCCAGACTAGACGACTAACTAGCCCCCACTGGCCCTTCTTAATAATCTGGGGCTAACTGATGGAGACAAGCCAAAATGAGGGAAGGAGACGGGATCCCATTGTGGGCCACCGGAACCACTCTGGCTCTTTGTGAGTGTGTGTGCATTTCCCCCCAGTGGAGGAAATGCTACCCCTCTGGAGACTATTACCCAGTAGCACCATTAGCCCTGGAAGACGGAAACTGAGCTGCTTTGTTTTCCCAACTTCCCACTGGTGGGGAAATGGCACACATAAACTCTGCAAGTCAGACAGACAGAAGGAGAGAATGAGCGGGCGAATGAAGTGTGTGAATGTGTGGTTTGTGGTTGGAGACGTTTTGCTACACATACCACTCAGCTGATCAACATCCGACCATTTGGTCTTTTTCTTTGATTTAAAAAAACAAAATTGGCAATTGCAGCTTATTTACAAGGGCTTTTATGACCTAAAGGTGAACTCGCATTATGTTCATGATTATATTTGAAGGATGCAAATCATAAATGCAGATTATACATGCAAGAGTACACACTTTACTTCAGTATCAACACTTTTTTAGTGTTGCTGCACAAATCTGCCAAGCTCTGTTTCACTGAGCAGGAGATCTTATCTGTCACAAGGTATTATGCCAAGGTGTGGTTACCTAAACTGAAAATTTGGTTTCCACCAAATTAGTCACCGAGATGCAAGCTGTGTGTTGTATATGCACATGTAAAGACAAGAAAAAGCAGCATTCATTCTAGCTGATAAATGTTTTGATATTTAAAGCTCCAGAGCTGCGTCTTTCCCATTTCATGCAGTTTTATTGAATAATACTGCAGTGATTATCAATGGGAGTTGACTTAATCAGATTCCACAAAAGCTGTTTCTACTTCTACTTCTGTCTACTTCATATGTATGACAGCTATACGTCTGTACTTCCTCTATTCCTCTCACAGAACCACGCACGCACGCACGCACGCACGCACGCACACCTGTCTCATGTTTAAGATTAATTAGCCAGATAGATAATTAATGTAACCTAGCAATTTACACAAAGTATGACAGCTATTAGTCATTATTTCAAAAGAATGAGTGACAGATACTGAGGTATTGGGAGTTTCGACTGAACAGGTGGAGATACCAGTTCACCCTCTACTGCCTTCAGGAAAAAACATTTTAACCACAATTATTAATCAAATACATTTTGAAGCAGAAACAATTAAAAACCTTGTGTGTTCTTTTGAATTCAAATCATTCTGCTTGTAATTGTTTCCTCTTGTCCCTTTAGGAAAAAAATACCTTATTTGGTAGCACTTTACAATAAGACTACCTTTATTAAAGGATTTCTGAATTACAATACATTTACAAACATTACAAACTGTTATAACACCTTAAAAGGCAACAGTGACCTGTTGCTTGCCAAATAGTGAGCCCACATTTTTGTGTACTGTTAAGCCTCATATCTCATTAGTTACTAAGCGCTCTTTGTTTTCTCCATCATCCAGCATTTGTACCTGCTGATTCAGCACATATTTGTTAAGTTACTAGCTGTTATTAACTAACTATATTATTAACTATTAACTACCGTCAGCATATTAATGGTCTAAATGTTTCGTTTGGCAGATTAAATTATCATATCAAATGAGCAGATTCATCTTCTTAAGGACTTTAGCAGTCCAGGTATAACACAGTTGGTAACCTTCCTTTACCTGGTGTACTGCTCACCTGTTCTGTGCCTCACTGTTCACATACCTGTGGCCTGTTGTTGACTCAGCTAATTCTCCCCCCCATCCATCTTCATGTTTCTTCATCTCATATTTTACAACCATTTATTTATTAGTTACAAACATTTGTAACTGGCAAAGGGGAGCCTTATTGTAAAGTGTCAAACACATCAACATTTATTAATAAGTTACTATAAGGCTCCCTTTATCAGTTATCAATACTAGTAAGTCATTAATAAATGATGATGGGTTTTAAACTTTACAATAAGACTTCCTTTTACCAGTTATAAATGGTAGTAAGTCATTAGTAAGATTAATGAGTAGTAAGCATTAACTTGACCTTGCCAAATAGTGAGCCTGTATCAATGTATAAAAACTGTGTTATAGCTTGTTTATAATTGTTTATTTGTGATTTTTAAAGTTTTACCAACCAAGTGTGTTGTGTGTTCATAGCATAAAGCTCTCTGAGACAAATCTGTGATTCTGAGATAAATAAAATTCACTTGACTTTGCTGAAATATGTTTCATTTTATGGATGGTTTTTTCACTCTAATTAAAATTTACCCTGCACAAAGAAATACTGGAACACATTTTGCGTTATTTAAATATTAAAAAATTTCATAACAGTAGATATTGACATAATTTGGTTCCATTACTTTCAAAATGATCAGTATAGGTAGTAGTAGTAGTAGTAGTAGTAGTAGTACAAGGATGAAACTCATCCAATGTGTATGCTATTGAAATCAGTCTGTGTCTCTTTCTGCATGCTTCTCCAAGCTGTTAGATTAGATCAGTAATTGTGTTTGTGACTAACCATACAAGTAGTCTGCGTGACAGCGAAGACTTGAAACAATGAGTCATCATATCCGTTTTCAAGTTCAGGAAGCTCACAGCCTGGAGTATTAATCTATTAAACTAAATATAGTGTATCCAGCAAACCTTCAGTCAGTTACTCAAACCTGCTTCTCGGTTTCAGGAAGGGGGTTAGGGTTGATTCATTGACCTGATTCAGAACTGAACTAACTTGCAGCTAAACCATAAGAGCAACAGCTGACAGCCTGTGACAAAAAATTTTTATTGAATCGGAAGAATAAGGAGTGGAGATGTTATTACGCAATCATTTCAGTTTTCCAGGCTACACACCAGATGAGCCATTACTGTTGGAAAAGCCTCCAAGTGCTGCATTAGCTCTGTTACTCTTAGCGATAACTTTACCTCTTATTAATGCTGACTTGATTATCCATTGTATATACTCACCAAAGCAATGTGGGATGACTTGCCAAACCCTTTTATAGTACGTTATCTCCTACACTGTTATGGTTCAACATTCAAACACACAGTCTGTAATTTCTAACAGGTGCTGGATGAAGTTTGAATGCTATCTGGTATAAAATAACATAAGAGAGATATGAGCTTGGGCTAAAAGCCAAGAATGATTATAGATTTCTTGATAGTGTTTGCTGGTGCACCTGCACAGTGTGGAGAGCAGAGCAAACAAAGAGCGCCGAGTCCTGTTGGCGAGCAGACACAGAGCCACATGTGGATAACTTCAATCCTGAAAGGTTGGCTGGTGGGTCCAGGTGGGCGGGGCTTGTGGGGCATGGCTTTGTTGTGACATCACAAAGTTACAGAAGTCCTGATGGGTTATTTTAAGGCTCAGTTCCAGAATGAAAGCTGTGTACATATCTCCGTGGGCTAATATAGTTTCACTATTAATATTCAGGCTATCATGTCCATAAGAAACAGGAACAAGGCATTCACCGAGTATCATTTCTCCCTTTCTTGGAGTGTAACACCTGAATGGTCAGATTGCTTCATAATCAAAAGACAAACATCCCACTTTCTACAACATGACAATGTGACAAAAGTGTGCCAAACGGCCACACTAACATCTTCCTGCACACCTCAGTCTCAACATTCAAAAAGAGACAACTTCAGCTTCTAGATGATGATGAAACCCGGCTCTACACAGATGAACCCGTGACCATCAGCTTCCATTTACTGGAGCTTCCCAAGACTGTGTATTTAAATGCGGTGTTGTGGTTTCCACATCATAGCAAAGTAAACTACTTTGCACTGCACTGGAACATCACTTGTAAAGGATAAGTCTGGTTATACTGTATATTTTTCGAATTGTTAACAAATCCCACGCAAAGACCAAAAGCAACAATGAACTAAACCTACTAACATCTACTGGCTGCGTTGCCAACGCCTGATATAATCTTCTTCCTCTGAGGCACAGCGCTCCATTGTTGTCCAACAACTGTTAAAACCACATCAACAAGCCACACTGTTGCACTGGGTGACATGTTCCATTGTTTTCCTATAAACATGGCTGTAGTGTTTTTTGCTTTGTTTTTGTCATCCAGTTAATATCACACACACTGTCCCGCTTCCAAAAACAGTACATCACCGCATGTGTAAAAATTCTGATACCGTCTTCAACAAATGCACGATTTATTCCAGTTTTAGAAACAAAAAAAACGAAGTGCTCAGCTGTTTTAGGGGATTATCTAAACTTTTTTTTATTGAGCTGTCGTAATAGATTTATGTCGTTAGTATGAACTGGTAGGTTCATGGCTGAGTGTCACAGACAAGGCAGAGAACTCAGAAGGTATTGAGGTAGTCGGACCAATCTCTTGTTTACCTGACAATAACAAAACATAGACCAGAGGTCACTAAAAGGGGACTGCAGTCTGGAATCCAGACCCACATGTATAACCTATAATTTATTGAGAATTACTACATTTTGACGGAGCGTCTCGCTGCAACCTGAGTCAGCGAGCGAGATACACAGACACGGTGAGAGATGATGTGGGAGAAATAAGTGAGGAAAGAACTTGTTGCAGCTATTCAGTTGTTGTGAAATGAGACTGTTCGAGTTAACTATAAAGAAGAGAGATGGAGAGTCAAGCTACACTTCTTATTTCATTTTGTAAAATTAAGCACTTTATTAAATGGTAAAGTATACATAATACAGTTATTATTATGTTATAATATATATATATATATAAAGAGGGTATCGTTGTTTTATTATAATAATAATAATAATTATATATAATTATTTATTATGAATACAAGGCAGAAAAGTGTATCATACTGCAGGAAGAAGTTTCTCTTTATTTTTTACTTGAAATCCACCGATACCTCCGTGAATCCAAACTTCCCAGAGCCATCTTTCAAGTCTGGGTATTTGCTATTGGATGTCCCTTTAATTTAAAACTGCAACTCACGTCTGACCGGTGCAACAGTTAGGCACCAGTGATGCACAGCACACACTAACTGATGAGTCTGATGATAAATGAAAGTCGTACAGAGACATAACTGACTTAATTTAACAAGAATGTAAATGGAATCCTATCTGCGCGGTGCTCAGTTTTCTCTCTTATCAGGTATTCAATTGTCGTTAAGCTACATTACACACCAGAGCAAATTAGCATCAAAGTCATTATGTGTTTTACTGTATCTTTATATCAAGTTTTTGTGAATGCATCACTCGCATTATGTGTGTTTGCAGTGTTTGTGCGTCAATGTGAGAAAAAAAAAAGAAGAAGAGAGACAAGTCGAGATGTGCAATAACTTTACAGTTTAGAACAGTGTGGCACCAGGCCGGTGTTGTCTGGCTCTCAGGATTATGATAAACGCACACACATATAAACACACACACACACACACACAGGCACGCATGGATCAAGGCACGTATTGTTAATTCCCTTGAGAAACCGACCACAAACTGGCTCTGTAATGCAAAGAGGAAGTGTTGGGTCTCGCTGCCGAGGAACTTCAAAGGCCCCAGATGGGACACTCATTTGCTGAAGGAGATTTTCTATTTAGATGCTATTGCAGCAGTGGCACCACGGCAGCACTATCAAACATCTAGGAAACCCAGCATTTGGAATTCTGTTATTGCTTTTTCCCTTTTTTTTTTTTGAACTCTCTCATTTGACCTCATTCTCTCCATCCCTGTCCTCCCTTAATTTTTCCACTGTTGTTTTGAAGTCTTAAACTTGAGTGGGAAAAGTATACAGTCTGTGCATGCTTGACATAGCTCTCCACATCAAACAGCATAAATACTGATGATAACTTCAACAGCCAATTTGTTTGTCTAACACTTTGATACGTATCTCCATGTCATGTGTTGTTTTAGTTAAAGCTTTCAAGTGTCCCAGTGATTCATGTCCTGTCAGATGGTCGCCCTCCCTCTGCCACTGTTTCCCTCAGTGCCCTTCATCAACAAGGTGAATCAGTTTAGGCAAAAATATTCATACACACCTCCTAGAAATAAAATAATCATATAAACCTCATAAACCTACTTTCATGACTGTTGTACTGCCTGGTACAGAAGATGTCTGTGTGTGTACTTGCCTGGTTCCACAAAGTCATTACCTCCATACAGACAACTCATAAACATAATTGACTGATAAGGAAGAGGAGACGTGATGAGTTAACCTCAGCAAACACACACACACACACACACACACACACACACACACACACACACACACACACACACACACACACACTTACTCAGACATGAGTAGCCTCTCTTGGAGGACTGTGATAGGTTATCACAGGCCATGCCATACACAAACAAAGAGGCAGACGAGTCTCTGGACAGAAAGTAAAACATGCTCAAACACTCACACGCAAATACATAAATAGCATACCTGTGTATCCGGGTAATTATCTGTATGAATACACAGACACTGTGTGTGTGGTAGGGGAAATTTAAATAAAATGGAAGAAAGTAACAATGTTATAAAGGAGGGTGTAAACTAGAGGCCGCAGCAGTGTAGTAGTTTTACTGGCTGGATGAATGAAGCCAACCCAGTTAGTAAGTTTCAGCAGATTTGAGTTCCTTCTCATTATAATAAAGTTGAATTAAGGATGAAAAAAGCACTTTCATAGGAAGATTGTGCTAACACTGGGTAGTTCCTCTCTTTGCTTTCAAACAGCCCCAGTTGTTCCTGTCATGGGTTTCACAAGACTTTGGAAACTTTCCTTTGAGATTCTTCTCCATGTTAACATGATTGCATCACATCTTTTCTGCAGATTTGTCAGCTGCACATTCATGTTGCCAATCTCCTTCCCTGCCCAGTATGCAGCCTGAGACAAACACCTGCAGACAGCACTCTGGGCTTAGTGAAGGCCCAATATTGTTGGTCGCTCTCTTCGACCACACAGACCTTTCTACAATGCACTGTGAATAGGATCAAATTCTCTCAATTAACACTGAAACACACTGCCCTCAGATGGTCAATGTCAGAAATGCACATTATTCCTGCACATCAGGAGCCCTTTGTGACTGGAGTTATGAATCAAATCCTAATATACTAATGTATAAAATCATGTAAATAAAAAATGTATTTTAAATTCATGCAAGTCATTCATTCAAGAGGCATTTAACACTGAGAAAATACGATTTCCACCAAGTCAGAGATAAGTGAATTAATTCAAAACTGCACATGTTCACATGCCTGTTTTCTAGCGCATTTGTGCAATGGTTAGAAATATGAGTGTGTACAAATACACACGCGCACACACACACACACACACACACACACACACACACACATACCACCCCACACACATGCACACAATTCCTGCACAAGGTAGGCAAGTTTCCAAGCATTACGTAACTCTGTTGCTGCTTGCTCCTGTATATCAGTCCAGTTCAGATTACTATCTGTACTGAGTGACCAAATTATGATAAAAGACTTGTTTGTTTGGGAACACTAACCTCCATCTGTGAAACACTCCCCAGCTCTGAATGGCAAATTGTCAGTGAATGTTGTTACCCAGGATGAAGTCATCATATAAAACTAACAGAAATGGACATAAAAGAAAAACAAAAGGTCATGAATAAGGGCAGTTGTCTTCCATCAGTCAACACAGGATATTAAAGTGTTTCATGAAGCATTGCAATGATCGCCGACACATGGGGGTGACTTTAGCGTCCATGTCGTAATTGCTTGATGTGAAAGGTGACTGAAAAAGTCAACAAAATCTAGTTGAAAATAACAAAACCTTTAGATAAAAACATATAAATCACACCTACACTTTTGCTGCCTGGGGGTATCTTTAAAGCCAGAGCAACAATGGTATACCAAATCATAAAAGCACGGTGCAATAAAAACATGAGAGCACACATCCTGATGTTTCACCTGCATTCATGTCGGTATGATAAGATCGAGCTCATAAATGAGGCTGAATGCGTAGTAAAAAACAAGACTCTTTAATTACTGTCTCGCTTTCTCAACTGCTCTGTGTAAGTTGTGCAATATTGTGTATTTCAACAGGGGAGGGGCAGAGGATGTGTGTTTCATTACATGCACGATAAAGACCTGTGCAAAATAGTGCACATGTGCAGTTAGACTAATAGTAGCAGTATTACAAGTATGGCTTACGTGCAAAATAATCAGCTAAAAAAAACAATGTAAAGACAAAAGAGACTGGTGTGTCCAGTCAACTCACCACTCGCTGAATCTTCTCCAGATGTCTTTCATCAAAAGGATTTTCTATAATATGGAAAAAAATACGGTTCGTTTTAGACATTTCTGTTTTGGAACATTAACATGCAGTATAATCTTTCTTGGTTATATCAAGAGCACAGAGAAAGCTTCAGAAATGCAGCATTTCTCCATCATACAAACGTATCGGGTCATCACTTTCATCTTCAGTTAAAGTTTAATATTTCAGAATATCAGGTTTTCTTATGACAGAGACGATACGTGGCCCAAGTTCAGGCACGTCTCATGTAACGCAGCTATGCAACACCAGCAACACTAGCTGGATGCTGGTCAAATTGTCTTCCCTGACTTTCAACAATATGCTACTGGTCTAGCTTTAATGTTTCAGACGGCACCGTCTGTATTCCTGGCTTTATGTAACTATAATATAAACTGCACCGGCGTTTCAACAAAGATAAAAAACCACCAATGTCAAGTGATAATCCAAGCATGTGATAGAAAAGGTGAGTTGTACAAACATAACCAGGCCATCATGAAATGCACTGAAACATACTTGGTTTCATTAGTTAGTTGGTTTATATCTTGTGGTTAAGTCTCTTCACCACAGTATTTTGTTATTACATAATGGTTGTAATAGGGAAAAGCAGCAGCTACAAATTTTCTATGGTCCATCACAGAGCCGGTGATGCTTTGACCGTTACTAGAAGAACATTTATGGTCCCTTTGACAAAGGGTGTGTCTGTAGCAGGTGTCAGTAAACAGCCAGAGCCTTGCTGTTTGATCACTTGTTAAGTTCTGAACGTAGCGCAGTCATCGCAGGCCCGCGTGTTGTGTTCACTGCCAGAGATCTTGTTCATGAACGTCATCTTTCTACCGGTGTTTGTCAGGCTCGCTGATGTTACTGACACTACCAGCAGATATATGCGACAGGCACAAACTGGTGGAAGTGAATTTTCAAATCTAAGCGGAGAGAAAAAAAAAAGTTGTTGGAAAGATCACCTGTATTAACATCATATACCAACAAGGATCTTGGTGATTACATGTACGGCAAAAAAAAACATAGTTAGTGTGTAGTTCCTCTTTAAAGACAGATAAGATCTGCTTTGTTTCACGGTCTCAAAACACACACACACACACACTCACTCTTTCACTCTCTCTCCTCTCTTATTTCACACCCCATCTTGGTTTTACAGTATCAGCAGGTTTGATCATTTTACATTTCAATCACACACACACACACACACACACACACACACACACACACACACACAATAAATGTACACATGGCTTTTGTTATGAGCATAACCTAATGGTGCTTATCTTTATATGTGTGTATGTGTGTGTGTGTGTGTGTGTGTGTGTGTGTGGTGCACACTGTGAAAGAACAAGTGTGTGATCAAAGCCAACAGGTCTGTGTTTGCTGGAGGTCACAGGAGGTGACAGACAGAGCTGCAGAAACACAGAGGAAATGTTCAGGTAAAAAGAAAGAACTAGATATCTTTCTGTTTATGTTTGTTTTTAGTTCAGTTCCTGGTCTTTCATCATAACTCTTTGCCAAGCATTAAAAACACATCAAATAAAGCCAAGAACATGGTGTGTTTTGGCATCTCCTTGGTGACACGTCCAGCAAAAACCCTCTTTTCTTCTTTGTTTGACTTTCTGCAGTGAGGACTCACACGTTGGTTAAACCTGTCCATCAGGGTTGCCACTTTCCACGGCAGGACCTTTTCAAGGAAGCCAGGAAATTTGTATGGGAATGCAGGAACTATAAAAAAAAGGGGGACCTAGTTGATGTTTTGGTTCCTGGTGCCAAGTTACTTTCTCCTAAAATTCCCTGCTACTGCAGCAGTGCTTTTCAAAACAGGATCTGTAAAGTTTGCCGCGCTGCATGTCACTGGCCAAATAATCAAAAGCAAAGAGGATGTAACACCTAGTGTGCATCTGCAAGTAACCTCTGGTTGCTTCCAGTATAAATATTAGGATTTGTTATTTACTCTTCCGTTCCAGGTCTGCATATCATGGCCGGCATCCTTTCAAGCAACACATAGTCAGGCAATAGAAATGACCAAGGTCTCAAACTCTTAAGTAAGCAAATCATTCACATAGTATTTTGAATTGAGTCAGCAACCGAATACCAAACTTCGAAATGTAATCACTACTGGATACAAATTGCTAGTTTCAAGTTGTGCAATTTCAAAAACTTTATTTCCAGCATACTGTATATATTTATTTCCAGCTTGATCAAACGCACATGGTCTAATTCAGACTCAGAAATTCAAGATGTAAAACTCAGATCTGAACATGCTAATGTCTATGTGTCACAGACAGCTGGTGAGAAGTTAGCATACTTATGTGGCTGTAGGTATTGGAGAGTTTTGCCTGTATGTTTTCGAGCTCTTCTTCTTGGCACCACCACAAACAGCCCCCTCACAACTTGTCCACCTGTCCCAGGCTGGCAAGATACCAGCAATCAAGCCATAGGGGCACAGAGGAATATGCACTAAAAGTTTAGTAAAAACAGATTCACACTGGAGTTACCAACATACTAAGACGTTTAACTTGACCCAATTCTGTCGTGAAAGAAAAGACATTTTCTTAATCTTCATATTTGTTTGTGAGATGTGGTGAAAGCACAAACAAGAATGGGGTCAATTAAGGTCAATTAAAGCCCTCGTTGTGCTCAAAAGGAAGCGGGCAGACAGTAGCTTGGCAGGACTCTGGCGAGATCATCCAACACAGAAGCTACACTTGGATTAACTTTCACCTACCAGGGCACATTCCTGATAGATGCCTTTGTAATGTGGCTTTACAGCACGAGCATTGCACTTGCACTTGCACTTGCGACCTTCAGTATGTGTTCAGTGTTCATGATGACATAACCATCAGATAAATACAGAATAAAATAATTAAAAACCTAGGGCTGAGCGTAATTTTAGTATTCAAATAAATTAAATAATTTTTCTTGTTAATGTCTCCTCACTTCCCTTTATTGAGTATTTGATGAAATTTTCATTGCACCCATGAATTTCTTAAAAATTTTTAAACGGCAAAACAACTGATCATAGAGTTGTCAGATTTGAGTTGAGATACCTCGTCACGATTTGATTGCATCAACTGATAACTTTCCAGGGTAGTCTAAGCCTTCCTCATAATACTGTCAAGGTTTTGGCATCTGATAAGCGTTCAAACTCTTTCATGTATTATTTAAACTGGAATTCTTAGTTTGTGTCTCATTGTTTGTCTGTAGGAGACACAACACTGTTCCACTCGGACGGAACACCTGCCGACACCGTGTGAAACACTTCTGAACCCACTTTCTCAAGAATCACACTATCTTTGTAACTGGCAGGCGAAGGCAACTCAACTTAGTGTGACAGTAAAAAGCTCATGTTAAAAGCTTATTAAAAGGCCTCAGAAACTATCATAATGTGAAGTGTGTAGTTAGTTGATATTGTGAATTTTCAATGCATACTGCACGTTTCTATCACACACTAACCCTAACCTAACCCCACAATTCGGGGTTCAGTATCTTGCTCAACGTCATATCTGATTAGTGGATGACCTGCTAACTCCTGAGGCACAGCCGCCCAACTTTGAACTGATGAAAATAACTTGAATCAGCACAATGAATAGTTTCTACCTTAATTCCACATACACATTTTATGTAATTTAAGGATCTGAATTATACGGTAGAGTATAGCCCTTTACCAGAAAACAAATATTCATCAGCTTCCCCGTTTCTCTCCTATGACAGGCTTCAGACATCTACCCCTGGT
Source organism: Seriola lalandi dorsalis (assembly GCF_002814215.2). Lineage (NCBI taxonomy): Eukaryota > Metazoa > Chordata > Actinopteri > Carangiformes > Carangidae > Seriola > Seriola lalandi. Next base: position 153,468 of record NW_019525377.1, read on the forward strand.
TACTTTTCTCACGTGTTCTTGTCCACTCTTTATCCATTTTCCTCTCTCCACATTTTCCCTTGCTCACCCAAATCCTGACCCTGAATGAGTTTGAGTTGTGACTACAGGTTCAGATGACAACCAGGGGTTGGATTGACATTGGTCAACATCTTACAAACATATTTGGAGACAGCACCTGTTTCTTGACCTTTTGTCTATTATTAGTCACTGGTTAATATTTTTTTCATTTGGGGGACAAGTTACTCACTTTAAGCTTCTATCTATATTTATAATGAAGCTGCACCATCTCACTCCACTTGCCTCGTTCCGCCTCTCGCAGTCACACCGCCTCTAACCAGTCTACCTGAATGGAGCGCATAAGTTGGAATTTGAGGCCAAGTTCTCACATTTGTAACATACTGATGCCTCTTGTATATCCTCAGGACAGGAGCATGCTAGGACAGAAATAATCCCTATATTAAGGCTGACATTTCCTGATTAAGATCATTTCAACCATCTGTGTCAGTCCAGGCCATCACCTGGCATTTCACTCACACAGTTACACACACATTTCCGCTTGTTAATTACACCACCTCAGTTCTGCTTAGCTGCTCGACATGTCACGTCCACACAGGCATCCTCCTCGAAAATTAGTCACAATAGGCAAATCATGTTGCGTGAATTACACGCTTGTAAATGTGATATAATCGACTTCGACTGGTTGAAATCCAAAAGCTCGTCTGAGATGAACTTTGAGGGAGGAAAAAATAGTGACAGCGAGGACGTCATTGAAGTCAAAGAGAGGATTATCGTCATTTTTAATGCAACTTAAACATTAAAACCATCTAATCACCACAGGAACATGAATACCCTTTCTAAAACCATATCTATTATCCAACGCAACAAAAGCTATTGTTTCCCACAATGCACAAGTCTTTCCTATGTGGAGAGACTATCCCTGTGAAAGACCTGGCTGGTAGTATCAAATACACAGTTAACACTGCACGTCAAACCCTCAGTCATTGGATCCAGTGGATAAATCACTAAATCACGCCACAATAGCCGTAGACTCAGCTCTTTCACACAGGCCACATGAAAAGGGAAGGAGAGAAAGAGGGAAGTCTGACTTCCATGGCTCAGGCCAGCCAGACAAAAGCCTCTGGAACAGCGCTGCCTCGGGACAAAATCATATGACACTGGCGCACAGGAAATCAGCCAAATTGTCCATTGTCTGGGACAACATCAAAATCCCTCTGCCTCCACGCAGGGGCAGGGAGAAGGCTGAGGGAGGATGGATAGAGAGGAGAAAGAAAGTGCAGGAGTGAGAGGTGAAAGAGGATGGGAGAGTATGTTTTGGTGTGTTCACGGCATGTTTAGGGGATAGAAAATAGGAAAATATATTCCAGTTGTGGAGCAGTTGTTGGAAAGGCACTTCTTGCAGTTTAAAAAAGGTATTGCGATGTGTATCTGTAAATGTGCAGACTGAAACTAGATAGCAACAGTTAAAACAGCGTCATTCAACCTGAAAAAATGAAGCGTAATATTTGCAAAGCAAACAATTTCAAAGAGCATCCGTCTCACTGCTTTGTATTGACAGTGGCATGTTCTTTCGCCCGTTTCCTATCAAAGGGAAACGTCCACAGGGCTTTTTATTCCTAAGAAAACGGTCATGTTAATGCAGCCAGCATCATGTCAGGAACACTTTTCACAATACTGTTGGCATTCGCGAGTCCACCAGTCATGAATCAACAGACATGTCAAATTTGGCCCTATCGTTGCTTCAGGCTTTCAGTGCAGCCTCTTTAACGTAATGTGAGTTTTTGTGTTTTGTGAGTGAATTAATGGAAACCTGTTAAAACTGTAGATGAAAAAATGCTGTTAAAATTGAGATTTTTTTCATGGGGGGCAAAGACAAAAGGGGAGGTCGACTACAGTAGTCTCCAATTTAATAATAAAGTAGAGCCGTCCATTGAGGTTTGAGGACCACTTGTGCCGTAGTTTCATTTTTGTCTGTACTGTATGTGGGATTAACTCAAAACTAACTCCAGTGCCCTCGATCATGATCATGAAGGTCACCCAGTACAACAGCGCGTCTCACCTGTTGCTCTGTTTCTTAGTCTGCCACCAGAAAGAAAGAGCGACCTTAGCAACAGCCTGAGCTGCTAGAAAAGCTTAGTGTGGTCATTATCACACTATCAATAATCAAAATTATTTTATCTTCTGGTCACAGTTAAAACTTCAGCTTGCCATTCTAATCCTCACTTGATAATAATGAATATTTCCTCCGGCATGTGTTCGGCTCAGGCTGAAAACATAAATCATTACAACCACTGAGCTTGGAGAATCAGAAACGCTCTGTTATTTATACTAAAACATAAACTTCAGGTTTTGCATTCATCACAATTCAGACAAAACAAGTATAAATGGATATGGCAAAGATGCAGTAATCCCTTTATCTAATTTAATTTAGTCGTTATGGAAACAGGCCAAAACAGTAGCATAAAAAGGATTTCACTGAATAAGAAAGCCATAGACACACTGGGAAATTGTGAGGACAGTGCAGGCATTCAAAACAAACACAAAACAAGATGATCTGTAAACCAGCGTGCAACACCCCCCC
>NW_019525377.1:156176-171250 GCF_002814215.2 Seriola lalandi dorsalis
CTCTCCCGCTGTTCAAAGATGTATTTGAACAGGTGAGTACAGTCAACCTAAGAGTGATTTGCAGGTAGGCAGTCAGCCAGCCTGTCAGGTAGAGCCTGAGGCAACAGTGGCTCTCATCTATTCAGCTACACAACTCATATAGACAGACTGCCCTGCTATGGCCCCATTCATCCCTCACCTCACCCCCGACTCTGGGAACAACCCCCCACCCGCCGCCTCTCCCACCCCCTCCCCGCTTACACACACACACACACACACACACACACACACACACACACACACTTCCTAGTGTTTTTCTCCCCTTTTTGTGGTTTGTTTCTCTAATGACTATCTGCATTGTTTTTGGTCGTTTTTTCTTGCTGTAATTTAACACACAGGCTCCGGTAAGGACAAAATGGGACCAGATGTGTGACCAAACACATGAAAATATTATGTAATGTTAAATCTTAAACAATGTTAAAGAAAAAACAAAAACATTTTTTTTAATTTTTTATGAAGTTACATTAAACAATACAGACACCATAAACAAAGTTGACACGGCTCCTTTGTTCGCAAAACTGACAGAAGAAAATGGGCAAAAAAGATGAAAAGTAAACATCAGCAACACACGGATGTTAACATCCCACAAATATGACTTGGAAAAAAATGACTTTGTGACACAGACGGATGATGGCCTCTGTTGCTCTGTACACTGTACAAAAACCTGTGGTTAGCTTGATTTTATGCTGCATTACAGTGAGCAAACAGCAGTAATCCTGCACAAACACTTGATTGTGCAGGTATCACTTGTCAAAGGGTGTATGTCTTTCTCTGGCCTTCAGGATCCCACCAGGTCATTATGCAAATGACTGCAAATACAACAACGGCTAGATCAAAAAACCTTTAAATTAAACTCAAACTGATATTCAAATTTATTTTCTCTAAGAAATCAGGATCATCTGAATGTGCTTGTTTCTTTCCACTTATGGACATATATGATCAAAAGTACCATATACAATGGTGTGAGTTCTTGGTTGTGACAGAACAATGTCAGCACTAGTAATTTGATTAATATCTGTTTGGGTGGACACTGAAAAAAGTTGGATAAAATTGAGGTGGGTACTTGTTGCGGTGAGTTTTGAGTGTTTGATCACAACTGGACCCATGAAAAAGAGACAGTTCACACAAGCTAGACTTTGTTCTCTCTGTAACACTGGACGGACAAAACACCGAGTGCAGCAGCTGCCAATTACTCAGTAGATGATTAAATAACATGAACAAGAAGTAAAGTCTAGTGGGAACCCGTGCTAACATTAGCAATGTCTACATTTCAGTAATTAGCCTAGTTCACTAGCTTCCACTTTCTGAGTGAAATAACAAACATAACACACCAATGGGTCACTCTAAAGGTTTATTGTTGTAAAGGGGCAGATATCTTAAACAACAGTGCATTACCACTACCATGTGGTGTGTCGAAACGTGGTAACCTGCTCCAGTCATTAGCACACATGTGGAAGTTTACAACACGTCTCTTTGCAGATATCACATATCAGTCAGTCGCTGCCATACCACCCATAACACCCACTCAGAAACTTCTAGAAGTTACACACTTTCATCAAGTATTTCCAGAAATAGTTCTATCCTGTTTTTAAAAAAATGGAAATAGCCGCTTCATCATTAGCCTACAGTTTATGTTTCCTTACATGAAAAAGAGAGAAGAATGAAAATTCAATCAGATCAAATATAATCTAATTTTAAAGCATTCAGAAAGAGGAGTCTGGCTTTACTCCTCTGAATGGTAAGCATGGTGAGGTGCCTTTGAGCAGGACACTGAATTTAACCAAGCCCCAGTCGGGGGGGGTCACAGGCCTTCCTGTGAAGCATGGTGGCGGTGGGGTGGGGGTGGGGGTGTGTAAGTTTTGACATTTATCTTTAAATGATTATGAGTATTTCGAACAATCCACCATGACTGCTGCTACGATTCTCCTCCTTAAACACTTAATGGGCCTCTGCGTGTCGGTGGGGGTGTGCACATGCATGTGTACAAATGTTAAAGCAGCAGGACTATAATCCCCGTCTGTGTTAAGCTTCCTCTAACCGAGCATTGTTTCACTGTTTGCTTGAGTAAGAGCATCAAGTCAACCCATCTGCTTGTAAAAATCTTGACAACAATAACAGCCACTCTGGACTCTTCCCCTTTGACAAACTAACATCACAGTTCTGGGATCAGGACATGGACTTGCCTCTGTCAGTTGTAAGTGTTACCATGTGATTACTGAAGGATAATCCACAGGGGAGTTAGGAAGGGGCTCAGCAGGAGACTGTGTAAACAGACTGTGTCTATCATGAGTTTATCTGGGGCATCTGAGTGTTTAGGCAGGAACTGTAAAATGAACAATAATGCTTCATTCACGAACACCAACTGAATGTTGAAGGATATCCTGGAGCAAAGTGTGCAACATCCTCATTCTTCATAAGGATGAATATCAGGTCATATCAGGTCTGTTTGTTGAGGTCTGATTCAAGGCTGTGGTCCTACTGCACTCTATTACATTAGGATGGTAACATATATATACACACACACACACACATATATATATATATATATACACACGTTTGATGTGAGAGTGTGTGTGTGTGTGTGTGTGTGTGTGTGTGTGTGTGTGTTGTCTATCACCTCCTGTTGGTCTTTACTTGAGCTCTTTGGAGATTACATAAAGTGCCATGCAAACAAAACCTATCATTATTTCACCGTCGGGCTTTGGAAAGATTAGTTGCACCTTTAAACAGGCCTTGTTGTTACCTGAAATCCTTTTGGTCAACTTTGAACTGTTTACATAGCAAAATATAATAAATATTGAAATCAAGATCACTCACTGAGCTTAAAGGTGTGGTTGGTGCACTATTCTGGCATGTATTTCTCTCTTCAGTGGAATCTTTGTTTCCTTTTTATGTGAAATTAAAGGCTCAGGAATGAAAGCTTTTTTTTTTTAGGCCGTGTGACAATCTAATTCATAGTCCATTATGAAGCTTTGTATAAGCGTGGAGTCTGACTGGCCGACATAATAAGATATGTTCCTATCTGTCACCCCACCTAATATGTCAACAGTTTGTCTTTGCTTCACAACACACAGTCAGGATCAACATGTGGTTACGAGCTCAGGATCAACCAGTGAACACAGGTCATGCATCACTTTGCTTGTTTTGCTTTGCATACACCAAGTCGAAGTAGTGCTTTGAACACTGTCAGGAATGACAAAAAATAAAGAGTATCCATGTCTATTCCTGTAAAGAGCTGCAACATCATGTAAATGTGTCAGTCCCTGTGTGCTTGTCTAATGTCTTGTAGGCGTTGTACTTTTTTGGTCTCTTCTTTGGACCGGTATTTTTTCTCCCTTCAAGGTGGGCAAACATTATTAAGTCCACCAAGTGCTTGCTGGGAGATCTTATTGAACTGGTAGTTTCAGTTCAGTTGGTCTCACTTGGTATAAAAAAAAAGTGTTGCACACATGCATAATCCCAAAAGGAAGAAACCTTTTGATTTTGGAGGCTCTTTGATGAGCGCCACCAAACTTTAAATGTTGCAGTAAGTGTATCTCATGACGCATACAAAGACTCATTTTGCATGCATGTGTCATAACTAATGTTACCGTCATATGAAGCTTAGCTTGGTTCAATCAAGACTTTTTTTCATGCTTACACTATTTATTTACTTTTTGTCCTTTCCTACTTCTAACTCAGACAGCGGCTGTTCATAATTTTCACTTCAACCAATCAGATTTTGCCATGACCCCTGAGAGCCAATCATTTTGTTGCTGTAAAACGGACTTTCTCTGCTGCTCTCAGCTGTTGTTTCAGTGTCCAGTTAACACAACCCATCTCCACCCCGTTCACCTCCACAACCACCTGTGCAATGGCTCCTTCCAGCTTCTACCTAAGCCAGTGTCTATATTCATCATTTACCCATGTAAAATGATGACATCACAGTAGGGTGTAATCCCCAAAGACTCCAGACATACCTCTTTAAATTTCCCAATTGTTCACAATATCTCAAATATGTTCAATAGATAACTCTTAAAGTCCGTCTTTTCAATTGCACATTATGTCACAGAGTAATGGTTGTCATATTATCATGTGTAATAATACACAGTGGTGGGGCGAGTGGTTAAGGTGCGTACCATATGGGCATAATGAGCCCTGGGGAACAGGTCCCTGGTTCGACTCCCGGCTGCCTGGATCCTTTACTGCACGTCTCTCCCCCACTTCTGTATCTCCTCTTTCCTGTCAAACAAAAAGTAAATAAATGAATAATAAGTAATACACATGGTAAAACTGTGACTGTGCAGTTAGATGACACAATAAGTCCTTTATATTACTACCAGATCAAGTGAGAGAGGAAAGGGAGCAGGTTAGCCTCTGCCTCTTTGTGTGTGTGTGTGTGTGTGTGTGTGTGTGTGTGTGTGTGTGTGTGTGTGTGGGGGGGGGGGTTTTAAAGACAAGCAGGTAGAATATCACAGGTCCCGTCCCCCCCCCGACACACACACGTTCCATAAACCCCTGTTAGTCCTTTTCACCATTATCTCATGTTGTCATCTCCCCCTTTCAAGATATGGGGATCCTGTGGCAAGACCCCAAACCCCCCTCGTTCCCCAACACACACACACACAGAGAGGGCCAGTGTTCTCCCCTGGGGGGCTGACCGAGATCAAAGGAGGAGTGGTGAAGGGGACTAAAGGAGCAGATAAAACGGGTGAGATGACCTCGCTCATCATCGTCTCTCGCAGCTCTCTGTCCTTTTCCCACATCGGCTTCTAGTGTTCCTACTTTCTTTAAACGCAAACTTTAGTGTACGTATCCATGTCCCCGCTATATTTTTATGTTTGGTATGTTCTGAAAATTTGATTAACAGTATCTTCAAATACTTGATGTCTTGTGTCTTTTCTAGGTCTGTTTTTGAAAAATATGCTCATTGAGGTAAAATGTGTAAATTTGTAGATCAAGGGTCATATGTGACATCACAAATGTAGTTGGGGATTTGTATTTTTCTGGTCATATATACCAGTTACAGGTTTGCAGCAAACAAGCAAGTGAACGCATCACTGATTTTGACATATCTGTGTGAGAGAAACAATCCTGTGTGAGATATTTTATTAAAAAGATAAACATATAAATAGAAAACATTGCATGAATTAATGTGTTAAGGAGATTCTGCAAGGTCTTGCATGACAAACTGGTGGGGCTATCGCTGTCCAACACTGCCACCATGTGGACAGTTAGATTAACTGCAGGAGGACATGGTTGGTGCAGGTGTGAACACAATATTGTAAGCTATTACTGACATTAAGAATAATAATAAATAACAACAACAATAATAACAATAATAATAATAATAATTCATTTGTATAGTACCTTTCATACAAGAAATGCACCAAGACATTACATGCACAAAGTGCCTCACATGAAAAGACATAAAATTAACATGGTAAAAATGTTAAAAATTGTGAAATGGGAATGAATAAAATAAAATAAAAAATAAATCTATATAAATAATTAAAATAAGTTAAAAATGGAAAACTAACAAATAGAAACTTTTTCTTTAAAACAAAAAACTTTTCTTTGTACAGTATACTTTACTAACCTCTTTTCCCCACGGACACAAATGCACCACAGGTTTTGATTACACCACGTTAAGTATCTTTCATCTGCCCCAGAATATTCTGTGGGTTTTATGTGCGCCTGGCACAACCCAAAATTGCCCCAGAAAAACCACCTTCTTCAATGGTGACACACCACAGTCTTTTTCTTGCATATTCATCAACCAACCACTGCCATCAATACTTATAACAGCATTTAAAAGAAGTTCTGTGGTGCATAAGTGTGGACCTTAGAACTAAGTCATCTCTAAACATGTGACTGAGTGAACAAAGACACTGTGAAATTTACTCATTGTTGCAAAAAACTAAATTAGCTGAAAAATGTCAGACCCCAGCCCTTACCAAACTGCCCTAAACTATCTAATCTTATGATCTTATAAATGTATAATTACTATGTAAAATCTTAATATTGTTTTACAGCTGTAAAATAAATGTAATGGAGTAAAAAGTACTAGGCCTATATTTCCCTCTGAAATATAGTGTGGTAGAAGTATCCTATACAGTAGGAGTAAAGAAGTTAAGTACCTACAAATTACTTGTACTTTACTCCTACAAAAGGAGAATAGGAAAACTCTAAATAAATAAATGAAAAACAAACAAACACAGCACATCATACATAACAACAGTAGCAACAGTCACAATTAAATTAAGTAAGGTAGTGTTTCTTTAAAAAGAACAAAATGATCTATACATATAACAATAACCTTTGAGAGAAAAGCAGGAAACAGAATACACAGCATGGTGCTTTATATTGGACTCAACACATTCATTCTTACCCTGAATGAAATTTAGCACAGGATCCTATATCTTATCAAACACACCTCCTCTATCTTCACTGTAAAATCTCACTCTCTCCAGGTGTAGCATGATTGCTATTTCTCCAAACCACAAATCATGTGAGTAAAGAGTCCAGCTTTCACATTGTAGAATTATCTCTTCTATTTAAGTTTTTAACATGTTTTCATATTCATTTTAGCTCTTTTCATGTGACACACTTGGTGCATGTAATTTATTTGTTGTGAAACACTTTGTGCTGCATTTCTTGTATGAAAGTTGCTATACAAATGAAGTTCATTATTATCATCATTGTCAGTAACACCTACAGCTACCCGGTTCTAACGCAGTGAATCTAACTTTCCAAATGGTGGCAGTGTTTGACAGTAAATGCCCCTCCAGTTTGTCATGCAAGACCTTGTAGAATCTCCTTGGTATTTAACTCAATACAATCCCAAACAGTCCAACCACCCGTCGACGGGCCTTACCTTGGCCTACACAACTCCAGTGTGTACACAACTCCAGTGAGTAAGTGTGCACTCACGTGAGGTATCTTTGGAAAGCTATAGTTATAGCGATTCGATTGATAAAAATCATTTAAAGATACTGTCATAACAGCAGGTACAATCAATGCCTCTGTCAGACCAACAACTAACAAACAAACAATTAAAAATTGATGCCACTCACCTACGAAGTCTCATAGTCCTCTGCCAGTCGATGAAACTCTGACAAAAAGGGTCTTGTAATATCGGCAAAGGTCCAGTTAATCCAGTCCAGTAAAGTATTTAGTCCAAAACAAGAACCGCGTCATCATGTCAAATTACCCAGCATACGTGCATAGTTTCCCGCCATTACTTGAGTTAGCGCGTAAACATAAGCCGGAAATCGCGGCTGCACGTTGGCCTTTTGATTGACACCTCCCTTGACCAATAGGAGCTTCCATCTCCTGCCCACATCCTGAAACAACCAACCCGAGTCCGGATTGAAAGGAGGGGCCTGCCCCTCTTCTCTCTGGTGTAAAGATTGAGCCAATAGAAACTGACTTTGCTGATGACTGACGGTTTGCACAGCCAATGAAACTCTGACAAGGACGATCTGCTGATTCAGAGGTTATATAAAGCCACAGCACAAGACGTCGGCACAAATCATCTGCAAGCTCGCAAGCAAGGTGTATTGCCATTTTTGTTTGAAAAAGTAAATAGTATGTAAAATAGTTTTCTGTGATGTCACTGATAATAACAGTTTATGGGCGATCATTATTTATACGGTTCATCTGTTTTAATTTTTTTCTTCATGTCAAGTAACATGTAGAAAAGCGATGTTTTTGTTGTTATGTTACAGACAGATATTTACCTGCCAAAGTACTAAAAATGTAAGATATGAATAGTTTGCTGTGTTCTGTTTTGTATAAATAATATTTTCCACCACACCACTTATTTTTACTCTTTTTATATCCTTGTTGGGAAAAAGCATTACCATTACGTTTTTTTTCTCTAAACCTTTATTCTACTAAAACTTCTGTGGAGACAAGACAAGTGAACAGACGATTGAACGCTACGATTCATTCACTTCGCACTCATCTATCAAAGGTAAGACACCTTGTTTGTGATGAACGTGAAACTGTAGGATGGATTTACAGTCATATCATATCACCAGGTGTCTGTTCAAAACACTTTGCTACGCTCGTGCTAACGTTACTGCTAGCTAGCTTTGCTCGCTAGGTAATTTAAGAGATACCGACTTGAGGTTAAACGACACCCTGAATAACGACTGGACGTGATGGTTTTATTTATTTATTCGTGTTTACAGTTTTTATATTATGGCGCCAAAAACATCTTGTCAGTAAGTTTTCTGACGTGTTGTGTCGACGTTAGCTAAGCCTCGCTAGTTTGGTCAGTGACCGATGCTACAGCTAGAAGCATATGTCTGTAGCTTGTGGTGAATTTACGCGTTAAATCATGAATGGACATGAAGCTTTTTTACACTTATCTGAATAGTATTGGTGTTTAAACGTCATATAATCTTACATACAGCTTGTATGATAACATGCCGGCTACGCTCGTTTGGTACCGTCTGTCTAACCAACTACAGTCTACATGCACAGTCCAAAAGAACTTGACTATAAGCTATTGATAGCATCTCACACTGAACCATGAATGTTTTTTGTTCCAGCTGCACCCATTTTTCATCTGGAAGCCTGAGAGTGACATCATGGTCAGGTCGAGGAACACTTACATCCGGCCATGTCCCCATGACTGTCTTCAGCCTCAGGTGGTCTCGGCTGGTGTGGGCAGGCCTCGGGTGATTGTTGGCACCAGTGGGAAATATTACATCTTTTCCTCGCGTCTCTGCTGCCTGTTGGAGGAACTGGTTTGTTGACAGTCCCCCGACTTGAGAAAATCATCTTGGAGAGGCAACAGCTGCAGCCAGAGCAGAAGAAAAGGCAGACAAAGACCTGTCTTGCCTGTGGACGTGAGACTGATGGATCATCCGTGAACTTTGCGCTACTTCTATTGCTCAAAGAAGGTGTAGAGGTGGAGGAATGAAAAAAATGATTGACATATACATAGTGGTATCATGTTTAAAGTCACTTGGACAACAGGGATATATATGTTTGTCATTTTCATTCAGTTTTTGTAAAAAAAGTTATATTTGCAAGCTGACCTTAAATATTCCATATTATTACTTCAGTTTGTGTGAAACGCTGCACAAAGTCCTCATGCTATCATGTTTTTCAATCTTTTATTTCTATGGCACTTCTACCATGTGAGAGAATCATTTGTAAGTAACAAGTAGTTGTCTTTCTTATACGCATGCACGTGTCTAACTTGTAAGTATTTGTAGAAATCCTTATTTGATATGTGATACTGAGCTTTTAAAGGTTCAAATGTTTTAAATCCTACATTCTCAAAGAAATCATAGATTCTGTGATAACTACTGGTTATCCATCAATGTTGTAAAAATGTTAAATGGGTGAGTGAGATTTTGGATATTTCCCTAACTTTTCCTCGTGTCTATAATACATTGTTTATCAAATAACTGCTCTTAGCAATGTGTGGCAGTTCATTCAGATGTTTACCCAACAAGTTCACAGGAGGAAGTATTTACAAATCACCGACTGTATGAAGCCAAGGAGAATCTGATTGTTTATTCGCCAAAGAAGAAAGAATTCTGGCTGCTATGAACAGTAAATAAGTTTAGTATACCCCACAGACCTTGTTCTTTTGGCAGCTGTATATACAGACTATGGCTGTAATATATTTGTTCAAAGTAGCAGGATTCACACCATCCAATAAATGTAATAATTGTAGTTCTACAAAAAATAATTATACATTTGCAGCTGCAGAGGATTTTCAGTTCCACTCATTTTATCTCACATTTGCTATTACCTCAGTGTGGATTTGAACCCTGTCCTTTGTGGAATTTAAAATAAAAAAAATAAAAAAATTCCTATTGTTGTCCCATAAATAAATCATCATAATAAGACTTAGAAAATAGTACAATAAGGCATAAAGATGTCAAAAAACATCATAGTATTGTAAGGCATAATAAATCATTGTATCGCAACGCATAAAAATTGTCGAAAAAAGTCATAGTATACTATAAAGTATAATATTGTATAGTACAGTCTAGTATATGTCATAGGGTATAAGGTATAAAAATGTCAAAAAAACAAGGCAAAATACATTATTATTATTAGAGATCAAAACACTGCCTGTACTCCAAATTGTTCAAGAACAACTTTCAGATCTTTTTGTCTATAGCTTGAACAGGATCATTTTACAGGGATGAAAAGGGTTGCTTCATTTCTATTGTACTTACTAAAAAAAAAAATCTACTGGTGTTGAGTATTTGAGTGTTTTTGCAATTTTACTATTTATGTTATTTCATTCATTATTTAAATTACCTAATTATTTTTTATTTAAAGCTCAGCCATACAACAGAATTTGAAAAGGAAACAGAAACCATGGGAACTCGTTAGTGGTTTAGGGTGGAGCTAATTAATGAGCTAATGGCTCTGATCTAGCCTTGAGGGGGTTCTCCTGTCAACTGGTTCCATTTCCTGCCTCTTTCTGCAGGCGCCTCCTGGATAGATTTCCTGGTACTTCTGGCACCCAACCTGGAGGTAAACACACACACACACACACACACACACACACTGTCCTGTTGACCTGGCCAATACTATTTTCTTCATCCACCCATAGTAAGTCAGTGATTGAATCAATATGCAGTTTGTGTTAAACTGTGTGTGTGTGTGTGTGTGTGTGTGTGTGTGTGTGTGTGTGTTACTTGGAGTGGGTATTTAAGGGTCTTTGCACGTGCACTGTAAATGTATCATGTGTGGTTGTATTTGTGAGGAGTGGGGTGGAAGATGGGGCAGGAAGAATACTGTTATATAGATTAGTCAGTGTGAGTGTGTGTGTGTGTGTTTGTAAAATGCCAATAATGACATACATACCACACTGTACATCCACATAGGACACACACTGTCTGACCTCCAAAAGACATTTCCACTGACCTGACATCAGTGGGATTCTTCAATGTTTTATACAAGAAAATCCCACATCACGCAGTCTGACTGTCATTCATAAAACGTTGTTGAATTTACTTTTTAAAGCCCATATGATGTACTGTATATTATCTATTAGATTATTAGAAATGATTACTGCATGTTTCAGAAATGGCTGGCGTTAAATCCTTGAGCTGCACTGACAACTTGGATGGCGTGATTGTGTTGAAGGCGAAGCTTTTATCAACAAAAGGCATCCAGATCAACATGTCCACCATGAACTGAGTGGAACATAGTGAAGCATTTAACAGCTGAAGAGCCTTGTAACTTTTTTGTTAGTCTTGGTGCTCTTTGCATCTGCGAACCTTCGAGTGCGTTTGTTTTGCTGTTGTGTCACGCAGAGTCACTGAACTCCCTTTGAAATAGTGACAGTTTTGTTATTTGTATTTAATTCAGAGCTCTTTATTTGTATGTCAGCTCTTTGGAGAACTGGAGCCCGTCTTGAGACTCCACTCAGACTCAGCCTTGATGACTCAGACTCAGACTCAGACTCAACTGTCCACTAACAGGTTTTTCCATATCAACTGAAAAAGGTGATGATATGTTGTTTTCTCACTGGCTGAAAAAATCGGCGCAGTTTTAACCATCAAATTCCAAATTACTTATTTATTATGTACTTATTAGACAATACTGTATTTTCATATTCCCTCAGATTATTGCATTCGTCATGTCCAGAAGCTCAACACAAATCCAAAGATTATCTCCTGCTGTGGCTGCCTCTCGTTCAGTACAACTTTATTAGCATCTGACAGCACTTACAGGAGCGCTTACTGGGCAGGGCTCAGTCTAAGGCCTTACCTTGGTCGGGGGAAAAACCCCCCCCAAAAAAACCCCCAAAAAACAGGCAAATACTGCTTTTGTTTAAGGCTTGGACACAGATCTGAGCGGCTGCGAGAGAGATCATACTGTTGTAATTCTTGCTAATTAATGTTACAGTTAAATGAGCTCTGATGTTTGGCAGGATCAGTTTCTATAACACTGTTTAACAAGAGTATGTAGGAGCGCACGCACGCACACACACACACACACACACACACACACACACCTTTTCACCAAGCATGCTGACACCATCTGCTCATTGCTGCCTGATAGCAGTGGTGGGTTTATGTGGAGTTTTATGGAGAGAACAGCGACTGTGTGTTCAAGTCCTCTAGATGGCAATGCCGCCCTCTCGGTCCACTTCACTAACCGGTGAAATGGGAGCAGCCCTGATCACTACAAGCCACTTTAACAGCTTACCAGCCCCACAGCAGCAAACAGTAACACTCACCTGAGTAATTACTCCTGGAGGTCTGTGTGGTGTGTGAGGAGTGATAATGTGTCAGGTGTTGTTGAGTGTCCCGGCATCTGTCTATCATCTCATAGTACCGGATCCTAACCAGGACAGGCTGAGCCGTTCAATGTAAATGTACTGATCACTAGTCAGTTATATAACGTCCTCTGTGGCTCTAGATGAGCATTTTAAAGTTTGAGAATATATCCCTGACGATGACGTCAGAGGAATCTCAGTTTGAGCTCAGAAGTTTCCAACAGGAAGCTTCGAACGGCTGGAGTCATGGCTTACTTGTCCTTGAATATTCATATTGTGGATTTTGTTAAGACTCCTCAGGGAAAGTCTAACAAAAGATTTCAGTAATGGGATTGCAGGATCTAATGTTTCTGGAGCTTGACCTGTACTAAGAAATAAAAGTATCACAGTAGTATCCAATACAAAATCAAACGCAGTTGTTCAGAAACAAGTCATAAAGTTAACGTTTGCTCCTTCCTAAATTGTTACACTCTCTGTTTCCAATAGGCTGAAGAATAAGGCTGATCTCAAACATGAATCGAGACGAAGTGAAAAATTAATACGGTTTTCAGTCGTAAAAATGACAAAATGTTTAAAAACTCTGGAGGATCACTTGTCGAGTTACTGGATCAGCTCAGCTCACATTAAAACTTTTTTCTGATCTGACGCCTACATCACCGGGACGACATCGTTTCATCGGTTGGGCCTTCCAAAACCGTGTTTTCATCTTACACCACCATGTTTACTGTGTGGTGACACTTAGGTTTGGTGCATAATTTCAAAGAATGTGCATAAAATAAAATACTTAAGAAATGTTTATGAGTCAGTTGGGTTTGCTCTTGCTCTGCAGCGCTACACTATTGGAGCATATTTAACGACAACATTCACATTATACGGAGGTTTGCGGTGGTCGGGATGGATGTAGTCACATTGTGGTTTAGAGATCAGTGATGCCGCCCTGCCGTCCACAACTGATCACAAAACAGTCGGATTTGAAGTAAGACTCACCTCCTGCTGTGGTTTCCTCCCCTGCAGTAAAACTTTATTAACATCTGACAGCACTTGTCTTAATGATTCACTCAAACAATGATCTAACACATATACATGTGGTTATTTCACCTTATGGAAAACAGGCTTTTAGCATGGCAGCATCTTCTCGCTGCGTTTCAGCCGGCCTGTCTGAGCAGCGGTAGGAACTCGTATCTCACCTTCTACTTGGATAATCTTATACTTTATTTGGGAATAAGAACCATGAGAGCACAGTAAAGTAAAATAACAGTAATGAAGATACTAATAAAGATAAGACCCTGTTGGTAATCTTGCCTCGGCCTCCAGGCTGGAGAGCATGCTAATGTTTTGGCACATTGATAGTTACAGTGGTAACCAATCAGGACTGTCTGCTGCCACCAGTCTACAGCTTCATTCATTCAACCAGAAAAAGAAAGTTACCCTTATTAGATATGGACCTTCTGAAGAATATGCATATGCATACATGGGTATCCTGTCAAAGATTTCACAGTAGCTCAACCGATTTGATTAAAAACATATATCCACATATTTAGACTGAACACTAAACATCATGACTGAGAGTACATGGAAACTAGTTTAGTAATCGAGCTAAAAGTAAAGTAGTGAAAAGCTTCATGTAATGGATAGGTTGAAATTCCTATAAGGCATGGAAACATTTGAAATAGAACAGACATCTAAAAGTACTGCATTAACAGCTGATATAGTATAAACAGGTTGGTAAATGGTGAAAAGATAAAAGTAGCGGATCAACAGCTGCAACTTCCAGCTTCTGCCACTCACACATGCCCAAATGTTGTTAACAATATCCACTTTCACCTAATTAAGTGTGTTAAATTAAATCCTGGCATTTGGACATATTTCGGTGAGGGGTTACTAGAGTTCACCTGGCCGGTTTGTGAGGCCACGAGACAAATAGGTTGGTAGCCACAAGATAAATGATAACTCAGTCGACTGTGACCGATTTCAGGAATCCTAGTTACAATACGGAGTTGCATCAGGATTATAATGTTCAGCAATAATTAAGAATAATAAAACATTAGCTCAGACTCTCAAGGACTAAACAAAAAGAAAAAAACAGACTTTCTTCCTTGGCGTACATGCACTGGCAGCAGTGAGGGGAACTGAAACAAGAAAAGCCGAGGGGAGTAATTGAGATTTACAATCATTTAATTAATGTCAAATGTAGTTTACAAACGGGAAAGACATGTACCATTTCCAAGAATATACAAGACACAAATTAGTTCCGACACAATCCTCTTGTGCAATTTGTCATCTTTGGGGCAGGTTCGAATCAAAGGAAGATCAGAGGAATCACAGCGTGAACGCGACAGCGCAGCATCACATCCCTTTTTCTTTTTTTTTTTCCTATTCAGCGTTTACCTACCAGGATGTGTTGACTACATGATGAGCTAAACCCAAAGGGAACAGAGCAGAACTCGGCTATCAACTCATGCTTTTCTCACCCCACAATTATTCGTCTCGCTGTAAAGAAGGATCCCAGACCCCATTTATTTCTTTCTGAAAACAAACCTTTAAACAGTGGGGCTTTTACATTATTTCACAGTGGATGGAGATGATCAACTTCAGATGCAAACAAGTCCAATGAGAGCGGCGTGAACACTGACACTTGAGATGACGCACAGTCTATTAAAAATGCACATGAACAGAACAAGTGTGTTTTTTGCAGTTAAGGCCATCTTCCTCACCTGTTTTCAGTGAACACAGCAACGTTTTTCTTCACTTATGTCTTATTTTACCACCTGCAGGGGTGGGGGATGGG
>NW_019525377.1:171270-178946 GCF_002814215.2 Seriola lalandi dorsalis
GGGTGGGTTGTGTCAACGGGACCACTCGAGATATTTGAGAAGTTTTATTTTTTTTTTTTCAGCATTTCTTACAACAATACAGACGTCACAGAATACATAGTTTTACAAACACAAAGCACACCACCACCTTGGCTGCTGCTGCCGTGGAGAGGGGAGGGGAGGGGAGGGGAGGAAATGTTGTTGTTGAGGTTGCCAGTTTAGCCTTGACCATCCTTCTTTCCCCCCTCATCTGTTATAACTTAGAAAGAACCTGCCCTTAAGGGTTGCCATTTTGGGACCTCTGTTGTTGTTGTTGTTGTTGTTGTTGTTGTTGCAGCGCAGCAGTATGAGAACGATGGAAAAAGCTTCCTCTTGAGACGTGAACGGGTAAAACTGAACGTGTCTAGACTATGATCTGAGCATGTTGTTACTCCAACCGAGAGGAAGCAGAAATGGAGGTTTAAAGAAAAAAAAGAATAATAAAATAAAGAGGCTCAGCTGGACATTGTTGCAACTAAGGAGCAGTTCCATCTTTCTGCTTGTTTGCAGAAAAACCTTGGGCAGCAGGAATCTCTCCGGTCCTCTGCAGAACAATTACACCACCTACATCCTGACCATCTAATCTCGAGTAGTTTATTATTACTTAAATTTTTTATTCCTGTACAGTGAAATAAAACTTTAACGGCTCTTCAAATTATCTTTTTTTTTCTTAAAAATACAGAAGGCTTTTTTTTTTCTTTTTTTTCTCTTTTTTTAAATTTCAGCCATTTTTTTTTTAACCCCCCCAAACATCATTCCCAAACCCTTCCAACTAAAAACAGGACTTTGATATTATATATTCTGTGTGTGTCTGATGGTAACATGTGCCTGTGTTTGCATCTGTGTGTGTGTGTGTGTGTGTGCGTGTGTGTGTATGTGAGTGAACTCTATGTCATTTACATCCA
Source organism: Seriola lalandi dorsalis (assembly GCF_002814215.2). NCBI lineage: Eukaryota > Metazoa > Chordata > Actinopteri > Carangiformes > Carangidae > Seriola > Seriola lalandi. Next base: position 172,194 of record NW_019525377.1, read on the forward strand.
ACATTGTAAACATACATAGAACTATTTTACATGTGCTTGCACTGCATCTTGGAGGGGGGGAGAAATTTTGGTTTACTTCACTAGAACACCACAAAAGAGGGAAGAGGGGAGGGAAGGGCCCGCTTGGAGAAGAGGAAGAAGAAGAAGAAGGAGAAGAGGTGGAAGAGGAGAGAGTGTCTAACTCCTTTTCAAGGTTGTGAGGTTATTCTCAGTTTGGTTGAAAGCTCAGTTTTTAGTGGCCCTTTTTTAATTCTCTTAAGCAACAGGGGCGTGAAGGTAAGAGTTTCTCTCTGGAATTAGAGAAGAGGAAACAAAAAGAAGCTTTCTGTCCAGTCTTCAGGGTAGAGTCCATTGTCCAGCACCGCTGAGATGTCGAAGAAGAGCGAGAGGAAAGAAAAAAAAGAAGTCTTTATATTCTGTATTAAGTTCCTTTCAGGTCCAGCTGCAGCGGCGTGAAGCCACCATGTCTCAGTAGGGCCGAGCTGCGCGCCTCCACTGACTTAAAAGTCCATCAGTGGGCGATACCCGGCGTCATGTCAGTGAGGCAGAGGAAACGAGCCCATTGGCCGCTGAGATTGCAGGTCTCTGTATTTTCATTTTTTTTTCCATGGGTGGCCAGGCAGCCAGAGAGTCGGTGAGCGCTGCTCAGTCGTTCAGTCAAACCAGTTTCCTCAAAGTTTCAGCAGAGTCCCAGAGACGGCCGCCTCGTCTCTGGACGCTCCTGGAGGCTTTCTGAGCTCTGATCCAGGCCACGAGAGAGAGAGGGAGAGAGAGAGAGGAAACGAACGGTGATCGATGGGGAGGGTCGATGAAATCCAAGATGGAGGGAGGAATGGATTGGAAGGACGAAGAGGCGGTTGGGGTGTGTGTGTGTGTGTGCTCTTTACAAGTAGACACGCCTCAGGTCTCCGGGTGAGGTGATGGTGTTGCACTGTGGACACAGCTTCTTGTTCCCCTGTGACGGACAGAGAAACAACAGTCAGCTCGGATGTTCAGAGAACGACTTCAGGTCATTATATGGTGATATCTACACCACACACAAGACTCAGGGTTACACTGCTGAAATAATGAGTCAAAGAACAGAAAATGCATCAACAACATATTTGATATTTTCTTATTGTGTAAATTTAAGGATTTGCTGCTTTTTCTCTCCGAGTTGTGGAGAAGAATTCGGTGACATCACGACACTGCGAGTTTTCTTGCAATAACTTTTCTTTAATGATGATGTATCATCCGTCTACAGTTACATTATTCCAGTATAATTGCACAGAGGAGCTGTGGCTCTGCGCTCTCCTTCACAATAACACTGACCAGACTCACTGATGCAAACAGACCTGCTGTACTGAACTCAGCTGGATCCAGCTCTTCAATATCAAACTCCAAACCAGCTTCAACTCAGACCACATTTAGTAAAATATGTCCAGCTGGTGGTGAACAAACAAACTTGTGCTTGTGTGGTAACACATCTCCGCATTGTGAACGACCGAGACATTTGTCTCCATTTTTCCCAACTGGCGAAACTTGAGAAAGTTTTATTTTATTTTTTGTGCTTTCTCTGATTTATCACCAAACCAAACGAAACGTACAATATAACTAATAAATCACAACACATCTTGCAGGCAGTGTACTGTGCGGTCCAGAGGTCGGAGACCACTTTCTGCTGGTAAAAGACTTTTGGGCGCCACTCGTTCTGCATTGGACCGAATGTGTGTCCTTTGTTGTGTGATGTTATTGCGTCTGATAAAAAACAAGAAAATGTTGTTAAACCAAGTCGAAAAACTCTCCAAGTTGTTGCTTTTTGGAACCAACTCCTCCACAGTGAAGCGGAAAGCAACACCACCTGTCCGTGGTGCTGCTGTACTGATATCATGATAGGACCAGCTTCTACGACAGTAAGACTTATTATTTTTTATTATTATTATTATTATTATTATGAACAATATTATCTGAACAAAACAAGCGATTTGAAGATGTTATCGTCAGAGTTCTTCAAACTTGTGATGGATGTTTTTTAATAAACAACACACTTAACTAGAAAAATAGATCAACGGAAAAAATGAAAGTCATAGTTAGTGGTCGACCTGCAGGTTCGGTGTGTGTTGGTGGTGATACAAGTCATTCCCTCCCCTCTGCAATAAAAAGGCTGCACGTTAACAACACGATGCGTCTTCAGTGCCTGACGGTGAGCGACACTACGACCACCTCCTCCCTCGATGCAAGTCTAAACCTGCCTGTTCGCAGCACAGTACCACCTTCTCAGTCTCCCCCTCTCTGCCCTCACCCTCTCCCCCCTCTGCGCCGCTTTGAGTGTGTGCCATCTGCAGTAAAGCAGCAGGTGATAATATGCAACACAGGGCTGACGGTGTAACAACACTCTGACTGGGTGGTCTCCGCCGCTGTCCTCCACCTCTCCCGACTCTTTTCCCACTGCTTCGGCTCTTGCGCTGGCTGCAGGCGCATTCCTGCCGACAGCTTTCATTGTTCTGGTTCTGCATTGGTTGCAGATGTATGAATACATATAAATGTCAAATCAGATTATGTAAATGACTCGAGTATAGTGGCACATCTGGAGCTAACTAGCAGAGGAAGCAGCAACTGGATCTTTTAAGTCATGGCAGAATCGGTGCTAATCGCTACGACTCTTTGCTTCCCACACTCATAATTTCACATTGTTCTTTATTATACCCTCCCGAAAAGTGGCATGCGCTATATATTTAGCCCACAAATATTACCACCAGACGACCATCTGTGTGGTATGTGAGGCCTTTGCTCAGTCAACTGGTATCTGTGTAAAAGGTGTGCAAAATGTCAAGGCTGCGAGTTGAGTAATGGAGTCTTTAGGGAAGGACATGCTGTATGTGTGATATCTAACACAGGTACAACAGAACGCAGAGGTCGCATAACTGGAGCGCCGGCACCTTCCCAACCCTCTGTGGTCACTACCAATGTTCAGGCTCCTCTGACCCCAAAGATTTATAGGCTGCTTCTTCCTGCAAGCCACTGAATAAACTCTTTGGAGTTGGGTGCACGGGCGAAGGTGGTCTGAAGGGTGAACACACACACACACACACACACACTCACAGACACACACACACTCGGGATGAGATTGAGGTGGTGCGAGAGTCTGGCAGATCTCACACGCTCCTGCTAAGAGGATTTGTGGCTCCAGAGTACTCAAAACAGTCTCTTATTGTCTACAGGAGAGAATGAAGGAGGAGGAAGAGGAAGAGAGTGGAGGTGAAGAAAGGGAAGGGAGGAGAGAGGAGGAAGGGTGGAGGTTGTTAAGTCTGGGATCCTACACATGGTTTAAAATGGACGCATACAGGTTCCTGGTTGAGATTCTTGTCATACTAGCGTCTATATCTTCATCACAGGTGTTGCTATGGTGATGCTATGCACACATGGCACCAGAAGGGATGAGGATCAATACCCAGCCTTATAGTACAGTATGTTAAAAAATGTTTCCTGTTTTCTGTTAGTGTGTATATTTTTTTTGCTGTGGCCTGGAAGTTGGCATGACGTGTGAAAGAGTGCGTGTGTGCAAACAGGTGTGTGGCAGGACGAGGAGGTGATTGGTGGACAACCCTGAATCTGGCAGCTGATTGGCTCCTGTCGGATGTCGATGGCGAGCTGCAAGGGGAGAAACTCATCTACCTCCTGTCCCAACCGGCCACACCATGTTCTGCATTAACTTTTGTCAAATCAAATACTTATTTTAGTTGTTTTTTAAAAAACAAAACAAAAAAATTCCTGGTTCATCTTTTACAGACAAAATAAATTATTGATCGATCAAGAAAATAACCAGTCACAGCCCTTGCACTTGTGAATGAACTGTATCAGTGCTCTTATTAAATTATAAAGTCGTTTCAGGCTGATGTTTTGAGTCAGGGTTTCCTCATGTAAATATCATTTTCTACAGTCGAGCCACTTAATGTTTCCTGGTGTCTTATAATTAACATGTGTACGTCATTATTAACAGATGAGATGTCTGGCCTGAAAGCCACGTGAATGTGTGAAACAACGACTGATAGATTCACGTGAAGAGACTTATTTATAAAACATGATCTTCTCTGACGTGTCCGGAGAATTCCCTGACAGAGAAACACCTGTCACGCTCCCAGGACACTAAAATATACAAGAGGAGTAACAGTGTTTTTCACTCCTACACCGTGTGAGGGAGACCTCCTCTTGTTTGTTTGCACGCCTGTCGAAGTTTCTGTACCCCTGTTTGGTGTGGGCTGTGTGTGTGTGTGTGTGTGCGCGCGTGTGTGTGCGTGCGCCCGTCACGCTGCGCTCCAGCTGCCTTGCTCATTAAAGCGGTAAGGGGCTGGGCTGACGTTAACTAGATTCCCAGGCATTTACTTTGATCAGGTTGGCTCTCCCATTTTTATAGCTGTCTCCAGGCTAAGAGTTTTATGCCCTGTATATTAGACTAGTGACGGCAGCACACACACACACACACACACACACACACACACACACACACACACACACACACACACACACACACCGTATACAGGTAACTAAAAGATGGAAACAATGGGTCTCATTCAAGAAGCTTTTCTCACCGTTTCTCTTAAAAACTGAGTAAAAGAAAAATTAAAAAAAAACAAAAAAACACCCTACAATAAATGTAGAAAACGTGCTGCTGATTTATTTGTCGCCAAATGAAGTTCTTCATGAATCAGTACTGATCTGAAATTGGACATCAGATCCTATTTTGTGTCAAATTAAGCCACAATCCAAATGATAACCGTAATTTGCTGGAAAGATTGTTAATAAAATGCCAGAATGAGGGATGTTTTTATGCATTATACTATCAAATATCAATCAAATCACTGGGTCATTTTAGTATCACACTGTTTGGTATTACACCGGCACAAACCATTTCAAAACCACATCGAGCCGAGGTCAGAAACCTACAGTGACACAGGTGGAGATTAAGGCTGCATGAAAGTTGGGAGACAGCTTTGATGTTCTTAGATCTTTACCTGTAGTGGGGGAAGATCTCTTCATGTTCACAGGCTTACAGTTGGCACTCTGTCACGCTACATTAGCTGTGTCACAGAGGCTGATGGGAATTCCCTCGTTAAGTTTTCTGGGGTTCCCTGTCATGAACAGAAATTCTGAGCTACTGACGGTGTTTCATGAAAAGATTTTCAGGGTCTGAGTTCGTCCCCTTGGGAGCACGAATGTCATGAATGATGCTCAATAACCGCAAACAATCGTTCAATCCACAAATTTCCACCCTTGTCTTTGTGTCTGGTCCTTGAATTACGTTAAGAGTGTGACGTAAATTGAAAGTCTGACATCAAATGGAGCTAACGGTGGGGAACAGGTGAGCAGGACGAGGCTTGAGGGAGAAAAGGAGAAGGTGAACTGGAAAATTAGGAAAAATACAATGAGGTGAGACGAGAAAACTGTTGAGAGAAAAGAGGAAGAAACGGCCACGAAATGAGAGAAAGCGAGTGTGTTTATCCTCCTCCAACAGGAACTCTGGTTTTCTCTGCGCTCCATTTACCACATTAGCACCAGCTAATTACACACTACTGAATACATTAGGCTAACTAATAACCAACAAGACCACTGTGGTTGGTGTGTGTGTGTGTGTGTGTGTGTGTGTGTGTGTGTGTGTGTGTGTGTGTGTGTGTAGACCCGAAGCACTATGTAGAACTCATCAGAGGTTTGCGTTGACCACTTTATTCCAACATTTTAACAAGCCTTTTGGGGACCATTCCATCTAAGCTTTCCCCCACTGAGAACTGGAAGTGTTTGTATTGGCTGGATTGTGTGTGTGTGTGTGTGTGTGTGTGTGTGTGTGTGTGTGTGTGTGTGTGTGTGTGTGTGTGTGTGCAGTGAGAGAACAGGTCATTTGGGGAATATTCCATTTTAGTTCCTCCCTATGGGGCACGGACACAGAGAGAAACTCACTGACTAGGAAATGAGGCTGCAATAACTGCACGTCACGAGAAGCTGCCCTGCAGGAGAGTGTGTGTGTGTGTGTGTGGGTGTGTGTGTGTGTGTGCGTACCAGAGTCCTGAGCCAGCATTCTTCACAATGGACATGCCAGCACTGGATGGAGGTGAGTGGCATCGTGTAGGAGTCCTAAGAAAAAGAAATAAGGGAAAGAAGAAATTAAACCAAATTGACCACACACACACGCACACACACACACGCCAGTCAGCAACAGCCAGAACAACACTGTACACTCCCTGACCAACCAACAGCATCAAACCACTAACCATCAAACGACACAGCCAGCAGCCACAGAACCACTGAGCAAGGCAGCATGGGGGGGCAATGAACCGGAAACCTGCAGGTCGCACAGACACACATAAACACACACACACACACTCACACACACACATACACACAGACACGATACCTGGCAAGCAACGAGCAGAGACGGAGGGGAGCAGGCAGAGGAGGGGAGAAGATGTGGGGTGGGGCAGCCATGAGTGAACCCAATCTGATGGGCGCTCTTTTCTTTTCCTCACGAAAAGAACGGAGAGATGAGGGAGTAGGAGGGGAGTGGGGGAGGGAGTGCCTTACCCTCCGTAGGGGCTGTGGGAGGAGCCTCTTTATGCCGCTGCCGTAGCCACCAATCACAAGGCCCCTGTACAGGCAGTACAGGCCGAGGGGGAGGGACTTAGGCTGCCTCTCTCCGACCTCACTGGCCAGTGGCCGGGGCCCTGGCCACGCCCCTAGGCTCTTGAACTCTGCGCCTGACTGGATAGCAGGCTTCCTCTGCGG
>NW_019525377.1:178966-199212 GCF_002814215.2 Seriola lalandi dorsalis
GAGGGGCGAAAGGGGGCAGCTAATCATAGTGCCGGGCTTGTGTTGGTCGCGCGCGCACACACACACACACTCACCACAGTGCAATATGAAAACGTGTGTAGACAAGTACACCGACCCCCAAACATGCACACACACACACACACACACACACACACACACACACACACACACACGTAGGAGCGAGCGCCAGCGACAGCCAGACAGACAGCCAATGAGCAAAGAGCAATGAAGCTTTGACTTTGAGCAACTTTGAGGAGTGTGATGGCTGATGACTCGACCGAGCCGCTTCATGCCAGCGGAAAGCTCTACAGGTCGGATACTGCAACTACAGTCAGTGACACCTGAACGCTGAAACCATCCATTGACTTCCGTCCACGTTGCTAACACAGGAATACACTGAGGTGGGCGTGGCGAGTGTTGAAGGCGCTCGCCGGGCTCACGCTGTCGTGTGAATCTTAATAATGCTGGGAGAGTAAAGTTGGGATATCGGCAGCTTTAAATTGTACCATTTTTTTTAACTGTCTCCTGTGAGCTTTGGAAGTGCAATATTAAGGACTGACGTATAATAATATAAATAACTTGGCTACTTCTAATGGAAAACGTGCTGATAGCCTCAGATTGGAGGTTTCTGGCATGTTTAAAATAGCTGTTGGTATTATTATTATTACTGTACAGATATGTGGTATAGCCAAGTATTAGTCTTCCAACATTATCCCGGTTTTTTTGTGCTTTTCATCTACAACACTGTTCTGTTCCATTCACAGACTTTGTCTCGTGGACCTCCATGAAAATAACCAATACTACATTTCTTTTCATACATTTCTCTTATTATGGGAATAAAGGCAGCAGCAGATCCTCTTTCACACGTCTCAACAGGACAAAGTTGAATGTTCCTTCTATAAAGCACCAGTAGATGGGGGTAGAAACCCACTCACCGGACTGAAGCCCAGCTCTGAGCTCGCCTCAGAACCGGGAGAGGATAACGCACAACTTGAGCCAACTTGGCTGCAGCAGGAGAGCACTTGTTTCCCCACTTACAGACAACCACCTGAGCACGGGGAGGTTGTGATGCGTAAAGAAGCATTCTGAGGGAACACGTGTAAAGACTTGAGTCACTGAGTCATAACTCAGGTCGCAGGGGAAATCTCCGGCTTCTCTGACCCACCTTCCATGTTTTTAACTACTTGCCAACTAGTGAGAGTGACCTGACTTTAAGATCAGACACAGTGACGGGTTAAAGACAGACAGAGACGGATTAGATGGAAGATGTGTGTGTGTGTGTGTGAGATGTGGGACAGTGACAGATGAGCAGAGAAGAGCCTTGTGTCTATGGGGCAGTGAGTGATCGATCGCTGTGCCTTGCCCTCCGTGTCACCTCGGGCACCCAGCGACCTTTAGGAAGCGCAGGCGTCGGTAATTACCCACTTCTCTCTCTCACACACACACACACACACAGGATGCCGACGCTGCACTGTCCACAAGCTTGAAGGATGACAGGATGGGTACTTGACACAAAGCAGGGTATGCAAACACTGATGGGGTGGGGGTGGGGGTGGGGGGGTGTAGGTACAGTCACATCTCAAGCATCTGATGAACATGAATATTGACGACGTCCCTCATTCTGCCTGATATTGTCAAGGAACGACACGCGCCTTCCATCATTGATCTGGGAGTCCAATCAATCACCTATACAAGCTGTGAGACACAGGAGCCTCGTCTCACTCTACAGCGCAACACTACTTGCCCCCATCTTATGCTTTCCAGTCATTTTGTGTCACATTTTGTGCACAATTAACCTTTTGTGTGAGCCGTATACTCATGAATATATATATTTTTTATTTAAATATAAGTCGTTCAGATGGTAAAGCGATGGTAAAGCGAAATATTCAGCACCGGGAACCTTCTGCCAGCAGACAATCCTGTCGACTCACAAAGCCATGCAAGAGCGGAAACCACCACAGCACAACAGTGACACAACACCAGCAGCACTCCAACACCGAGACATCCAGAAACCAAAGAAATGACACAGACACTTTTCCAGCACACAACAAAACACACTAAACAACCACATTTTGGAGTCGGATCAAAGGAGGAAAAAAAAAAAAAATACTGAATGGACGTTTGCTTGATGAACAATATGTGAGTCAAGTGGGCAAAGAGCAGTGTAGGGGAAGTTGGATGAAAGATTCTTTAGACTGGCTGACACTGACTAAGGGTCCGAGTCGACAGAGGAAGTACGGACCCTTTAAAGAACCTGAGAACCAGGCCGACCCAGCACCACCAGCTTCACAGTCACAAAAGCTGATATCATGAGGTTTAAAATTAGCAAAAGATTCACAATGCCCACTTCTGAGTGTGATGTTTAAATTTGACACCAGATGTATAACATGGTCTTCTGTTGTATTAATAGTAAGTGTATTTGTATAATTGTCTTTTCTCTGACAAAAGATGCTCAGAAGAACCAACAGAGGAGTTTACGCTTGGCGTCCATTGTCCTGTGTCCTTCCTGTGACCTACGTGTTGGTGACTGACGACTACCTCAAACCACATACATGCAAAGTACAATGTGGCCACAAGCTCACAACGACTGCCTGAAGCCTTTATTCAAAACCTGCCTAATGTGCAGTGGGTTGTGGGATATTTAAAAAGTTCCCTGTGGAGTTGTTGACATCTTGTAGCGTTGTGGAGCTGTTCTGCTATGAATGGGTCTCCATTGTGTTTACACGTGGCCCCTTTAAATCTGGACAGAGGGAGATATTCACAGGAGTATTTGGCCAATTAGTGCAGACTTTGGAGGATCCAGCCTCTCGATTGCGACACAGCATCTGAGGAGGGACACGTCCCCCTCGGAGGGTCTCCTCGGTGATGGTGGGAATGATTTACTATGAGCATTAACCAGAGAGCGCTCACATGACTGTGATACTCACCATGCAGATGAGACACTTGTATCGGTCTCCTCTCAGTATCTGCTTCTCCAGCTCTCTGATTCGAGCCTTCAGAGCCTCCATGGTGGTGGCTGTGGACTCCTCCTCCGTTACCCTGGAGCAGAGGAAGGGGAAAGGAAAAAAGAAGAAAAACAAGAGGAAGAAAGATTTATTTTAGGTTTGACATTTTAAGACATATAGACACAGGTACGAGGACGGTGTGTGAAATTCCACACCAGCCGGCGCTGACGAGGTGAAGTCAGGCCGAGTCTACACTGAGGAAAATAAATCGGTTAAGATGAGAAAACGACTTCTGTGTGTGTGTGTCCACACATGTGTTTTCAAGTTGTTTTTTTTAACTTTAACATGGATGTAAACTCTATCACACGCAGCACTCAATCAGAAATACGTGTGTTCTTTCCCCGAGGGTCATTTACTTCTGTCTAAACTTTGATTCTCCACAGCTTTTTATTCACCGTCATCTGATTTTGGCTCCCTCTGCTCTCTGTCACTCAGTGTGAAGGATGACATGTTTCTATTGAACACCTCTTTGTCGTTACCTTCTCTCTCTCTCTCTCTGCACACTCAGTCAGGTATCTTTAAAGCCTCCCATCGTTTCTTTCACTCTCCGTGTCCAATATATAGTATGACATCCCTCTGTTTAACACAGCTGTATCCTCAAAGGCCCTATCTTACCCCAGATTTACAACTCCAGCCCCCTCCCCTGACTCATTCCCCCCATCCTTTAATTGTGGTCACACTCCGCCCCTCCTTTCCGCTCCTCTTTCTCGCCCCTTCCTGACTTTCACTTAAATGCCCTGTCGTCTTTTTCTAACATCTCACGTTCACCTTTCATCCTCTGCGTCTCCTGTTATATTTTCCCATCTATCCCCGCGTCCGTCTCTCCCTCGCAATTTATTTCCTTGCCTCTGTATTTATCTCCTCGTGTCCTCCCTTCATCTCTCCATCCACTGTCCTCCCTTTCTTCCTGCCTCTAAGCAGCCTCTGATTAATGTGTAGCATGATAACAGAAAATGTGCATTTAACACTGTCCAGCAGCATATGAAGCAGCCATAACTAAATCAATACGGCCGACGCGCAGACCGCAACGCTGATGATGATGATGATTTGCGCGGAGAGACGAAGCCGTGCGAGCCAGCCGGTGTTTATTACGGCCATCCGCTCGTTCTCCAGAAAGATGCAATAGCACTGTGTGTGTGTGTGTGTGTGTGTGTGTTTATGGTGATGTGGTCATTTTGCAGCCTGATAGCTGGCTGATCTATGGTATTGATCTGGATGGGGAAGGACAAGCGCAGAAAGGGAAGGGAGGTTGAGTGCAAAAGGGAATTATAAGTGGCTGTGTGTGTGTGTGTGTGTGTGTGGCCTAGGATATGGCTTCATTTGCTGCATCCTCAAACAGCAGAGCCTACAGGGGGAAAGAAACAAGGATCGACTTTCTCAATTTCCTTTCTAGAGTCATTTTTTTGTTCATCTTTTGCATGTGTGCCACACCAGGAGTTTTACACTGTAATTCCTTCAAACAAGCTCATTAAAATAAATTGAACATTTAAACTTAATTAAAGATTAGATTAAAATTAAACATTTCAGGTTTGTACGGTCATCAGCAGACGTCTTCAAACACCCGAGCGTTGCGCTGAATTGTACGTGTTTAGCAGAGAAACCTTATGATTGGAGAAAGTGAAACTTCTTCTTGGCAGAAACTTGTTCTTCTGGAAACTTTGACGACTTAAGCTTTGATCGTACTCCATGACAAGACAGCTTAGTTATCTAGCGTGATGTGCAGACAGTTCGCGCTATCTCACGCTTCAGGCTGCACTTCAGCAGCGTTCCCTCACAGATTTGGGCAGATGACAAAATCTACGTCATGCTGACTCATGCCGAACCGTGCGGCCATGGAAACCATGAACGAGCCTTTACATCTTCCAAAAGAGATGATGATCTTCAACAACGTTCCCCATTCTTTCTGCTCCTAAAACACACGATATTTACAGATCATACCATCTCGATTTTGATTGGTTGGCAGGTGTCCTTTAATGGAGGCAGAAAAGCAGCACTATCTTCCATGTCTCCAGTTTTCTGCTTTCTCTGTTGATATGAAGTGAATATCTTTTTGGATTTGACTGGTGTTCAGACAGATCGAGCAATAAGATGATGTCACATTTGGGCAATTATTAGTTGCAGCCCGACTTGTGGCATGTTATTGCTTTGAGTTGGGTAGCTCTTTCCTTCTGCAACATTCATCACCCTTACATATTGAAAATATCACTTTCCTCCCTCCACAGGGAAATCAGATGTCAGGGCCAACTACAGAGCAGCATCACTGAGCCTGGTCAGGACTTTTCTCCATGAGGAACATTTCAGCGTGTTGCCTGTTTGTCGTCAAAGAGACTTGAAGGACACCGTCTCTAAACCCCGAGCCGCCCCGCCACCACTAATACGACAGGAGGTTCTGCCTCCTCCACGAGGTCTCTGGGAAAAGTCGACCTTCTCTGGCTCCGCCCTGTAACCCCATCACCATCCCGGGTCTATAAAGACATAGTTGGGACTCCTGGTCTGACTCGCCACTCCATGCCCTATAAACTGCTTTACCCTCTCCTCTTATAAGTCCTGAGCTTGTAAAAAGCCATTTAGCCTTGATTAGCCTGCTAGCTTATAAAGCAGCAGTGGACTCTGGCCTGGATGGGACTGGATGGGGGTTGTCCCTCAAACACGCTTGTGTCTTTCTTTTAACAGCTGCAATAAATCCCCCTGTCGCTCAGTCGACTTAACTCTGCCAACGGGCTCTCCTTCCTCCTCAGAGTTAAAGAGCGGAGGATTGGAAGTTTTTCTCTTTAAAAAAGATTCACATAACAACACTTCTCCCCTCTCCTCCATTATCCTTCCATCTCTCTGATGAATGTTCATTTGGTATGGCTAATTTATAGAAAACCGCGTTTAAAAAGTTGTTGAGTTTCCCAGCGCGATTCAATGACATGTTAATTTATCTTTATGCGGCTGTGGCCATCTCAACGGGGGAACGGGGAGGTAGAGGGGGAAGTAAGAGGGGAGAAGGAGGAGGAGCAAAGATTTAATGGAGGTAAAAAAGAAGAACGGGATGATTTCACAGGGCTAAGGAAAGGAGAGACAACTCTCTGGGGCTAAATGTGACGCGCAGAGAGATGAATAGCCTCTCCACCAGCAGGAACCACAAGTAAAAATCCTTGAGTTTAAGGCTTTTATGCTATTTGTGTGTGTCACTGATTTAAGCTGGCTCAGGGGTTTTCAACCTTTGCAGTCTTGGAGCCAAAATAGGAAAATTTATTTCACTCTGGGACCCGCGCTTATAAAAACATTGTCATGTTAATTTACAGGAACAAACTAACCACTCAACTCGGGTTACAACTTAAAATGTAAAGTATTCTGGGGTCAAGGACTAAACAATGATCGTCTGTCTGAGTTGGCTCTTACTCGGTGTACCAGTGAGTTTCCATGAATGTGGGTCCCGGGAGGAGACAAGTATCACTGACATTAGCTTTATCAAAGCAGAATCCTTTTCAATCCCTCATCTGAGATCTGTAATAAGCTTTTCAGGGCAGATTCAGAGACGCTCTGGCTCAATGTTCTGTAGCTCACCGTCAGATAAGCAGCATATACTGTGTTACATGTTGATAATATGTGAAGTTTCATTTTGGCCTTGCGTCAAGTTACTTATGGATGTCCCGACTTACTTTCCTGTGTTGTTCTCCTGCACTGTGGACTGCTGATGTCAGTACAGCACTCTCCCTCCGGTGATGGGTATTTACTGGCACGTATTGTACATCTGTTTGCTCCGTTCGTGTTTCTGTTAGCGTCAGTGAGCTCGGTGGGGACGAGCCCTCGGGGCTGGTTGGTTCTTGACTGAACTTGTGGCCTTGATCGGAAGATCTGGCATCATAAAACCGCAAGCAACCAACACTTAAAATACAACTCCCAGTCACACAACACGCTACTACTCCACCGTAGTTACTGCCCTGTAGGGCTTTTTTTGGATGCTGTGTAAATGTTTGTGGGTGAAAGAAAGTGATACTGCAGTATGTTGCTATCTGGAGTCATCCCTAAAAACAAGAAGCAGGGAAGCCAGACAGAGACAGATAGATGGCTCCGTCTCCCCTCTATTTAGCGCTCTGTCCCCAACATGTGTGGGGCTATTTCTCATTTCATTAGTGTGCATGTGTGTATGTGTTTGTGTGTGTGTGTGTCTCTGTGTAGCTGAAGACCTCTACCATCCATCTCAATCAGCCCTGTGTCTTAATCTACTGTCTACCTACATTTCAGCCTCACTCAGCTTCCCTCTCAACACAGGGACGAACGAAATGAAAAACATTACAATTAATAAAAAATACATACATTTCGGAAACTGTCTTCTAGCAAATGTTTTATCCACCAGGTGGGGAGAAATACATTTCTCACATGTATGTGCTGCGAAAATAGCAGCAGTAAATCTCTTTAGAGCATCATTCTCTGCTGCACCCTGTTAACTGAGGCCTTAACTACACTGACACACCATGATAAAACATTTAAGTCACTATTGATTTCCCCTGCCTCAGCCCGATGTGTGTGTGTGTGTGTGTCTCTCTGTGTGTGTGTGGAGGTCTCAGATGGCAAAAGGGAAGGGATGGGGGGGGGGGGCATCTTGTAAGTGCCTGAGAAAAATTGAGACAGAGGACTGGGAGAAAAGAGAAATGGGAACGAGGAAGAAGGGAGAAAGAGAGAGAAATGTGGCTCAGGGCCAGAACAATAAAGAGAGGAAGGAGCGAGGAAAAGGCAGAGACCGGGCAGTGTGTGTGTGAGTGAGTGAGGGGGGGTGGGAGGGAGGAGGAGGAGGAGGGTAAAAATCTAGCTTCATCACTTCCAAATTGAGGACAGATTCAATTATTTGCAGAAACCACATGGAAATCTCTCCGCATTGTTCCAGCTGGAGCACCAAATTTGGCAGCAATCGCATTGGCGGCATTGGAGGGGCCATTTATCTTGGAGGGGGAAAGAGCGTCTCAGGCGTTGTACGTGTATATGTATGTCTGTGTGTGTGTGTGAGTGAGAGTGTGTGTGTGTGTGTGTGTGAGCTCATTTATCTTGCAGGGGAATGAGCAGGGGAACGAGGACGCCCCGGGAGGCGACCAGATCATTACCCATCTGGGATCAGAGACAGAGAGAGAGATTTCACTAACGCTGCCCTGTGCAAAGCCCCACACACACACACACACACGTACACACACACACACATGTACGTACACACACACACACACGTACAATGTATCAATGTAACGAAAGGAGACAAATCTCATTTTCATTTGGGGACGGAGGGACACAGAAGCTCCACAAATACGGGCATTTATAGCGAGCGGAGAGGAGTAAGGCAGGGAATTGTTCCAGCCAGCCAGCTGACTGCTTGTTCCAATGCAATCATTCAGCATCTCGTTGGCTCCCTTTAAATGGATACTTAGATTAAGGCGTGTTCTGCTCCAGGTGGCCCCTAAGACCTCCGGCGAGAACATCATGTTGTAACACCCGCAAGCTACATTTGGGCCATAAAAAAAAGTCGTAAGATCTGATTGTCTGAGGAGAAATTAATATTTATGCCACCTGACAATAATCTTTAGGTGAAATTTAGCTACGGGACGCACAAGCGGTTTGACTGAAATGTTATGAGATTTTTCTTCTTGCTAGAATTTATTCCCTTACTGTTATTAGTCTGACGTAATGTATGTTCTGTGGCTGGAAAATTATTATTAAAAAAAACTAAAATAAAAACCTGACATTTAATCGCAATCAGATTAAAGATGTCGTCCACCTCTGACATGACGAAGGCTAAAGGGCAGAAAGGTTTTCACTGTTGCACATCTCCAGTCTTCGGCTCACATTCGACCCCACACAGTCACGAGTCCCTCCACAGATCGCATCTTTATATTCTGGCCTTTGGACCTTCATTACTTCCTGCTACATCAACGTTACCTGTCGTTACACAGGTGATTTTTTAACCTCGCACTAACAATTGCGTAGCGCCTTAAAATCAAGTGACTTTCTGCTGCGGATTCACCGATCTGCCCTTTTTCTCTCCTGACACACATTCTGAAATCTCTCCTCAGGACATCAGCCAATATAAACAGTTTGATATCACTGCTCTCTTCCTGTCTCCTAAGTGGAGACTTGTTTATATAAGATATCAGATTGCTGTGGCAGCCTGCCTCCGCTGAGTAAATGTGAGTGAGAGCAGATATTAGTGAAGTTTTGTAACGACACTGACGAAGTAACCTTATCGTATATGGATTGGTCACGTCTGGCCGGTACGAGATCTAATTAATAATGTCAGTATCTGAGCTGATAATTACTTTCAACCTTAAGGCGACTGTTATTAGTTATATATGTCCATTTATCCACCGGCCCCCGTTCCAGAACTATGAAGATCTTTCACCTGAAAATCAGACTAAACTTTGAAACGTGTGGTGACTTTAGTAACCGGGTCATCGGTTCAGGAACTTCTTACAATCAGCACACACACATGTGGCCGTGTGTTTGTGTTTGTGTTGTGCAAACAGGGCATCAGGAGCAGGGCGACGCTTCCTCACTGCCGATGATGTTGTCTAGTGAAGCTGTCAGCACCTGCCTGACCGCCGCCCCTCATCACAGCCGCACTGACCACTCTACATCTCTCTGTCTTGTACACAAACACACACAGGGACGATCACACCGCAAATGATCCAATTCATCCCCTCGCTCAGCGAACACACACACACACACACAGCTCTTGCCTTGTGGAGCTGTTTCTGATCAATACACCTCGAGCTTATTCACCAGTTATCTCCGGTGCTGATATTTAATATGAGTAACACACACACACACACACACACACACACACACACACACACACACACACACACACACTGGGAGGCCATGCCATTGATTCATTTAAATGAAGCATTTATCACATGCAGCCCTCTCAGGGGTGAAAGGGGACATGTTATGTAAAGCTATAACCACGCAGGTTGCAATTACTTCTAAAGTAATATTTCAGTGTGTGTGCTCCGATAACCAGATTGTGTCACGGGTTTACTGGTCAGCCGGCAGTGTGGCCTTCCACTCAGGCAGTGACAGAAAAAGACAAGGGGTCGGGATGGAAATCAACAAGCTGACAGCAGAATACGGACCCAAGCTCTCTCTGTGTGTGTGTGTGTGTGTGTGTGTGTGTGTGTGTGTGTGTGTGTGTGTGTGAATGTGAGACAGTTTACTTGTGGCAGAATATGGATGAGGAGATAGAAATGAGGGAATTACAGAGCACTGGTGTTTCACGCACAGTCCTAATGGATAGGACAGTGTGTGCGTGTGTGTGCGTGTGTGTGTGTGTGTGTGTGTTTTTTTAACCTAACCAGGTGAAGGGATTTTTTTGTACTGGCCAGTTCCAACATCAATTTAGACAGTTAACACTTGGAGTTATCAGTACTTCAACATACAGTCTCATTCATTCGCTGGTGTTTATTAAAGGAACATTCCACTGATGTTTTATTCCTTCTGTCTTAAGCGAATAAAATTGAACAGAAATTTGCGATTTGGTTCCTGATGTTGTGTGATTGTGGAGACTTTGTCAATAAGAATCTGTTCCTTGCATCCGAACCGTAGCCAAGCCATTAATCAGACAACACAAAGAAAGTCTAAGCACTGTGTGATTTTCAGCCTCCAACTTGAAAACTATGATAGTAGCTTATTATCATGCATCGTGTCTGAACCGTATGTTTATGTGTGTGTGTGAAGTGTGAAGTGTGTTGAAAGCCTGTGTGTAGAACCAGTGTGAACAAAGATTTGCTCTGACACTAGTGTGCGTCTCTCTGGTTGTGTCTATGTCCTCATTAATGACTCTAAGGCTGCTGTGCGCTCTAAGAGAACACAGCTGCAGAGAAAATCAATACCTGGAGAGACCCTCCCTGACACACACACCCACACACAACACACACACCCACACACAAAAAATGTATAATTTATGACTCTCTACAAGTCGAAGTAAGAAAACTCATCACAAAGTCATAGACCACCATGACTGTCTGTCTGTCTGTGTGTGTGTGTGTGTGTGTGTGTGTGTGTGTGTGTGTGTGGTCTAACAGTGCAGTGGCAAATGTGACAGAGTAATTCTCTGTCTCACCTTTTACAAATACTTTGTGTGTGTGCAGATTTCTGGGTCACCTACTTTTCGATCTCGCTGTTTTTACAGGTGCGCGGGGCGCAGGAGGAAGAGGAGGAGGATGAAGGAGTGCTGGGGTCTGTCTTGCTGCTCTCCCCGTTGCTTGTTGAAGGCATCTCTGCAGACATACACGGTAAGGCAACACGGTTAGCATTACACACCTGCACACTGCGGTTACTTAAATAAGACCTTTAATCAAGGGCTCCATCAAAGGGAATTAAAAAAACGGATTAAAAAACATACAAATAAAATGTCAAAAAGAGTAAAGTCTCTGTTCTCCTCTGTACTTACCATCACTGGCCCATTTGGAGAACTCAGGCGTTATTCTGTTAGAAGGCATCCCACCGCTGCAACACACACACACACACACACTAGTATGAGCAAGACCTTAAGGATCATCAACACCAGTACAGTGAACAACAACACAACTGAGACGATTAGTCCATTAAGAGACTGATGGAAAAATAATCTGAAACTATTTTAATTATCAATTAACTTCATTTAAATAAACAATTTAATTCATTTTTCAAACAAACAGCAAAAAAAATTAAAGATTTTTCTTTGATAAATTTTGGTAAATTGAATTTACTCTGAGAAACTGGAATGGGTATTTTTCTGTGACATCTTTTACACGTGATTCATCGATTAAAGTAGAAAATAATGTGCAGACTAACTGATAAAGCGCTATGTGCTGGTTTAATTGTCTTGTAGTTTCGCCTTCGTACTTGAGCACGGCTCCCCGTAGCGCCTCCCTCTCTCTGGCCTCTCCTTGGTCCTCTCCGGCTCCAGAGCAGGGGATGACATCGGCCTCGGTGTACTGGGCTTTGCCGTACTCCAAGGTGTCGTCTCCGTCCACGTCGAGGTCGGCGTCGCTGTCCGCCGCGCTTTCCTTGATATTACACGTGGCAAAACCTGTTCCTGTGAAAACAACAACAAGACGATTCTCAGCAGTCATTTAGGAAGCAGGACACTAGGGAATCAGTGAAGACAAAAATACCACATGTGACCTTTGGCCTCTGACACACAGTCTTCCCTGCACATAGTGCTCCCTAATATCAAAACAACGTACACAAATCTAATGTATACACCAACAACTGTAGTGCCTTACTCCAATTACAGGCCTCATGACTTCCCCAAAACACAACAGGATACAGTTTTGGTCAACAGGCGCTAGAACTGCCACGACACACGATCAAATACAACACAACTGCGAGTCACTGCTGATATGAGTCTCGTCAATCTGCTCCGTCTCAACTAAATATCGTTGTTGGAAGATTTTGGTTAAAAAAATAAAATCAGTAGAAATGTAATTTAAGAAACAATTCAATCAAAAATAAGCCTGCAGACGTAAAAGACCTCTGTTGACTGTTTTCAAGACGTTGCACAACTTTATCTGAAATTCAGCTCGGCTTATTTTTAGATCACCTGGAGGAAGGTGAGAAAAAGAGGAAAATTTGGTTGAGAAAGAGGGTGGAGAGAGAGAGAGAGAGAGAGCATTTAGCCATGGGGTGAACTGATGAAGGCTGACACTTTACCTGTCAATCTCAGAGAGAGTGAGAAAGGGAGAGGGGGAGAGAGAGAGAGAGAGAGAGATAAACCCAGTGATGAACGCTCAGACAACCCCTTACCGCTGCCTGACTGCTCCCTTCAGCTCCACTTAGCCACAGAGCCGCTGTGTCTGTGTGTGTCCGTCACTTAGCGCAGTCTCTTCAGTGTTTGTTTGAGACTGTCTGTCCCTCTGTCACTTAGGCCCTGTCTCACCAAACCCTTCAAAGTGTGTGTGTGTGTGCGCACATGAGTGTGAGTCTGTCTACCTGCCACTTACACCATGTCTATCTACCATGCAAAGGTAGGTAGGTGTGTGTGTGTGCAAGAATGTTAAAGTGTGTATCTCACTTACACCCTGACTATTTAAGCACTTGAAGATAGGTAGTGTGTGTGTGTGTGTGTGTGTGTGTGTGTGTGTGTGTGTGTGTGCGTGCGTGCACTTGAGTTTCAGTTAAGATGAGACTGTGAAGGTGTCTGTGTGTTTGTGTCTACCTGTGACAGGCCTGACAGCCATCTTATTTACACCTATACCAATTTCTACAAGCTCTCAGCTGGACTAGTGTGATCGGTGTGTGTGAGTGTGAGTGTGTATGTGTTTGTGTGACTAGAGTGTGTAGGACCAGATACAAGCTAGACAGAGTTGACAGCCATCTTATTTAACCCTCTGTCCCCATGTGTGTGTGTGTGTGTGTGTGTTGCAATACTAGACTTCCTATAACAGTTGGTCTCAGTGCACTGCGGTGTCTCACTGCACTATAGCGTCTTTGTCAAAGTGCAAATCAGCTGCTAGGTCTCGTCTCCGAGCTTCTTCTGGGATTTAACCATCTGCCGCCGCTTTTAGTTTAACCTAACTCTGACTCATTTCACTCTTACTCTGGAAAACATGAAAAATAAAAATGAGCAGGGAGAAGAGAGAATGTGAGTGGCCGAAAGCTGCTGTGATAAAACACGCCATCGATGCTGAGCCATTTTTACAGCAGGCCCATGGTTTTTAGTGATCAAATAAAAAGGACCTTTTAACTTTTATTTGGTCTCAGCGGCAGAGGGGAACATATGGGAACAATGGCAGCACAGTGTAAATCTAGCAGCCCGTTAGCTCTGCTCAGCTACTGAGGGTATAAGTTTTCAGGGCAGAAGACGAACAGAGCTCGTGTTACTTTACACAGTCAGAGTGACGTGATGAAACGTTTAGACTTCCATGCATTTTTTCCCAATCTTCAATTATGACAAAGTTCACGTTCTAATGTTCAAACTATTCATTTTATATTATTCTGACGGCACCTGTGAGCGGATCATGAACCGCCTTTAGTCCTTATCGGTTACTAAGGTCTGAATGCACCTTCATTAGACCTCTCTAGAGCTGCAACAATTAGTTGATTAATCAATTAAAGTAAAATTAAAATAAACTGAAAATCTTTGACTTTGGTTGATTTGAACAAATCTCCTTGGGCTGTGGAAAATTTACAAGGTGTATTTTGTACTATTTTCTTTCATTTTCTACCAGTGTTTCCCCTCAACACATTCAGCAGCAGCTAATATTCACAACGATGCGTAACCACCACTTGTACTTGTACTTGTACTGTCTACACTACAGAAAGTTAAAATAAATTACACTAACTCATGTTGAGAGAGAAACCATCAGTGGGAAAAGTCCAACACTCGGCCGATGATGTAACTCCATCCCTGAATCACTCACTAACTTCATCACTCACTCAGTCACAGACATTCATGTCACTGAGGTCCCGCTGAAAACAGTGAAATAATGGTTGAATTCAAAATAACAAAAACAGTACATTTTTTTCAATTAGCCTCTTAAAGATGAAAATGATGCTGTTTTTTTTTCTTATTACTGATACACATGTATATCAACCTACATATCTGTGGTGTGTTCACTGTGAGTACACGTGTGTCCTGATTCCTCTCCGTGTGTGTGTGTGTGTGTGTGTGTGTGTGTGTTTCCACTGCTTTTACCTGTCCCTCTAAGCAGTCTTGGCAGGCCAATCTAATCTGGCCAGGGAAAGGTCAGCCCCACTCTAACTGCCTTTCACTCACATTATGCACCAACCCCCCCCCCCTTCCTTTTTTCCTTCAGCTCTCCTCCTCTTCATTTCTCCTTTCCTCACCTCCTTTTCACTCCTTTTTTTTGGTATCATCACCTTTATTCTTTCACATTTCTCCCGTCTGCCCTCTCTCCACTCTTCTTCACTCCCCTTGCTTTCCGTGACGGTTTCCTTCTTTACTTCCTTTCCACCTTTTATCGCTCTATTTTTCCTCTCTACTCATGTATCACCTGTTCTCTCTCTCTCTCCCTCTCCTGTACCGGTCCTGCTCGATGAACTGTTTCCTCTCTTTTCTGCTAGATAGGACAGGATCAATACTCACACACACACTCACACACACACACACACACACACACACACACACAGACACACACACACACACACACACACACACACACACACACACACCATCTCCTACACAGCCGTCCCGGTCTGTCTCATTATCATAACCAACTCCTGAATTATCGTTAACTCTTAACATGCTAACTACACGTTTTATCGTCCGGGTTACATGCTTCATGACGGCGACACGGGAGACGCTCAATTTACATGCATGTCACCACAACAACACTACAAGTGCAGATCTGAGGAGACAGGCGGGATCAAAGGACTCATCAGGCTGACTGGGAGCCCGGATCAGCCCATCGACCGACCTCGGCGACATCCTGTTACCATAGCAATTATCGGGACCCCCTAAGACGCAGAGAAGAGGGGTGTCAAAGGTCATCGCACTATCTTTCTGCCATTTACAGGTCACGAGGAGAGAGGGAGAAAGATGGGGGAAAGGGACACAGACACAAAGACATGAGACGGCCATCTTTGAAGTCCGTTTACAAAGAAGAGATTTCTCCTCGTTCTCGATCCCTCTGGGCCATCTCAACCTGCAATAATCCCCCTCTTCTTCTGCTCTGTCTCTCAGGACGGCCTCATATCAAACCTCAGGATCTGTCTGTCTGCCTCTCAACCTGTCTCTCTGGTGCTACACTCGGATCAGATCGGCTATTTTTGTTCCGGACTTCAATTACGGTTTGTGTTTTCAAGCCCGGCGAGCGCTTTGTGTTCAGGAGTTTCTTTTCCCATAATTTACTGATTAACGGAGGATTATTATCATAGTTTTGGCCATCACTCTTACCAGTAATAACACTGTACTCACCAAGTTAGCTGAGATGGTGCTGATACTATTAATTGATTAATTAAAAAGCAGTTGGCCTTTTTTTGTGCCAAGTATCAAACGGTATCAAATGTGAATGAGACATCAAGTGCCTGGTTTAGATTTACGATCTTGTTCGCTCGTTGTGTAATTGGATGGTTCCTGATTCACGACTAAATGTAGATTATTTTTTTTGTGCAGGATAAGTTTTTGTCATGCTGCTCATGTACCACTTGAGAACGTATGATACTTCTGTTAAATGAAATTATATATTATATAATAAAGAAAGTATTGTTTAAGTACCAGGGTCAAATCTCCGGTCTCATATTGGCACTAGTATCATAAAGGTGTGAAACAACACCCTGTCCTATTATAAACACAAGAAACCACATTTTTTCTTTAATATACAGACATTTTAATGTATCCTGAAAAGTTATGGAGTAAAATCTAGTTACTTTCCAGCTCATGAAACAGAGACTTAGTCCACTAGACAGATAAAGAAAGCTCTCTGTCTGTGCTATGAGGGTCCTTTCAACCTGCCTAAGCTGGTGCGAGACACAGGGAAGTCTTCCCTCACACCGAGTTGAATCATAAACTGATCTTGTTCGATTTTTTCCCCCCTCTCCCTTCCTCCCACCAACCCTCCCTCTCTCCCCCTCTCCCTTGAAGGGGCCTCGTTCCCTCTGCCTTTCTTCCTCGCAGTCTCAAAGGGAGGGAATGATGGTGGCACTTCACAGAGGGATAGGCCGTCTCTTCATCCCGCCAGCTGAGGAGACCCCCTGCAACATCTCTATATCCGTCTAGCCTGCCGAGAGCCCGCTGGATTCAGCGACGCGTGTTAGAACCACCGAGGAGCTTTCAAGACAAAATCCACCTTCTGAGCCTTCTGCCGAGTGTGTGTGTGTGTGTGTGTACGTTTCAAGTGGCTCTCCCCAGGCCACCTCAGTTATCTGTGTCACATCACAAGGTGCCCTATTAGAGCGCGGCAGAAGGGTCCTGTGTCTGCTCGTTTAACGATGTGAAAGAGAGATGGACGGATGGAAGCGGCGTCGGGGAGATGGATGGACGGGTGGAGAAGCCACCTCCCACCCCACGAGCTCCTCTTTGGCGCGGTTTAGTTGAGATTTCAACATTGATCTGTCTTGTCTCCTCTCTCTCTGGCTTGCAGAGAGGGAGGGGAAGGGGGGAGAGAGGGAGGCAGGTGAGGCTCAGCGTGTGTGTGTTTAACAACGGATCGAACAGGGAGAGGAGGAGGAAAGCAGGAAGAGGGACAGATGAAAGCAAAGGCAGAGCCGAGAGAGTCTGAAAGAGCCTCTAAAGAGATGACAACAACTCTTCACCTCCATCTGTGCACTTCTTGATGGCTCGCCTCCATCTCGCCGTCTCCACGTTTTACACATGAACACAACTGAGGCCGCAATGGGAGGCCGGTGTGGCGCACAGGGCAGTTCAAAAACATACAACTGCATGGATCCCAACAATTAAACAGAAATAAAAATCTGCTTTCTTTACAGGCACATTAGATGTCTTGGTCTTAAAACGGTTCTTTTAGCAAGGTCAAGCAAACAGAGGCGGATTTTTACCCAAGAAATGTTTAAAACTCAACATACATGATGGTAAGTAATGTTATTAGAGCAGCTACAACTCATTGTTCTGCATTACTTTACTGTTGTACTGCACATCAAAACTCAAAACGAAATTTGTTTCGTATGGAGCAAAACGTGACTGAAGAAGTATTGAAAACATACTCAGATTCATACTCTACTTATTCTTTTCATAAAACAGTTCTGGAGTACCCCGCCTCTCGCCCGAGAAGATGCTGGGATAGGCTCCAGCCCCCCCGCGACCCTACTAGAGGATAAGCGGTAGAAAATGAATGAGTTCTGGATTAAAATCCTTTTGCTTTGCCATTTTTAGATTATTTCATTGAGGGGAAGCTGCTTGTGTAACAATATTTGTATTTGAAACTGCGGTTGAAAAACAGGAAACACAGATCTTGTATCAGCACTAATGTTGATGACAATACCCAGCCCTTCTTATACTTGTGGAATTTACGCATCCTTGCATATGTTGCTGAAGTAATTAACTAATAATCAATTAAGCAATTTAAAGGGCCTACTGAAAATTAATCAACATGGTTGACGACAGTTAATCGTTAAACACCGTGTCGACACTAGAGACACAGCGTGAGCAGCAGCAACAGCTTCATTGCTCCATCTGTGTCTACTCACGATGTGTTCAGGTACAGTCCTGAGTGTCGGTTTTGGAAGCGCTCAGTTTCCGAAGGCCACAAGTGACATGTTCAGATTTCTTACTTTGTTTGACCAAAAACCAAAGATGTCCAGTTACTACTCTATATATGAACAAAAAGTGGAAAATCTTCATATTTAAAAAGTTGGAACCAGCAAACTTTGCTTATAGTTGCCAATTAATTTTCTTTGATGTTCTATTCATTCAGACACATTCCCACAAAGCAGTAAGATCAGCTGTGCCCATGAGAAGATTCAGACTGCTTATTATAAATTAAACATATTGAAACTACAAGTCTGAGAAGAGAAAGAGACAGTGACAGAGTGGAGAGGGAGCACTGCAGGTGTGTAGTGTCACACAGCAGCTGCTGTGCTCCCCAGTGACCAGCTCTCCCATCCACTTCTATAATTGCATTCCTGGGCTCACACACACATACACACAAACTCAGACTGGTGACCAGCGGGTCAATTGCCCAGCTAAATGTGTTTTCCTTCCCCTTACTAAGAGGGTTGTGTAGGGCCGAGCCAAGCTGAGCTGGGCTGACCCCGGGCAAACCCACTCTGCCACAAGACCACAGGCACCATTACAGCTCCCTGGTCAACACTGGTCTCACAGAACTAACACTGCTCACAGTGGACAGGAGCAGAGGGGATGATGGATGAGCAGAGAAACAAAGATGGAGACAGGCAGACAGAGAAAAAAGGAAGGAGAGAACAAACAGGGAGCTGGGCTGATCCTGTCTACACACTGCAAAACCGCTGTTGACTGGACGCGACCGTGGAGCCGTGACAGGTCAGTCAGTCATCTAACAAGAAGGCGACTGGACACCTACATCATCACACAGCGCACACACACCTGCACTGACAACAGTGCTGCTTCAGAAAGTGACAGGACAGATGGGAGAGACAACCTCCCTCCGGAAGCAAAGCGATCATTTGAAACACTACCGCCGGGTGTTGTATGTGTTGAGGTGATTGTGTTCGTACCTCTGAAGCCTCCCTCCAGCAAAGCTGTAGCTCTGATCCTCTTCTGCCCCGCCCACTCGTACTCCTCAAAGCCGCGCCCGTTCTCTCCATCCATGTCTGCGGAGTCATCGTCTAACGCACCCTCGCGCTGACACACAAACACAAGGACACATTAATTGCAGAAAAAAAAAAACCATAGATAAAAGAAAGAGGTAATGTTTTTTTTAACTGTTGTAACCTACAGTATATGAATTTAGTGTGGGGAAAGAGCACACTTGCACGCCTGTACTGTACCAAACCATGTGGAGCTGTGATCAGGACCTGAGCTGTTGGCATGCTGAGGAAATCCAAGGGATAAGAATGTGCAAGGGAAAAGACACAGCTTATCTAAAGTCGCATGTTCAAAGTTTGAGGTGTTGAACATCTCTAGCTGTTTTCTTTTTCTTTGGTAGCATTTTAAAAAGGAAAGAAAGGAGACTGTTTGCTCAACAGCTTTGTTCTGCTGTGCTTGTTGTAACTATAATGAAGTCTACTCCACCCTGGAACTGTCTCAAATTGATCGGCCACTAAAAACAATATGCTGACAAATGTCCAAACTGCGTTTCACACGGCTTTTACTTTTACTTTCTGCAACTGCTTCACAATAAGGATTCAATTCTTTAGCCAGATACTAAAGAAATATAATTATAAATTCAGTTCATGATCTTGTTTCTTAAAACATTTTTCAGGATTTAAAAAAAAAAAGACATCACAGCTACATCATTTTCAGGAACAAAGGCGCACTAAGCCTTGCCTAACAAGACATTTGAACCAATGAGTTAAAAAAGAAAAAGTGATGGAGGCAGTTATGTTTTAGGTCTGCCTGTAATCCGGAGCCACACAGTGTGGTGCAACACTGATCAGCATGGTAACAGCTCCCGTGGCAAGGTGCAGTACTGGAACAAAGAAAGTGTGCTACTGAAAGAGAGGTATTAGTGTCTCTACAGCTTTATAATGGACAGTAGTCAGCGAGGTGAGATACAGGAGGAGTGGTGATTAGTGGAGATGACTTTTTTTTTTGTGGTCATTGGTCTACCCTAAAAGAAGGAAGGTATATCCTCAGGAAAAAAAAAATGCCACTACAAAGAGGAGAGGTGCCCC
>NW_019525377.1:199514-221883 GCF_002814215.2 Seriola lalandi dorsalis
AAAAAAAAAAAAAAAAAAATAAAAAAAATAATAAGTAAAATTTGTTGTATGTCCAAATTGAATCATGCCAGCAAAACTGACTCTGAAAAGTGAATGAAAATTAAACATGTAAAAATGTTTCTGTCATGTGTTCTAATATGTTGTTTTCCAGTCTTGCAGACAGTTATTCCCATATGATGTGAATGCAGAACCGCCGTTTTCAGAAAGTCAAGAGGTGGTCAGTTTCTAGATGGATTATTACTGTTGCTACAGGTCGGCATCTTCACTACAGTACAGAAGTGATTGGACAGCGTCTACAGGAAGTAAAGAGGTGACTGGTCAGCATCTACAGGAAAAGAAGGGTTGATAGGCTGTCCAGACTGGCGGTAGGCGGGGGGGTTGGGTGGGGGTTCAGGGCCCGGATTGTACTACCTGGATCAGGCATTGTTCCACATGTCTACTCATCTCCTCCTCGCTCCCAGCCAATGGGGCGCTGCACAGCGGACATACCTGGCCCCCCTCCTCAGGCTTCCTCCTCTTCATCTTTCCTATACGGGCTGGAGGGAAATCAAAGAGAAAGAGAGACACACAGACAAACTTTTAATGTCAAGTTAGTTTTAAATGACTATAAATATTTAAGTTTCCCCACATGATGACATCACTTGTTTCAAGGCACAAGAGATAATAAAAAGGGCTTGAGGGGTGTTCACGTCAGATGAATGTGTTCCTTGATTGCATGTAATATAACTCCCCAACAGGCCTGTCCTCTATTCTCACTTCTGTACAAGCCTACGAGCTCATGAGAGAGGGCTGAGCGGGCTAAACTCGGCCCCTCCTGAAATGTGTTAAGAAACAAATGACAAGCGCTAGATGTGCCGATCTCAGTCCTCTTCTCTAATGCCACCCCTCTCCCTCTGTTTCTTCCTCTTTTCCTCTCCTTGCCTCTTGTCACAGCCCCCCCCCAAACCACACACACACACGCATACACATTTAATTAGAAATTTAACAGAGCAGAACAGCCGTCATTGCGCCCCGAGTCTCTGTCGTTTTTTCTTAACTGCAAATGGTGCATGGGGACATTAATTTTTAGCTGGCTGGGAAAGCAGAGGATGCCAAGAGGGACTGTGGCGAGCGACAGAGGGAGAGGAGGAGGAGGACATAAGGCAATACGCCATTACTGCAGGAGGAGAAGATGGAGGGAGTGAGGCTGGGAGGGTTAAAATGAGAAACAGCCTCCCCCTCCTCCTCGCCAATTCTCCCCTGACGCTAATCGAGGGGAGCGTTGTTAAATACAGAAAGGAAAGGGCCGCTAATTAGGTCCGGCAGGGATCTCTGCCCTCCCTCAGCCGTTATACCGCACATGAGAATGATTCCTGGTTCCGCATGAGGGAAGAGAGAAAGTAATGGAGGGCGAAGTTTAAACTAAGTCTTCTTCAGCTCCAGTCACGGGCTCTGAATTAAAGCAACTTATCTGTGCGATGCATCAAGACTAAAAAGAAACAACACTGTAAACTGGCACTTGTGTTAAATATTATGGAGCTTAAACAGGTCTCTGTTCAACCTGAGGGCCGTATTAGAAATTCAGCACTGTGGACCCAGGCTCATGGAAACACAAGACAGAAGCAGCGAGGCTACAGACAGGGTCTTGTGCTAAAGGGAATATCGAGGAACACCCTTACTTTGTAAATAATGATCACAACCAATGACAAGGTGCTAAAAAATAATATGCATTAATAATATGTGATTTACAGTCACCAAGAGGGAACAATAATACAAGGTGCTTAAAGGAATATAAACTGTATTGTAAGTGGTTTCTGTTGCTCGAATTAGCATCGTATGACGGGGCTTTTTCACAGCTGAGATTTTGCCTTGTCACAGTAGGAATTTATGAAGTCTTCAATGATGATTCACAAAACCTTGGAAAACTCTGGTGTGAGGGCTGTATTGTAACTGGTCAAGTTAGCACTAGTTTTTTTTTTTTTATTATGAAGCTGGCTAGAAACTCAGAAGCCTCAAATTCAAAAAGTTCCTCCTGTTGGACTGTTTTACTTTTTCCTAAAAGTATCTCAGAGCTTAGCCCCAGTTTGTGCCTCTCATGTTACCATTACATTAGAGTCACTTCTTTTCTTTCACTGAAACATGCTAACCAGTTAGCCCCAATAGATGGACCGCCTCACCACTTTCCAATCCTGGCACTAATACTGCCCTGAAGAAGTATTTGGCTGAAGCTCTTGCCAAAACTGGTGAGTAAACAGCTGTTAATGCTAACACTGGCTATGTGGCAACAGAAAAACTTACAAAAAGCTCCTTTGATTAAATAAAATGTGGAGGCAATACATGAAAGGCACAAACTGGAGCTACTGTGGGATAACATGTACATTGAGTTCATCAGGCCCTGGATCAGGCATAAACAACAATCACGCCACACAGTGAAAACTTCCAGTACAAAACACTTATTGTCACCACTGATAACATGGTCGATGTTTAAAAAACGCGGATGTTACAGATACTGATCAACAGAAAAACCTGCTGTGACAGCCACAAGTGTCGTCACATGACACCACCAGTGAGGGATGATGATGGGACATATACAGTTTAATAGTAAAACACACCAGCTACCAACTAATATAGTCTCCTGAGCCTCGACACCTGTGATATCATGTTTCTCAGTCATTTGTGGTGATGATAAGTAATTATTAGATTGTTATATCCATTTAAACTGATGGAAATTTACTGCTAAATATATAAAATGTACACTTTATATGGCACTGTATATCTATTTTGCTTTATTTTCTAAAGTATTCTACTTTATCTCAAGTAAATCCTAATATTTTTCCAGTTATTCAATGACCAAAAACCAAGTCTGAGAACAATAATAAACTCTTAATAAGAACATTAAGATGAAGTGACTGCGTTGTACTGATATAATGTAAATGAAAAGCAACATTAAGTGTGACTCAGGAGATGAGAGGATGTGTGCACATACCATTCAATCTTGTTTGCCTGTTTGCCCGAACTCGTAAAAATGTCTGCAAGAAAGAAGAAAAAAAGAGGAGAGGGAATAAACATTAGATACCAAAGAAACATTATTAAATGTTAACAAGGACAAAGATAACTTTTCAGAGTGAGATTGCTTTGGATGCTGAGAGGCTTGTGTAGAGGTGACTGGGGCACTGTAAACAACTAAACCTACTTCTCTCTTGTTTTCCAGCTCCTCCATAACCTGTCGGCTTCCCGCCACAGCTCCTTCTACAGCCGCTAAAACTCGCAGCTGTAAATAACCCGGGTGTGTCTCCAGATACTCTACATCGCTGCAAACTAACGCTTGTGTCTAATATTTAATACGGATGGAAAAGGATTGAAAGTGGCGCCCGTATCGGCAAAAACTACTCACAACCGACGCCATGTTGGCTTGTTGTGATCACGTGACGCGCTAGAGGCGGAAGTGGGGAAACGTCACATGTTGTTCCGGATGTCGGCCGCTGGGGGGAAGCAGCGGGTTTTATTAAGCACTTTCCTTTTCAGTAGTGCTTTTAGTGTGTCCATACAGACTACATTAGATACATAACTATTGTACTACTACTATAAATAATACTGCTTATATATGCTTATACAAAAGAATAAGAAGATTTTGCCCTAAAAAAAGATGTTACTAAGCTTGATAATTTGGTGTTTTTTTGTGGAAATGCTCCACTTTTCACTCTTAAAGAGTAGTTTCCTGGTGGTTTCTACACATATTTAGTTTTTTTTTCCTTTCTGTGTGGAGCAGATTATTTAGTTTTGTGACAGTTACTAAACAAGTCCTTATTATGCAACTGTAAGTGGTGGAAGAAGAAGCCTATTCTGATCCTTCCAAACCAACAATGTAAAAATGCTGCATTCAAAATCCTGTTTAAGTACAGATCTATCTACATAATTACCAGAAAACTGTGCTTGTGTATAAACTTAAAAGTACTCATTTATGCAAAAAAAAGAGCCACATATCAAATATTGTTTTAACTACTTTATATACAGTTCGATAGTTAAGTCCAGTGGTTCCCAACATAAGGGTTGGGCCTTCTTCAAAGGGTCATGAGATATATCTGGGAAGTTGTGAGAAATTAATGGGGAAGGTAAGAAGGAAAAGTTCTGCTACACAAATTTGTATTCATTTTACATTTTTGGGTCTTGAATGTGACAAGAGGCCTCAACCATCTACTGTTTAATGTAAAATCTGCGAAGCAGCTTGTAAATGCAACTATCAAATAAAGGTAGAGTATAAAATAGTACAGCACAAATGTGGTGGAGTAGAAGTATGAAGTAGCATAAAATAAAAAGTACCTAAAAATTCAGATACTATCCACTGGCATTTGTGCCGTACAGTTAAATCATACATTTATCTAAGTGAATCTGTAACATTTGGGGTCTACAGTAGTTCAAGAGGCCTGGGGTAAATTCCTTGCATGATTAAAAGCAACAGTCGTAACAATAAAATTATAGCATTATGAAATAAATTAAGCGAGGTCAGATTTCTTCATCCTCTCCACCCCTGTCTCTTGCAGAATGTACGCCTCAGGTCTACAGGGATTCAAACCCAGAGGCCCGCATGTCTTTAGCTATATGTGCTGACTAAAGCACCCCCAGCTGCAGTTATGGATGCCCTCTCTTTGACACGGCAACAGTGAGTAGGTAGCAGTTCAGTCCTCTCACCGCCGGCCCATCGTCCATCAGCGAGAGCCGTCAAACGGCCAGGGCCTCCTCCTCCTGATCTGGCCCTCCATTCATCTCCTCACTGCTTCCCTCTCTTCCCTCCTCTCCCCTCCCTACCTGCACTTGAGTTATAGGCCCACTTGCCATGCATCGCCACTACTACCGTATCATTATGATACACTCACTGAATGGCTGCAAGATAGGTCAGGTTTTTAGAAGATGGGAAGAGGCAGAGAGGAGAAGAGCACTGAGACGGACTGACAGGCAGAGAGGAGGTGGCAAAGTCTGCCATTATGCTTCATTTTCAGGGTGGTAAAAAGAGTCACCATTGACTTAATCATTTGTATAATATAAGGTGATTTCAGCAGTTTCACTTAATGAGAAAATCTACTTTATCGCTATAAGGTCTTTATGAGCTGTGTCATCCTGAACGTATGGATGTAACGTCTGCATGGACTTAATAGTTCTTATTTTATGGTGTAAGGGGGGAAACCCACTTAACCCAGAGATACATCATGGCCGGAAGAATTACCCGAACAAACTTTGATGAATATAAGAGATAAAAGCAGTCAAGGAGGGCTTTAAAGACAGCTGAGATTTAAGGAGAAATGGCCTGCTGGTCAACTTAACTGCTGAAAGAGCGGAAAAAACAAAATCTACCATCATCCCCTGCTGTACGGTACTGTTATACATCTGTCATAATTAGGGAAATTCACAATTTGATTCAGTACTTTATGGATCTCTGGTCTCACGATTTGCTACGTTGATAAAACAGCCAAAAGAAAGCAGCACTGAGAAGGTGCCATTTTCAATTACACAAAGTAGAATATCAGAGTCTTAGGAGGGCAACACTGATGTTTTGCCTAATTCATTGTTTTCTCAGCAGCAAAATACTAATAATATCAGGTAATTAGGTCTTTGATTTAGTTCCTGATATTCCAATATACCTGCATACCGCCTTAAAATGAAGGTATTCATTTGACTGTGGGAGGTCTTTATATTTATCATTATATCATGGCCACTGAGTATTCTCAGTTATGAGAGTCTGTGTGTGTGTGTGTGTGTGTGTGTGTGTTCGTGAGTGTGACCTGGTATCTGTCGGAGTGGTGGGCGTCTTCAGAGGACAGAGGCGAGACCACGGGAGACTCTCCCTCACGCTTGATGTGCACCGACAACAGCATCGACTAGAGAGAGAAAGAGAGAAAGAGAAAGAGAGAAAGAGAGAAAGAGAGAGAGCGATAAATAAAATGTCTTCTATATGCAGATGATCTTGTTATATTATCACCTCAGGAGCAACGATTACACCTGCACCTGTCCTCGCATGACAGTTGCTGCATGGGAACAATCAATAAACATGGACAAGGCAAGAGTAATGCTGTTTCCAAAGAAATTTAGACGTAAAGAAAACAGATACAATTTCACTGTTCACTGCTTGTTACCCCTCGGCCTGGCTTGACAATAAGATCATTTGAATGATTTAACATGGCCATGAGGTCCCCTGGCTTTTCATGTTATTGCATTGGACCCAAAGCAGACGAGGCTAAATGTTGTGAGGAGAACATTTACGTGTTGGCTGCTGAAATTTTGAAGTTGTAGCCTCAAATGGCAGCCGAAGGACGAATCAAGAATTTGACAAGCAGTCAAAATGGAAGAGCTGAAAGAAGTTGAAGTGCTAGTTTAGGTGTAAACATTGAATGAAGTTGAAGTGTCAGTTTTCCTTCCCGATACCTGAACTATCAGTATCGGCCGATACCGTGTTCTGATCCGATGCCACTGTGTTTAAAAAGAAATGTAACAGCTGTATACCAACCCTGTACGGATGTCTTATTGTTGTGTATCATGGCTCCGTTTGTAAAACCTGAACAAATACATGCATGTCAGAGAATCTTTCTTTTATTATCTAATTTGACCTTTAGTCATGAAACCTAAAGCTAGGAATAAATAACACTTCCCTACACTACACTAGTGATTTTGGAAAGAACTGCAACAAAATTAAAGGGTTTTATCAAATGAACAATGTAAAAAAAAAAAAAGGTAATTAATTACATTTCTGTCTTATACTCGATCTCTTACATAGAAAAGAAAAAAAAAGAAGAATCTTTACCCTTGGACTATTCCATGAGTGTTATTGCCACAGATGCTGAGAGCGACACGTCATTGATGATGACTGTAACCTGCCTGACTTTGTCTATAAAATCCCTTCCACTGATTAGAGTTAATGTTTATGGGACATTAAGAGGAGTTAGGGAAGAACGAGAGACTGAAAAGAAAGAGGAAGAAGAAGGAGATGAGGAGGAAAGAGGAGGAAGGGTAAACATCTGAAAAGGAGGAGAGTAACTGTCTGACATTATGGGACACTGCTTGTCCATAAATCTGTCTCACAACACTTTGCACACGCACACACTCTCTCTCTTTCTCTCTCATAGACACACACACACACACACACACACACACACACATAAAAGGATCCCAGCTTCTAACCCACTCTGTGACAAACACAATCCAGGGAATTCCTCAAGTGAACAAGAAGCAAACAGATAAAAAAGAGAACAGGAGCAGAAATGAGAGGCAATATCACTTTTTTTTACAAGGCTTAGTCCTGACACAGCTGTGTGTGTGTGTGTGTGTGTGTGTGCTTATATTTTCATGTGTGCCTGAGCTGCTGCAGTTTTTTTTTTTACAAGGCAGCTATGAAATATTTGTATTTACAGTCGTCTCCTATTAATCAAGTGGAAAGGGGCAGAGCAGAGGCTTAAGTGCTCGACAGCAGTAATCTAATAATAATATGTGAGAAATGACCAACCTCCAGTGCTGCCACAGTAAATTGGACATTATGCATGGTGCTTTTATGCCTCTGTGTGTGTGTGTGTGTGTGTGTGTGTGTGTGTGATCTTCGTTTCCTCTTTTACCCAGGTTTAAAAAGGTCAGGAATCATTTACCTGGGGGCATCTGGGAATATGCTTAAGTTTTATCATTAGAATATGACATTTAACGCTACTCTACGTTATAAATGAACATCTTCCATTGAAATTTTGGTCTTTTAAACCAACCAATTAAAGCCACATGCAAAGAGACTGGCTACAAAAAGGTTGCATTTACAGGATGATTACAGGATGATCACTGTGCAGAAACTTTAAGCATAAATTTGACTTAATATGGTAAAACAAAGTGTGTTTTGTGAATTTGCATTGTAGAAATATTTAACATTTTTATTTCAGGGATTTTTAAGTGCAAATCAATAGTTAAAAATATAAAGAGAGGCAAAGAGAAAAAGGTGTATGTGTCTAAATCTCTTCAAGTGCAAGTGAAATGGAATATTATCTGACATGGGTGTGTGTGTGTGTGTGTGTGTGTGTGTGTGTGTGTGTGTGTGTGTGTATGTATGTGTCAAAGGGTGTGTGCCTCTACAGATGTAATATGTTTCTCCTCTAACCCAATCACCTTAGCTTAGCAAGCGGGCCTAACACCCCCATAAGGAGGTGCGTTGGGGTTAATCTCCGGTCCAACAGGGTTGGGTGGTGCCTGCCGGGGAGGAGACGACAACAACAGGCCCGTGTGCTTCAGACTGGCCCTCTCCATTCTCCATGCTCTGCTGCTGAATACTAAACAACGGTGGTGAGATGCGCAGTCACGGTCGCAGAGGAAGGCCAGTGCTCACCCCTCAACCCTCGCTCCATCTGCCTTTCTCAAGTACGAGCCCACCCACAGTGCCGTGAGCACTGCTCTAAGCCTGGGTCGGCACCCAAAGGTGTGTGGGAATGAAAATGCATCCCCCCTGAATTATACTACAGCTCTCATGTGGCATTCTTGTGCATCTTATATGTACTTGTTTTTTCTGCGGCGGGGCATCTGACTTTCACATGGTTGTTTAGGTAGAGATGAAAAAACTAACATGGAAATGATAAAGCACCTGATCGCTTCGGCGGTTCTTGCAGAAAACATTGACACAGGTCTTAGCAATAGAGTAGAGTAATTCAACTGCATATTTTCAGCCATATTGGATTGAGTTTGTCGTATGATATAACATAAAAAAATCTTCATTTTGGATTTATATATGCCGGTATAATGTCCAATACCACAAGCATGCAGCACCCTCTACGTCTGCCCTCTATTCTAACCATCTTGTTATTTCCTATCTGTCTTTTTCCTTTATCTTATCACATCTATCCACAGGCCCCGCAGCTTATTCAAGGTCCTCTGCATTGCGAGTTGGACTTTTCCATTAAACCTACTGTAGAGAACATGTTAAAGACGTGGAAAGGTCTTCGTTTCCTCTTAGAAAGGGGTTCTCCGTCTGGCAGCTAGTGATGTGTTCGGATGAGTTAGTGGAGGCAGACACTATAAGGGAATGCTACTTGATGGCATCATGAATCCGACTCTTCCTACAGTTTGACGTTATCTGTCTTTTTTTTTCTCTCCTCTTCCCTCTCTGTCTGTCTGCGTCTCTCTGTTTGTCTCTCTAATTGGAACAATCACAGTACAGTGCCTCTTGGCCCGGCTGCCTGTTGGATCACAGGAGACTGGTACTTTTGTGTGCCTGTGAGTGTGAGTGTGTGTGAGTGTGTGTGTGTGTGTGTGTGTGTGTGTGTGTGTGTGTGTGTGAGATATAAGACAGAGGCCTACAGTACAGATGATGTACCCTTAGTGCAGCAGAGAGGAACAGAGTATCAGCATCACAGTATCAGAGTAACAGCTCTGATAGATGGACACATGCACACATTTAATTTTGTATTTGCATTTCTTTTGTTGTTGTACTATATCAATGCTAATATAAACAGTTTTGATGTATGGCCATGTTACTGATCACTTGTTGGCATTTTTGCCTTTAATAAAATGTATAAAACAAACGTGCACTTAAATTTTAAATATAAAATATAGGTGGAGATAAAAAAGAAACAGGAAGATGAACGACATGGTGATTTCCACAGGGATGAACACAAACACAGATGTCACGTTACATGTTTGCAAATGAATATTATATGAAGATGAGGTTGATCTCACCTTAGGGGTTCCTGGAGTGGTCACTCCATCCTTGGGTGAAGGGTTCTTACTGCAATAGGGAAAAATACAGAATATATATTACATGATGCAGTTTAATCTGATTACACTTACTGTTACCAACATACACGATCTCTGGGGTTGTGTGTTTTTGGAAGGTGTTTCCCTGATCCGTAACACCAAGAGATCTTCACACATCCATTCACATTAATCCACTGGTCCTTCGTTCTCTCTTACTCTCTGTCCATCCATCCATCCATCTGTCCATCCATCCATCCTTCCTGAATTCTACCGACAAAACAGACTTCTGATCTTTTTTCTTTTCCCATTTACCCAAGTGCTTTTCCTTCTTGAGTTTTATTTCTTCTTTAGTCACCTGTTTTTCTCTCTCTTTTTCCCACTTTTCTCTCTGTCCCTCTTGCCTCTCTCTCTCTCTCTCTCTCTCTCTCTCTCTCTCTCTCCGATTTTCACCCGAACACAGAGATACATTTCTCTGAGCCTCTTCAAGTGTTGCGACAGGCTTGACGTTGACAAAGCGAGACAGGGTTGTCATGTTTGCTTTGAGACCCTGTTAGCACTCCAGACCTCCTTGGACACACACATAAGCACACACACACACACACACACACACACACACACACACACACACACACACACACAGACTGACAGACAGACAGACAGACAGTGGCAAACCATGGAAAGAATGGTGCCTGAAACTGAATTGAGCGTGACCTCTAATCTGACAGCATGCCTTGGCAGACAAGGGATTTCCTTTTTCAATGGATGGATGGGTGGATAATAAGAATAAGAAGCCTTATTTATATGTCACTTATCTGAGAGAAGAATTTACAAAGTGGTGCACAAAAAGGCAGAAGAGCAAGACAAGGAAAATGTAAGAGCAGTGTGATATAATGCATAGCTGCACAGAGTTAGGAAGGAATACATGATGAGACGAGGGACGGATGTATGAGGTGCTGTACACATTCTGTGATATAAGGTGTACTGAACGCCATTTTTCTTTACTGAACAGAAAGGGGTTTAATGGAGAAAGATAACGACGGCATGATGGGAAATGTAGGCTTTTGGAGCTTGAGACTAAGTTTTTGGGATATCTTGGCCTCAGAATCAAAGCTGCGGCGCCTCGATTTTTCTGTCTTTTGTGAGTCGTTCAACTTGATGGAGGTGCGATATTGAATTGCTTGAGTACCCTTTTAAAGGCCCATTCAAACAGCAGATGGACTGCCTTTTGTTCCTAAATGGGATTTATTTCCAAGTGAAATGGAATATGTGGGCTGGGTATAATCACCAATGGGATTTGATTGAATTCTCCAAAATTTGACGGGAATGTCCAAGAGTTATGAATCAGATCTGTGTTGAGAGAGGGAGCAGTGATGAACAGTTAGCCTCCTAGCTCCTCGCTACGCAGGTGGATGAAGAGGATTTTTGGAAATGTAGTTTTTGCCAGCTAAAAACCAAACACAACACCTGCCGCTGTTTGCTCTGCTCGAAGCTGCAACCTTCAAAGGGAGCAGTCAGGGGCTAACGACGATGAGCAGGGTTAGCTGCTCACCTGAATCAAATATGATGCTGTTTACTTTTGTACACAACCCCAAGTGCATTAAACATATTGTACAGGAAGAGAAAAGAGAGGAATTTTGATTTGTAAATTCTCAAAATTTGATGAAATGTGAGATTTAGCATGAAGCTACTACGAGATAACACAGAATTAAAACTTAAAAAAGCATCTTTAACACGGCTTTTAACCAAAACTTGACAAAATAAATCAAACAA
Organism: Seriola lalandi dorsalis; assembly: GCF_002814215.2. NCBI lineage: Eukaryota > Metazoa > Chordata > Actinopteri > Carangiformes > Carangidae > Seriola > Seriola lalandi. The sequence goes on from NW_019525377.1 coordinate 210,972, forward strand.
GTAGATATTGGCAAACTTAGTTGTTAGTTATTATTGATATTAGTTTGTTGCTGCACTGACGTGACTGACTCCTTTTTCTTCTAAGATGAATTAGTTTGTATATATTAGTATATACATGTGTTTGTATGCATTACAAGCCTCTGCTCATGGTGAACCTGTCTGTGGAAACGTGTCATTACTGTTGCTGAGCTCTGTGTATCTGTGGATGTGCATATGCATCTATTGCAACTGTGTGTACGTGTGTGTGTGTCCGTGTCTTGCGTGTGTGCGTGTGTGTGTGTGAAAGCTGAACAGCGGGCCTCACCTCCACCAACAAAGAGAATAAACATGGGTGACACAGTCAAGCTGCCGTGTAATGCAGGTGAATCTGCCAACAGCACCCAGCCTCCCCAAACACACACAGACACACATACACACCTCTCTTTACCCCTTTTCTACCTCTGTCTCTGTCATCTCTCTCTCTCTCCTTCTCCCTCTATCTCTCTTTTATTCATTACCTGGAACCTCTGCAGAGGCATCAACAATAACAGCCACCTCTACCTGCTTGTTGACGGTGTCAAACAGTGACAAGAGAAGGAGGGAGAGGGAGAGAGAGGAAGAGAGAGAGCGAGAGGACAGCAGTCGCATGCCTGCCGCGATGGGAGAAAATTGCCACAATGACAGAGGGGGTGATAGAGAGATGAAAGGAGAGTGAAAAGGGGGGAAAGAAAAGAGGTAGAAGGAGATGAAATGTGAGGTGAGAGAGAGATGTGGCGAAGGGAGGGAGAGCGGGCGACATAAAGAAAGAGATCGAGCGAGGGAAAGATGAAAGAAGACGGAAAACGAGAGAAAGAAAGAGAGGGAGTGATGGGAGAGTTGGTGTGTGTCAACGCCGCCTCTTCTCGCAGCTTCACACGTCTGTTTGCCCGGTTCTATGAATTTTTGATGGCGAGGGTTATGGGGCTGGAAATTCCAGCTGCCTGCCATTTCAAAGAAAGGAGAAGAGAGTGGAAATGAGCAGCACAACAAAGTGAAACAAACACACAGACAGACGGGAGGAAAAGGAAAGGAAGGGAGGAATGAAAGACGGGACATGAAGCAATTTAAAATGTGTTGTGGTAATAAGGTGTGTGTGTGTGTGTGTGTGTGTGTGTGTGAACGGGGGGGAGACAGGTGAGGCCATGTTGCTGCTTCAAACAGATCTTACAGCACATTGTCCCAGCGCGTCATACAGGACCTGCTCTGAACTGTCTTAACCTAAAGGAGGGGCAAGAACCTGTGAGATCATAAACAGGAAGTAGTCATACGGTATAGGTACAAGGGATCAGATGATGGGTCAAGTGTACCGTTTTGAGAAAGAGGACTTTGTGTTCACTGACTAAAACATAAGGATTAAAAATTATCAAAAATTTAAAATAACGTATTTAAATTTAGTGAATGATTTTAGGGGACTGTGGGTGTAATAAATCCTGTGGGCTGATGGACAACATGAAAACTGTGTGTAATTACACACATCATATGAATGCAGGAGACCGCAACAACAACCTCTGAAGTTAATGAATCACCGTACGGAGTAATTCATAATAAGCAAAAGCTGAGATTGGTCTCATATTCAACAATGACTCATTATTACACAGCCACTAAATTGTGGGAGTTGCAAGAGAGAGAGAATTAAAAAATATATTTTCTGTTTTCTGTTATAATTTCATACTTATAGAGTCATACTTGGGAGGCTCTCCTTAGAATTACAGAGGACATTACAATCACCAAACATTGCGGTAGAAAGTAGGAGAAGAACGCAGAAGCATAGTTTCAGTTTTGGAAAATTAAAATAGTTTGGAGGCAGAATAATGTTATATTAATCTGAACTACTTTGCATTACTCACAATACTTTAGTGAGGAATCATAATAAGTTTCATTTGAGATGTTAATGTTTTTATTTATTCCAGAATATCTAGTTATATATTCTTGTTATAGAATCTCTGCATCCAAAACGTGTCAAAAGTACTACTGTTATTATTACTATTTAAATTATTGAAGTAGCCTTTGCGACTGCGACACAGTTTTATCTGGACCAGTCACAGCATTAGTTTGCATCGGGTTGATCAGGAATTTAGAAGCAATACGATTCAGAGAAACTGTCCACCCTCCCCAAACCTGATTAAATCTGCATCAATCCTACACAAGTAGAAACGGACCAGGTCTGACTGACAGCTAACAGGGTCCTCCGCCCCTCCCGCCAGAGGGAGAGAGAGAGAGAGAGAGAGAGAGAGAGGTCTTTTGTCAGTTGGGTGGAATAGATAGAAGGAGGAATGCAGGGATGGTGCTAACCTCAAGATGCTGATTGCTTTTTGCCTTTTTGTGCTGTCTGCTACAGAGGTGGGGGCTCCTCTGGTGGAGGCAAATTGATTATGGAGGAGGAGGAGGAGGAAGAAGAAGAGGAGTGGGGATATGAAGAGGAGGGGTGATGGGGTATGTAGATTACTTTGCCCCCCCCCCCCGAGCGATCTGACATGTACAGGGCATGATAGATTTCCATTTGCTCAACTCTATGTGTGCGCGTGTGATTTCCATGTCCATACGTGAGAAGCTGTGGCCCATGACCAGGCGACAGAGCTCACAACCACAAGAGAGGACAGGTTGGCAGTTGTAATCACACACACACACACACACACACACACACATGCAGGGAGAACAGAGCAGAAGAGAGAGGAGAAGATATAGAAAACAAACACACCCACAGAAGGACAGATATCTATAGAGGAGAACGGGCGGACACACATTCTTCACACCAGGATACTCAAACACGCACCTCCGTCTCCATACCCACAGCTCTTTCATTCAGCAAGTGCTGGTCGTCATTAAAGGCAGATTTACTACAAATTGGACCAAATTCCCACTGTCACTTTCAATGATGGCTGCTACCATGCAGAGTGCCAGAGAGTGGGAGAGGGAGAGGCCGCGTGTGTGTGTGTGTGTGTGTGTGTGTGAGGTAAAGAAAGAGGTTGCTTTTGCGATATAACACACACAGACACACACACGCTTTCTAACTTCATTTCATCTCCTGCTCCCTCAAACATGAGCAAACACACACTGAGAGTGTGTGTGTGTGTGTGTGTGTGTGTGTTGGATGGGTTAATGGCGAGTAGCTAAATCAGCCAGCCGTGACTTTGGCCACCGTCCCATCTCACCCGGGGGATGACGCTGTTTCCTTAAATAACTGTGTGGTTGTGCATGTATGTGGCTTTTGAGCTTCCCCGGGCTTATGGAGTCTCTCAGAGCCACAGAGGGAGGGGCAGATTACTAACCTGTATCAATCATTAAAACACATACACCTACACCTCACCATATCACACAATGATGGATGACCTTCTGTTCTATTCAAGCTTTAAATTCTACAATCCACTGACTTGTTTTTTTCCCCAGAGCTGTCTCTCTCTGCTGATGAAGGCCATGAGATGTGGCTGAAAGCTCTAAGTGGGAATTTTCAGACATATATGTTATTTTTCAGTTCTGTTCTTCATCTCATTTAGTTCTTTACATTTGCTTTTCTGTAAACATACTCTGATCCCTTCATCCGTCCTTTTTCCTTCTTGTTCATCTTGATTCTTCAAGATTTTTCACGATTCTTTTGATCGGTTTTTGAGTTCAGACTAGCAGGCAGATTCGTAACAATCTGTAGCTTTCTCCATTATTGATATAAGCTTCCTTCCTAACTGTCTACCTGTCTCTACATACATCCTTTCCTCCTCACAAAGCCAAGAACAATTATACATGTTGACCCATTCACTCTGAGGACAATGGGTTTATCCCAAGTCAGTGCTGTGGTTTGGGGGGGGGGGGGTACAGCTTATAGAAGCAAGATCAAGTCAGGTAATGATGAAGTGACAGGATCAGGTTAGAAGAAGATAGTTTGATGGACAGTTGTGAAGGGGCAAAAATGAGAAGAGTGAGGACAAGAGTGAAGTGTATAAAAAGGAAGGAGAGGGAAAAGAAAAGATAAGAAAGAAGAGGGAGGATTAGAGACAAGAGACGAAGATGGAGAGATGGGAAAACAAGAAGGCAGGAAAGGAAATAAGGAGGACAGGAGGAAGGGGTACAGTTGGTGTAAACGGGGGGGAAATGAAGTGTGATTTCCACGTGGGGTGACGCTATCTGTTGCCCTGTTCCTCCAGGTTAATGGGGACTATCATAAAGCTGGGCCGCTTAGGTGGACACCGGGTCACGCACCAACACACCCACACACCCACACACACACAGGCCACACGTGCATGTACACAAACACACGCACACACAGCCAGACGCGCGGTCAAGGTGAAATATGGATCCTAATGGTTGTGTCCCATCGTTAAAAGGGCTTGCAGTTGATTTATCCACCGTAAAACAGCTCGTGCAACTGCCACGAGGAGAAGAAGGGGGGCGGCAGTGAACCTCAGGTCACAGGTTTGAATCCGAATCCCTGTAGGAAACACTTAGCGCTACATTGATGGCATGCCTCTGCCTTTTATGCAGATTTATGGCACCAAAATCTCTGCTCAGGAAAAATATGGGTCACTGAGTCTGACATAAAAGCTGAGTTAAAGCTCAGCCTTCACTGTACGCCTGAAAAATATTCACCTTTATGAGTTCTGAAAGTCCTGTTTACCTTTCCTGCTACATTGGCATCCCCATAATGTCACCTGAGTCCAGCAAATTAATGATGACATATGCTGAAATAATATATCAGACCTTTTTGACATTCAGTAAAGAAATACCTCAATATGCATACTTTGTTTTCTGTGCATAAGCAAAGGTATGCACAGTTGTGTTTAGCTTAGCTTAGCAGGAAAAACAAGCTAGCCTCTTTCAGAAGACGTTTAACCACCACAAAACCTTATATTATTATATTATAACATATTTTATCTGGGTAGCTTTCTCGACTAGTTAGTTAGTCTCTGGTCAGTTGTGACTGTAAACTGTGTGCGAGAGTGTGGGAGAGACTGAGGGGAGGTGTGTTTAAGGCCTACCTGTGGCATATGCTAGCTAGCCTCTCTATCTCTGTCTCCATGTGTTCCTGTAGCTCTCCGGGCCTGAGCAGCACCTGGCAGATGGGACAGACTGGAGCCTGGCTGTCGTACAGGGACATCTTCTTTTTACCTGGAGACAAGACAAGGAGAGAAACATCAGCATGTGCATGCATATTTGCACTGTGTCTAAATAGGGCGTCAGAACGAGTCTCAGATGAATATTTCCTGCACAGAGGCTTCAACATGTAGTTTCACCAAGACAAACCAGATGTGTCTGTCTGTGTTTGAGGTCGTGTTTTTCATGCTACACACTGTCTTTTTACTTTTAGTTTAAACATCAAGAAAATAAGGTTCAAGTTTCAGCATCAAGGTCACTCAAGTAAACTCGCTGTGTATTCTTTCAAGCACGGAGGCTTGAAATGTGAAACACACATTAAGTGCATGTGCAGTATAATCTTGCACTGCACACCCACACACACACACACACACACACACACACAAAGAGGGGAATAAAGTGGTGTACGGTCTCCATTGTGTAATGTTTGTCCCAGGTCAAAGCAGATTTAAAGAATCGTCAGCCAGATGAGATAATGCTGTATAGAGTCTGCCAACACTACCTCACTTCATTGTCCTTGATCAGCAGGGCACAGGGTGGGGCCCACCTGTACGTGTGTGTCTGTGTGTCATTGTGTTTCTTGGGGTGGGTGGAGGGGGAGTGGGTTATGTGTGGACGGCGTGCGCATTGTTAAGTGTGAGTTTTAGCAAAACAGCCTTTTGTGTCTGTGTGTGCGTTAAGTGTGTGTATCGTGCTGTACATGCTACTTCTTCAGGTTTATCTTTGCGTCTGCTTCGGCTAAAAATATCATCCATTGAAAGTGTCTCAGAGCTTAATGTTGGAGGACACTTCCTGAATTTCCTGTATTTAGCCAATCAAATGGGCTTTTTTTAAGGCACGAACAATAGGCTCCACCTCAGCCAGGATATCCTGTTTAGACTGCTTGTCACCACGGCAACAAGAGGACCAGGTAGGGGGGACTCCCTATCTGTCTTGTCTTTGGTGTTTCTCTCTTTTACGCATGCATGCACGCAAACACGCACACACACACACATATACATGCACATGCACACACGGCCCTCTGGGGACATGTATCCTTGCTCACATATTGGTCTGTCAGAACAGTTTCCTGCAAGAGGACTCATCAAGAGACAACTAGTGGGCAACACACACACACACCTACAAACACACACACACCTACGAACACACACACACACAAAAAATGCCACACACGTCACCTCCCTCCCTCCCTCTCTTTCTCCGAGCGTGTGTGCGCATACCAGCCTCCCATTTCTCCTGCACCGCTACTTAACAGAGCCCACAGCACTGGACACGTTAAGTGACTTTGAAAAATAGGTAATCGATTACTCTCTATCTCTCTCTCTCCCTCTCTGCCCCTTTCTCTACCTCCTTTTTTTTTCTTTTTCCACACCTATCCCTCTCACACTCGCTTTCTCTCCAGCCTCATCCATTTCTAATTTTCTGCTCCCTACCACCCATTTATTTGTTTCATTTCTTTCTCCTCCTCTTTCATCTACCTCCCATCTCTTCTTTCATTATTTCATTGTTCGCCTTCTTTCTTTCTTTCTTTCCATCCCCTCATCTCTCTCTTGATCTATGTTCATCTCCTTTCCCTCCTTCTCTTCTTCTCTGCCTTATTGTCTCCTCCCTTTGGTAAATTTCCCCTTCTCTCCTTGTTTCTCCACCCCCCTCCACCCCCCCACCTCTCTCCTTCTCCCCTTTATTGCTTTGACAAGATAATTTGAGTCATGCTGAAGCTGTCACCATCCGCCACAGCAAACAAAGAGAGATCCAATCCCTGTCTGCTGCTGATGGGGCTCTTTCTATTCCGCAGGCAAACACACACCTGGAGGACATGGACACACACACAAACGCACTCACACACACACACACACACACACACACACACACACACACACACACACACACACACACAGAGGCATGTATGCAAACATGCCTACGCTTGATTATTTTTAGGCTTTTGTAATATCACTTTTTTGCACACTTACTTTTTTTTTTTTTTTTTTGCTTTTCAATGTGCAGTGATTTCCTTCTGTATTGTGGAATTTTCCGTATGGATGCATGACTTTTATTTGTACTGGCAACAGATTGATGATAACAAAATGTAAATGCATGGGTGGGACAAAAGAATGGCAACAGGAAAGACTTGTATCAGAGCTGTGTATTCTGTGAGATGATTTAAACTCAGCTGTCTGACACATACTGTATACATACGAATCATACCGACTCTGATGTGATGAAACAGGTGGAAAATCAACATCCATGTAAAGGAATAGAATAGAAAATATATATTTCTTAATTGATAAATAATAATTATATGATAATTTATCTATTATCGATGATAAGGCTCCTGCAGTGATTAGAAACCCTTTGATTTATTTACAGTTATAACAGTATTTATCCAGCATGTGAAACGTCCTAACAAATTAAGTAGCTGCTCCAAATCAAGTAAATTAAAAGTCTGATGTCAACTTTTACTTTTAATTTCTGCCTTAAATCCGTCTTTTCTCTCATCCCTTTTATTTTCCATCCTTCTCTTCTGTCCATGTTCCTGTCTCACGTTTGTGCTGTCACTCTTTCTCATCCTTCGTTCTTCCCTTCTGTCCCTCTATTTTTCCCTCTCTTTGTCAAACGCTCCCTGAGGGAAGTGAGTGATGTGGAGAGGTGGACGAACAGATAAATCCAGGGGAGGAGGAGAGAGAAGAAGAAGAGGAGGAGAGGGGAAAGGGGGAAATGGGTGTGTGTGTGTGTGTGTGTGTGTGTGTGTGTGTGTGTGTGTGTGGGTGGGGGGGTGTTGATGTGATGTCGCACACCGGGGCTTGTCAGCGCCTTAAAGATGATTAATGTTGGGGCAACACACACACCGTACACACTCCCCACATGTCCTGCTATGGACCTCACACAAACACACACACACACACACACACACACACACACACACACACACACACACACCCTGCGGCACAACAAGGGTGCGTTTAATCTCAGGGAGCAGAGGGAAGGCACCGGAGTCGGAGAAGGTGGGGGACGAGGATGGAGGTGAGGAGGGGGCTGGACAATAACAAGGAAATAGGACTGACAGGACTTTTTAGTGCTGAGATCCCTCAGTGAATGCCAGCTGGCGGAGCGAACGAGGGATGGATGGATGCACGGGTGGAGGAGAGGAGAGAGGAGGTGTGCATCTCTCTGACAGCCATGATGGAGTGTCGGCCTGATCCCCCCTAATGTGCCAAGATGGATTGTCTCATCTCTCTTTCTCTGACTTTCTTTCCCTTCTCTCTCCCTCCATCCGTCTTTCTACCTCTCTCTCTCACTCCCTCCATCTCCAGTTTTCCTGATGTCCTACTTTTGCTTCTCTCTCCAGACCCTGTCTCTCTCTCTCCCTCTCTCTCTCTCTCTCTCTCTCTCTCTAGTTAACCTGAGCCTCTCTCTCTCTTCCTTGTCACCAACTTCCCTCCTTTTCATCTCTGTCACTTGATCCAGTTAATGGCGCTCACTGGCTTTTTTCATGTTCATGTCACAGAACAGTATGTCACCCAGCTGGCAGGAAGCATATCCACTGACTTTTTGCATCTCCTGTCTGATTTATTTACCGGCTGCTGCGGCGCTGACACGTACGGCTCGCTGGTCTCAGCTCAACCCGCAGCGACACTCGTTGCTGTACAGTAGGTGTGTTGATTTGTCCGGGCGAATTCATATGAGAGTCACAAATTTTCCAGCAACAAGTCTCTGATAAATCCTCTACTTGACACGCTGCTGAAAAACTAAAATAAACTTTAGAAAAAGAAGCTGAACGGAAGCCAACAAAAAAAAAAAAAGAAGCAGGAAGTGGGAAATGTTTTTAATATGAAGTGTCTGAATAATTTATGATGAAGGTCTAAGCAACTAAAGAGCCACTAAATATCAGCTTTTGTTATAGTAATATAATAGAAGCTACAGGGTTTGTAGTTTCAATAATTATCATTGACTTACTGCCTATATTATTGATTTTTATTGTTTATTAATTTACTTATTCATGTGCTCACTTGCATTTTAACTAATTAATTGTGTATTAATTTTCTCCTTGAATGAATTAAATGATCATAAAACATTATTGTATGTCATATTTTATCTTTTAAATAGGCTACAAGAACAAATATAAATAAGTTTTGTTCACTTTTGTTTTGTCATTGAAGGGAAATACATACATGGTTGTTGTGAGTTGGACTGAGAGAGGTCGAACAAGCAGCTGTCAGACTCCAATATAAGATATATAAAAAGACCTATTTTGGATTTGGGAGGAAAAATCACAGATATTGAAAAGTGATATCAATCCAATATATTTAGATGTGTTTTTGCAGGTTCTCCGCAGCAGAAGTAAAGAGTCATTTTCTGTAGCAGACCTGAAAATATCAGTTGAAGTATTTGGCTAATGAAGCAATGAAAGTGTGTTTTCTGAGCTGTTACAGAAGACCTGAGGTCTCCAGCAGCCCAAACACAGAACTCGGGTTAAATGTGCTCTATAAATAAATCTAATTATCTAATAATAAATAAAAACTAGACAGGCAATTATAGACACCAGATGGTGAGGAGGATAGAGCTAGATCATACGGAAGAGTGGAGAGCAAAGAGGAGGAATCTTCCCTCCCTTGAGGAATGCTTTCACTTTCACCCTTACTCTCATCCTTATATTCTTTCCTTGCTTCCTTCCTTCCTTCTTTCCTTCCTTCCTTTACGTCCTGACTTTCTCTCTCTGCTTTGGCTTTTCTCTCTTCATACTTCTTACCTTTTCTGTTTATTGTCCTTCTTTGTGCAACTATAACTGAATGATTGATTGATTGACGTGCATCATCATACAGCAAGTTTAATCTGTATTAACACTTGCAGTATCCTTCATGTTCCTGTATTCTCTCTCTCTCTCTCTGTCTCTCAGTGTCTCTCTCCCCTCTCCCTGTGTTCCTTTGGTCCAGATGAAGTGGGAATCAATAGATGCTAGATAGCGCAGGCTCCCAGTCACAGACTACAATGAGCTGAGGTAAAAGGCCACCTCCAGAGAGGACAGGGATTGTCAGCTCAATACTCGCTCTCAATGGGACCAGAGATAAAAAACCATTTGGGGTGTCCTCATGGCTCAATGGGCTAAGAGGCAAACCTTGTACTCACAACACTGTGGGTCCAAATCCCATTTAATGACCTGTATTGCGTGTCATCCCTTTGCTTTTATCTTGCCCATCACCCTGCCGCTCAGGAAGCAGGAGGCTGGTGTATGTTGGACTGTTTCTGAAAGCTGAAAAAAAATTAATGGAATGAACACACTTTACGTTTTAAAAGATGCAAAGAAACGTTTGACTCGCCGTGAGCTTTGGGAAGTTCCTATCTTTGAAAAAATCTGCTGCAAAGGGATTGAATGAGACTTGTAAAGTATACACACAATCAGCTAATGAGCGCCGAGCATGTAAACTGGATTTAAACACAACAATAAGAGTCAGGAAAGACGAGGCTCAGATTTATGAGCTGGCACATATACAGTACGTTTGTGGGCAACACACATGTACATGTACACACACACACACACACACTGCAATATGCACAACTTGCGAAAACACACAAACACATTTCCCAAATGGAATTACAAAATGTCTACATGTGGAGGCTGCTTTTCTGTCCTTGAACAACTGTCTTCTCCTTGTGTGTGTGTGTGTGTGTGTGTGTGTGTGCACGTGCACAAACACACTTCCATTCCCCCTCCTTGTTGTTCCCCTAAATGAGTTTTCTGACTTGCATCAAGTGTTTATGCCCGCTACCCCTCTTTTCCTCCTCCTCCTCCTTCCTCCCTCCTTTTACTCACTCC
>NW_019525377.1:221903-237054 GCF_002814215.2 Seriola lalandi dorsalis
CCCCCTGCAGCTTGCCCGGCTGGTTAGCTATAACACCCGCCAACATCGGTAAACAAGGAAATCTCTCAGCCGCGGCCCGGCGTGTAACCGCATTACCGCGCCCGATAACCTCTTCAAATAATGTGCGATAAGGGGAATTTGATTTGATTCACGGGGAAGGGAAGGAGGGCCACTTCTGCTCTCCCTCCAATCTCTTCCTTTTTATTCCCTTTCTCTCTCTCTCTCTTTCTTTCCCTTTCCTTTATTCTCTCCACCACACCATCTTCTCCTCTTCTTCTTTTCACTTAGCCCAAGGGTCTGGGCCTCCACCTCCTCCCCCTTCCTCTACCGTCTCATCCCCCTCTTATTCTCCCCCTTCTCCAGAATGACACCGCCTCGCATCCACAATCAAATAAATCCCGCAGAGGTGTCAGCCTTCATTTCGACTCTCCCCTCTCTCCTCCCCCGAACAACGCAAGGTGAGGTGAGAGGCCTCCCTAAAGCCATCATCTCCATAATGGCAAATATGAGCCCTAAAGCCCAAAACCAGGGGCCGTATTAACACAAATGGGGAGTAGCAAGGTGTGTGTGTGTGTGTGTGTCTCCCAGTGAGGTGATATGGTTTTTTTCTTAAGTGAGCTGTGATTTAAGCAGGCCAGACAGTAGGCTGATCACTAGCTGTGTGTGTGTGTGTGTGTGTGTGTGTGTGTGTGTGTGTGTGTGTGTAAAATAGATGAGGCTGTGTGGCTCATTCAGAGGACATTTGATGAAATGGAACGGGGGTCAACTTCAGTTTGCCACCCAGGCTTGCGTTGCTCGACTCTGTGCATGTGTGTGTTTCCTGTGTCTGTCTGACGTGTGTGAGTGCGTGTGTGTGTGTGTGTTTGCGTGGTCTCACTCCCTGACAGTGATGCATGGCACTTTTAAATAGCACTCCTCCACGCCCTGCTCAAAACTCATCACCAGGCTCTTTCACTATCCCTCCCTCCCTCCCTCCCTCCCCTCGCTCCCTGGGGTTGTCACTTTTAGAAAAGCAAATGAAATGTCGGCGCGCTGGAGAGCAGGGATGAAGAGATAGCCGGATAGAGGGATAGAGAGGGGAAAGGTGTGTGTGTGTGTGTGTGTGTGTGTGGATGTGTTTGCTGTCTGTTTCAGGCATGTTGCACTGTGCCGAGTGAAATGTAAATATTTCACATGCACAGGACATTTTGGCGACATGGGAAAAACTGTGGCTGTTACTAAATGCAGAAATATTCTTTCATTCTGTCGCTGAGAGAAGTGCGGAGACTTTTCAACGCTGCTTTGCTCCTGAACAGAAACTAAAAGTGTAAGAAATGTGAATGAAATCTGGAGGATTTAGGAAGCAGCCAAAGGGAAAGAGCAAGAAATTAACACATCATAAATCATCAGCTGCCTCGTTTTGAGCATGTGTGTGATAAATGGTCATCTGATGATCCCAGTGTGTGTCTGTGTGTGTCTGTGTGTGTGTGTGTCTGTGTGTACATGTGTAATGCTGCTTCTTTACTCCTGGGACCCATGGTGCGTATGTGTGTGTCTGTCTGAAAGACAGCGGTGTGATGCTAGTGAGCTTATCTCCGACTACTGACAGCTGTTTATTCAATCAATCACCTTGTCAGTGTGTGTGTGTGTGTGAGAGAGAGAGAGAGAGAGAAGTAAATTAATGGAGCATTAACCAAGCAGTGACCCACAGAGCAGAGGTACCTGCAGCTGCTATAGGCCAAATCTCAATTCAAGACCCCTATCATACACACAAACACACACACACACACACACACACACACACACACACACACACACACACACACACACACTTGACTTGAGGAATTAAGAATCACAGACAAAGACAAACATCTCTCATTAGAAAATATCAATTCTTTGTGCTAAACTTTTGATTCAAAAATTGAGTTCTCTTGTAATCCACACATTAAAATATGCCATAATTAATATTGAATAATTAATTGTTGAAATTAGTAATTAATATTTAATGATTTTGGAGACCTGTACATTGTGCATTTTGAATATTAACAGAAGACAAATTGAAATATTCATTACTGGCTCTTCTTGTATATTTCATGTGTCAGTTCAGAGTAAAATAGCAGCTCTATCTTAGTCAGTGTGACGTGTGTACAACTATTACTATTACTCATTATTGTGACTATTAAAAAATGTACACACTGAAACACTGACACGTCTTTGCTTTCTCTCTGTTTTCTTGTCTCTCTGCTGACTGACTGCTCCAATTCTCCTTCCTCAGCTGTGAGGAGGAGGAGGAGGAGGAGGAGGAGGAGAAGAGGAAGGAGGAGGAGGAGGAGGAGGGATACCTATAGCAGAGAAGTGTGGGTGTGAGGCCTGTCGGCACTCATTTCCATCCCAAAGGGCCTTCATCACGACAGGAACATGCCGTGTCAGTGGGCAAAGAGGGACATCAGCAAGTCTGAAATAGATGCCCTGAGTCAGCCCTAATCACCACACACACACACACACACACACACACACACACACACACACACACACACACACAATGTGTAACAATGAGCTGAATATTTTTATTGCGCATGAAACTGACTGCATGACATTCTTAGTGTTTTTAGTGTAATATTGTAAAGTAGTTATGTGTACAGTAATATTCTACTGTATCTATGAATGTAGTACAAACCAAAAACATTTATTCTCACAGTGTATATATGTGTATATATGTGTATATATATATATATATATATGCATATATCAGTACAACAGCCCTATAGTAAACATCTTATTCAGAGACAAACACGTCCATATTATTCCTCTATCAGTTATTTCTCTTTATCTCTCATTTACTTCCCTTTGTTCTGTCGTCTTTTATCTCTTCTTTCCCTCTTCCTCTCTCTCTCCCTCCCTGCCTCCCTCCCTCTCATTATCTCCCTCCCCGCTGCTTTCATATGGTCTAGCGGCTGAATTAATTACCAAAGCCAATTAACGCTAGATTGGCTGATGTTTTAACTAATTAGCTTTAATGAGGGTGCCGTGGCTGCCTGCACTGTGTTAATTGAATCCTAACAGCGGAGGAGGCGGCCTGTGGAGGCAGAGTGAGAGCGGTGGACGGATGGATAGATAGATGGATGGATGGATGGATGGATGGGTGGATGGATGGAGGCATGTGCACGCTGACACACACACACATGACTTGTTATTGATAATATTTAGAGCGCGTCGCAGTAACACCCACCCTGTTGTTGCGACTGGTTTATCATTAACATCCTTGGCCTTTCTTATAAGACACTGTCTCTCTCTCTCTCACACACACACACATACACACACGGGAAAATAAAAGAAAAGAAAACAGTGATATGATTATGTTATGTCACCGTGCGCCTTCCCTTCATTTGCTGGGTAAAAGTTTGTCTTAGCTAAGTGGGTTTTGTTAACAGAACTCATATCCGCGCCGTGTCTCTCCTGTGTTTGTTATTGCCGAACGTGCCTGGCAAAGAGGAGCAGGAGATTAAAATCTTAGATCAATGTCGTGCTGTCCTCTCTGCGCCGGATTACCTGCTGCGTACCTGAACTTCATTTTCACCTGCTCTGTGATCGCGGCGTCACGAGGATGAGATGTGAAATCTCAAAGGTCCCGTGGATAAATCTCAATTCCACATTATGTCATTTACACGGTTGGAATATTTTCATCCGGCACTGTGAGTTCCGCAAACTGTGTGTGTCAGATTTTTATTTATTTATTTTTTTGTGTTTATTAATTCATTTTTTTCAGATGAGCATTTATATTGTTCTCCAAGTTTCCTGACTCTGAACCGCACCACATCCTTTGGACCATTTCAGAAACTTAACACCATCAAAGGAAACAGAAAACAATTCAGGAAAAGTTCCACACTGCCCAACAAAGACTAAACGTAATAAATACAATTTTTGGTCTAAATTGAGTTAAAGGCAGAATGTGACATTGTGACATTTTTTTAACCACATAAAAATAGTTTTGCAGTTTTTGCTTTGTTTTGCAGTTACTTTAATACACCACACAGCTAAAGCTCCAGACCTACATGTAGTAACGTTTCTTAAACACCTTTTCTCCTCTGTGTCGTTTGTGTATTTACAGATTATTTACAGCTGATCACACTGCACAGAAATTATATAAATTATATAATTATAATGTCATTATATCCCACCAATTCAACTTGATTGTAGATTTCAAAAAGCCTTTTTTTTTTTTTTTTTTAAATCAACAATCTTACTCTGAACAAATATTCATGTTACATAAAGTTATGATTATCACGCCCCCGTGTGTCCCCTCCCCTCCTGCAGATCTATAGGCACGGACGGCGGCAGATTATCTGAGGTGGCTATAAAAATCTGCATGGCCGTGTAAAAGGCTTAATGATTTTAAAGTTACAAGAGAAAAGAGCCTGCAGTTTGTCTCATCCATCAAGTCTAGCACCGGCGCCTTCGCCAAATGGCCCTGCCACCTTAACCTGGCGCTTAGCAATGCGGGGCCAAATCCTCCCTCCCTCACCCCCCTCCTCCCTCCCTGTCCGTCTCACACATTTTGTCTTTGTCCCACTTAGACTAAATGATTTCTTTCCTTACTCTTGTGATCTCTTTCACCCTTCTCTGTGTCACCTCTTATTTTTCATCAAGGAAGTTGTGAAGTAGGAACCGTCCAGTTTAACTCTGACCATTTCCTGAATACATCTCCTGGATAATTCAATCAAACAATACGGCGATTTATTATTAATATTTCACTGCTATTCTCCCGTCAGTTTTGGTCACACTGGAGGTTAAAGTACCCGTGATCCTGAGCACCAGACCGGCTTCTCCCAACCAAAGCTTGTGTCTTCATTTCAGCACATCGTGCTCAATATTTCAGGAAACCAAGCTGAGCTCTTTACCACGGTTGTGTGAGTGTGTATTATATCATCTTTAAGCCCCCTGCAGACCCTCAGGCACCTCCTTAACCACTTCCCACTGCAGCTACCCCCCCCCCCCCCCCCCCCACACCTTGCAATAAGGTTCCTCTTACACATGTTAACCCTTTGACCTGTTGTTGCAAACTGTAATCAATAGCAGCACTCACAACGCGCTCTGTTTCTCTTACACATTTCAGAAATCAGGTTATAGTGAGACACACAGCAGCTGAAGGACACAGAGATAGCAGGCGTGAATCTATACAAACCATTTCTATGTTTGGATATGATTTTACTCTCTCTCTCTCTCACACACACACACTCTCTGACACACAGATCACGTCCGTGTTAACATACACACACACACACACACACACATCCCTCAAGAGATGTGGTCATGTCAAGGAGAGGAGTGGGAGATTTTCATGTTCCCATTGTCTGCTCATCTGTCAAACGGCGGCACACTCCGTTCACACACACACACAAGCTGAGAGGCAGAACTCAGGACCACTGTTTCTTTTTGTTTTCCATCTCTGTGCTGTTTCTCTCTCTCTCTCTCTCTCTCTCTCTTCTGATGTTCTCCCACCTTTTACTATTTTTCTTTTTCTCTAAAACAGCGAGAGACGTATGCCTCATATTGTCATCTTAAAAAATATATATATATATTTGATCCTTAAAATCACACAGAGTGAAGAAGTAAGAATTGAGATGATTCCATTCAATGTCATTTTACTTATTTCAATTAAATGACATTTACATTTTTAGGATTTAAAAGCAATAAAAGCTCAATTAAAATAAACTGATGCAACAGATTGTGCAGATGAATCCATGTTTCCTGGTTCCTTCTTTAAATTGCTTCTTTTTCATTTTGGTGTTGTATAGGAAAAAAAAACAAAACAAACAAACTTGGATTTATAGCTTGTGATAACTAACTGTGGAACATTTGGATTTATGGTTTCTATTAGTGACACTGATGTCATTCAGACGTAATAAGGGCTATAAACACAGATATACATCCGTGGTGACAACAATAGCCAAATGTAAATCAGATAAATAGATGAAATTGAACAGTCATTCAAACAGACCCATTCTGCTCTGAAACCTCATGAGCCTTTTGTACAGCAGAAGCTATTGTAGGTGTGTGTGTGTGTATGTGTGTGTGTGTGTGTGTGTTGGCTTGTCAGCGATTGAGAAGAACCTATTTCCTCTTGCTGAATCCCTGGCTCTAAATGATGGATTGATATCTTTCTCACTGTGGATTATATGTGCATATGTGTGTGTGTGTGTGTGTGTGTGTGTGTGTGTGTGTGTCAGTGGCCCTCTCAGCCTCCTGCTGCCTCCCCTCTCAGGCCCTTATCAGCTCTTGTCACAAACAGAAGATAGGGGATAATCCTTCATACAAGGGGAGCAGTCTGGCCTTCCATCCATCTCGCTGTCTGTCGAGCTGTCTGCTGTATTACCCCCGTCTCACCGGAGTGTCACCGGAATAGAAATCAAACGGACACAAAGCAAACTTCCTGCATCTCGGTAATCTCTGCCGACACAACTTAGATGAGTGTGATGAGAACAACACTCCTGTTTTTGTTGGCGCAGAGTTCGGTGTAAAGTTTGCTGTAAACACTGTGTGATTATCTGCGCTGAGGATGAACGCGTTACTGATGGGAATTTTGTGTTTTCCTTGGGTGTCAGTTGTCCTGGTCGGAATAAAAAACAGACCACAGGCCCCTTTGGAAAAATGACTGCAACCCAGATAATGAAAACTTTCCGAGGTTCCTGGTCAGGCCTACGCCTTGGTGGCGCTGTGTTGTGGTTTGGGCGCTTGCCACGTCCTCATGACAGTGGGTGCTGCGGGTCACCCTGAGTTCCAAGAACCAAGAGCTGTTCCCTGCCTCTAAACTGGACCAGACTTGGGGCTTTGACTTTCACGACGTTTCATAATGTCACAGAGGATCATTTACACACCACTCTCATAATATAATTTACTTTTGTTCTAAAAGGAGATTTTTTAGAGAGCAATAAAAATAAAAATAAAATAACATGAAAACATTAGAACAAATTGTTGCCCACATCGACTTGGACCACACGAGAGAAGACGTGTTCCAGATGGAAAAACCCTGTTGTCTTATTACTCTGCTTCAGCCTGAAATACGTGAATACCCACATTACACTGTGTCTGATGCCTCCCTCTGTCTGTTATGTGTGGGTGGGAACGCTTGATAGGGACAGAGCACAGATGTCTATCTGCTGGAGTGGGGTATCGCACAGGTCACACCTGAGGTTATTCTGTGTACGTGCACCAGCGGGTGTATGTGTGTATGTGTGTGTGTGTGTGTGTGTGTGTGTGTGTGTGTGTGATAATCAGACACAGTGCGATTGCATCACACAGCTGCAATTGGACATCATTGTGATCTTTATCAATGTGCTATCTCTCTGCTCTACAGGACTCTGCCCATCATCTCTTCCTCCATCCACTCCTTCCTGTTTCCTTTCCTTCTCCATTCCTTTCCTTTCCTTTCCTTTCCTTTCCTTTCCATCCTCTGTTTCCTTCACTCTCTCTGCCTGGTGATATCAAAGTGCCCAATAGAGGGGGATGTTTCACTACACTTTGCTTCTGTGGGGCCTTTGGTATTTTCCTCTGAAGAAGTATCCTTTTTATAAATTGTCCATCAATGAGTTCACACCTATCATATTTCATTTTTATAATCTTTGCATCCCTGAAGGTTTGTTTGAGCCAAAATACATGAAACTATTCCTTTTTTTTTCTCTTTTTTTTCCCCAAAGCATTTTCCCTGTTTCGCAGCGTCTCACATGACGTGTGACGCCGCCTGCAGCTCCACTCATGAGAGAAACACACAAGATTCAATAACAACCATCAAATTCAATCAGACAAAAAGTGAAGGGAGTTCGTCATTGATGAGTATTTTTATCTGTTTACATGACATCCAGGTGTTTTTTTCTATACGTCTGTTCTTGCAGCACTTTCTCACTTTCTGTCCCTATAAAAACCACGTATCTCCGATGCATTAACTCTGCAGGAGCTGCTTTGTGTTTCGGCAGAGTGACAACACATTTCTCAGATGATCCAATGGGGTTTTAATCTTTTTTTTTTTTTTAAGTTTAACTTTAACCCAATCTGGAACCTTCAATCCTTCAGTTCATCTGGAGATACTTGGTTTTCACCGGGCTGCGATGATGCTGTCTCTACTTTTGTTTAGTCTCAGCAGCTCTCAGATTCAGTATGGCGACAGCTTGAGGGCTTTCAAATCCCAATACCACGCACACACACACACACACACACACACACACACACACACACACACACACACACACACACACACACACACAGGGTGGAGGGGACAGGTCTGCAGCTCAGATCAATAGAAAATTAAAGAGACCGAAATGGTTTCTGCTCACATATTAACCTTCCCTCTCTTCTCTCCTTTGACTTTCTTCTCCTGTCTCTCCCATCTTCTCCATCATCCCTCCCTCTCTCTTCCTCCCTTTTCTCTCCGTCTCTCGGTGTCTCTCGCCCTCCCCTAATAGCTGGTGCCGCTGACGACAACAGTGTTTCAAACAACTTGAGTATAGGTTTTAGTGACAGGCAGAGGAGAGACGTGTTTTTTTGAGTTTGAGCTGTAAAGAAACGGAGAGGAAAAAAAAAGAAAAAAGAAAAGAGGGAGAGATGGTCGGATGAAGGGATGGGGGCAGTAATAGCACAGAGACGACAGGGGCTTTGGATACTCTCTCTCTCTCTCTCTGTCTGGACACACACACACACACACACACACACACACACACATATACACACACCGTCTGGGGACTCAAATCTCAGAGCAATTTTCAGGCCGGATGATTGGCAGCTTGATGCGTATTCTTCCCCTACAAGACCAGCTGATAACTCCAGCTATCCCATTCCACTCCACCATCCCTCCCTCTCTCTTCTCTCTTTCACTCACTCTCACCATTTTTTTTTTTTGTCGCTGTGACTCTCTCAACACCCCCATGACCCAATCCCCTCCTACACTCGCTTCTATCACCCCTCTTTCCATCCTTCTTTCCCCCTCTCTGCCTCCCTCTCTGGGCCTGTTGTGGGGCTATTACAATGACAGAGGCGATAAGGGACATTTATCACATGTGCGGTGGGGTGAGCGAGAGAAAGCCCTCAACAGGTCTAGGGGGAGGAACACACACACACACACACACACGCACACGCACACACACGCACGCACGCACACATCCAGACAGGATCAGCACTGATGCACGTGGAAGCGCCCACACATATCGCATGCATGCAAATGTGCACGAGTCCGTGCACATAAACACAGACAAACAAATAAACAGGCAGGGGTTGCACTGCATAAACACACACACACACACACACACACACGCACACACGCACACACACAGAATGTAACGGTGAATCATCCTCCTTTTCCCCATTTTGTATTTTGCAGTTGAATGAGGCCAATTCCCCATAATTCAATACAGTTGAAAAATGAAACCCTGGTAAATCGCTACAGCGATTTTACAGATCCCCGCTTATCCTCATAATTCATTATTTCCAAACTGTAACAACATTACATTTCATTTGTAATGCTCTGCCTGCCTCAGCCATTTGCCAATTGTTATATCTTATTGTTTTCCCTCTCCAAGAGGGAGAAAAGTGAGTTATTGTGGGAGAAATGGCGGCTGGCTGGATGGCGGGGCTCGCTCCTTCTCTGACTATCAACCTGTCTGTCTATCGCCTCCGGATCCGTCCTGTCTCCCTCTCCATCCGTCTGTCTGACGGACTGTCTCACTAACTAACTGAACTGAAGGCAACAGTGCAACAGAGCCACAGTGAACTAATGAGAACAGAGTTGTTGTCCTTATTGTGGTCGAGTGATAATAAACCTATTGTTTGCAGCCTTATAGACACACACACACACACACACTTAACACAGACTGAGGGGACTATTGTTTTTCAGCACCGTGGTACAGTCAGAGCCACAGCTGGACCGGTGCTGGGCAGAGCCTGGCACGACGATGGGGCGAGGAAGAGGAGGAGGTAAGGAGTTAGGAACAGAGGGAGGAGAAAAGGTTCATGCTCTCGCCAAAACATGTGACTAAATTACTAGAAAGCACAATGATTTTGTCACTCGCGATTACTCACTTCCCAACTGCAGAGAAACGTTTACTGTAACTGGAAGCAACTCTGCCTGGAAAAAACGTCTTACAACTGAAGCAGAAAAAAAATATTCTGCAATTTAAAACATTGTACAGCCACCCATAAGCTTTTGTCAATATTGCAGAGAAATATCATTTCACACCAGGTGCTGCGAGATAACTGGAGGAGGGTGTTTGCAATATTTACAGCTTCAAAAAGAAAAAATCACTTTAGATCAAATAGTGGAATCGCCATTAATCTAAGAGCTAAAAACACGCTTTGATGTCCCTTTCTCTCTCACACTACACACACACACACACACCCACACCCACACACACACACACACAGATGCGGAGACACTATCCTTCCCGCATCCCCCCCATTCATCACAGCTGTAGCCATTCTGCAGCCCTGCCCATGTTACTGTACCCTGTCACACTGCTGGCTAAACAAACTGCTCCTTGATGTATGAGGGCTTACACCGGCCATAAACTTATTCACTTTTAACTAGCATGCTACCGGCTTGGCACGGCCAGACATCACCTTTACTCTGTGTGTGTGTGTGTGTGTGTGTGTGTGTGTGTAGCGCATGAAAACTGCCTGTGAGAAATTAACCCCCTGGGTACTGCTTCATAACTCACTCCTCTCTTTCTTTCCTCTCTCCTTCTCCTCCCTCCCTATCTATCTTTATTCCTTAGCCCCGGCATTAGTCCTGTATCTATTACCCATTAGAGAGTGTGAGTGTGTGAGTGTGTGTGTGTGTGTGTGTGTGTGTGTGTGTGTGTGTCTTTAACAATGGAGGAAATGGCTCAGTGGTACAAGAAGAAGAAGAAGAAGAAGAAGAAGAAGAAGAATCGTGGGTCTTATATGTCTTGCAGGACGACAAGAGGCTTCCTGTTAGTGAATGAATGGAGAGAGAAAGTGTAGACATCAGTCTTAATGATGTCTCCTCTCTCTTCTTCTCTTGTCTTCTCCTCTCGTTTCTTCTTCTTCTCTGTTTAATTGAGTTCATCCAGATAAGACAGGAGAGTGTAAAGCCATATAACCAATAACAGATTTATGGTTATGCTTGTGATGTTGGCACTGTGGCACATGTGTCAACCTCTGACACCCCCCCCACCCCCTACCCCCACCCCAACCACCACCCTTCCTTCCTGTTCTCCCATGGTGCTTTGCTGTTTTATTGACTATATGTATTTATTGTCTCCAGTCAGTCTGGAGTCTATCAGACGACGCGCTAATCAGGCAGAATGTGATTAACGATTAATTGATAGTTGCAGCCTTATCAATAGCATTGCCTCCCACCCATAAATGCGAGACACATCTGTCCACACACACACACACACACACACACACACAGACACACACACACACACACATATAACACAGCAGGTATGAACACATGCTGGCACAAACATGCAAACTAGCACACTAAAGTACATACACATCACACGTCTCCCACTGACACGTACGCAGCGCATCGAGCAGCACCACCTATGCACACAGCTAGTAAAGGCTAATTACGCAGTTTTTTTTGTTTTTTTTCCAGTGTTTTATTACTCCAGTAAGTTGGAGCTGCATGAGGTCCCCTTCTTATCAAGCAGTAAATTCATTAGCGGCTAACACACCTCGCTGGGGCAGCTCATTTAGTCCTGACAAACAAGATTAGAGGGCAGAGGGGGCAAGAGGGTGGATCTGGACCAAGAACTCTGAGATCATAGGACACTGATACAGACATGCGGGAAAACAACTGTCCTTTACTCCTGTCAGAGAAGAATCAGTCTTTTTCAGGTGAGCTGCAAACAGAAACATGTGTGTGTGAGTGTGTGTGGACTGGTTTACAGACACACTCTGACTGACCACTGACTAACAGTAAACTGGATCGTTATGGCGACATATGAACATTTGCTTGGTTCACAAACACAACTGTGGGGTTTAAGTGTAGCTACATGGAAGGCTGGGATATGTGTGTGTGCTGGAAATTGTGTTGTAAGGCGCTAGCAATTAGCGTTAGTGATTAGCATTCGGGGTGGCAAGGTGGTGCAGTGGTTAGCACCGTCGCCTCAGAGTAAGAAGGTTCTGGGTTCAAACTAACCGTGGAGTCGGCACGGGTTTCCTCCGGCTTCCTCCCACAGTCCGAAGACATCCATCGCTATAACTGGTGCCTCTAAATTGCCCATAGGTGTGAATGTGAGCGTGAATAGTTGTGTCTTGTTGTGTCAGTCCTGTGACAGACTGGCAACCTCTTCCAGGGTGTACCCCGCCCTCGCCCCGACGTCAGCTGGGATTGGCTCCAGCCCGCCCGATACGCTAAAAGGATAAACATTACGGCTATTGAACGAATGAGGATTAGCATTCACGGGCTAATTGAAGTGTTAACAGTTCGCATTAATGGTCATTTACAGTCACTAAACCTCTGGTAAAAGGTTTAGCTCATGAGTTTGTTCAGTGTTATTTTATAGTTTCATACTGTGAACTCAGATTGTTAGCTAGCAGAGTTACAGAAAAGTCCCACTTTACTCATGCAGGTGTGAAAACATGTTTATTGTACATCTTTTATGTGGTTTTTGCACTAAGTGAAGAACATGTTACTGGATTTAGGTGGAATGTCCTTTACAGTGAAGTCCTATGAGAAGTTTACAGCACTAACACTAAGTCAGAGCCCGACCGCCTCGTTCAGTCGACCTTTACTGACTGTTTTCAGAAATATGTTTTGTAGGTGTAACTGTGACTGAATGTGTCGCACCACGTAGGACCCAGTGTTTCACTCTCAGCCTGTAACACACACACACACACACACACACATGATTTTCTTTAAACACACACTCACACACGCTCCCTAACCCAAATACAGCTTCAGTCGCCTCTTCTTGTTGAGTTAAATTGGCAAATATCACCTGCTGTACACACACACACAAACACACACACACACACACACTTGAGGCACCATTTTTTTTTTTTTTTTTGTCAGATGAAAAGGATGCCAGCTTGAGACGCGTCAGCAGACAAATCAAAAATTCAATCAGTCACAAGGTGTCGTCATTAGGGCTTATCGCACGCACAGGATGTGACAGGCCTGTGTCTCCGTGGGTGTCTGCTGTGGGTACACACACACGCACACACGAATAAAACATACACACACACACATAAACATATTGTCAGTTTAAACAGAAATATGCACCCAGTCAGCCTCACACACAAAAAGAGATGTAAATATGTGTGTATTATAGATACCCACCCACCCACACACACACACACACACCTCAAGCACAACACTGCCCTGCTGAAGCACTGGGTGACAGAAAGGGTAACAAGCTGCTTGGCTGTGTGCGCTTTCATCTGACAATACACAAATAAGAGCATATTGAAGAGATCAGTAGGTATGAAAATGTAGCCTGAAGCACACTGGAAAGCCTCTTATTGAAAAAAAAAAACCCCACAGTCTCTATGAGCCAAGCACGGTCTGAATATAAACACTGTGTTAGTCTCGCTGACTTGAATGCACACGAATAACACCTGACACTAAGTTCAAGCAGAATTTAGTTTTTTGTTTTTAAAGTTAAATTGCAGACAAATAGCTTGATTATATACTTTATTTTTCGTGTTGAGTTTTGCACGCTTAAAAGCACATAAGGTTGCACGTGTTACATGTTTGCGTTCAGATTTCAGTATTAAAATTATTTTTCATGTGAGAAATAAATGTTTTACTTAAGATGTTTCCTCATAAAAATCATTTATATTAAATAATTACATCTCCCTTATGGTGATATATCGTTCTCATGTACAGAATAACTGCATGATTATAGTGAAACCCATGTTTTAATGTTTTACTAATAGCTGTCATGTGCACGTACTTACATAGTCATTTAAGTGGAGGTTATTATCCCTACTAATAAGGAAGTATGGGAGTCATATCAGGGCCTACATGGTGATCCAGAATAAACAAACAAAAACATGATTATGGGCTCATAAAAATAATTTAAGGTCATATTAAAGATGCTTGTTATCCTCAGTTGAGAACCAAACAGTAAATATACCTGTTATGTCATACAAAATAGTTTGGGAGACCTTGTTACTCATAGCTGCCTATTTAGAGGAACTATTAAGGGAACTTGTTTTATATTTAGGGAGCAGGGGAGCTGTGTTTAGGCCTGGTGTAGTGATCCAGGATAAACACACAACAGCAGGCTTATTTACAGACTGAAATGAGAGCCGGATCCTTTAGGATCAAGTGCTCTCGCTGTTTGGAGGAGGAACGTACTCGGCATAAACTACCTTTAAGCTCTCAATCAGACACACAAACACACACGCAGACAGCAAATCCTCCATTCCAAGTTGCTCAGTTGTTTTTTAAAAAATGTACTTAAATGACGCCTGTAGCCCGTAGCTTGTTAAAGCAACAACTCTGAGACCCATTCTGAAACAAATATGTGTATAGAGAGAAAATGTGAGGCCGACGTGTCCCGAGTGATTTATTTTTGTGGAAGAAACAGATGAGGCCTGGTGGAGCCCCAGTTTTGTGTAATACAAGGAAGAGGTTAACCTACGTTCCCCGACAATATGCTGCAGTGTCCGTTAGCTCTCCTGAAACCACACACACACACACACACACACACACACACACACACACACACACACACACCACACCCCTTTCCCTCTATTGCAACGGCTGGGCAGGTGCTCGTCCTGTAACAGTGTGTAGTTACAGGAAGTGAGTCTTACTCTGAGCACCACAGTGAGACAGACAAGGAGATTAGCTAACAATGTGGTGGAGGGAGGGAGGGAGGGAAAAGGAGACTGGGTGACAGAAAATAGAGAAAAGTGTTGGTGCGAGGTGTGAAACTGTGTGTGTGTGACTGTAAATCAGACCAACATAACATGAACCGCAGGCCCACAGAGTCGTGTTACCCTGTTCTTACTGGAAGTACACGCCACAAGCGCACACACAAATACACAAACACACAAACTCACCGAAAAATGCTTTTCTATTCTATTCTATTCTAATGTACCAGATATGTGTACTCTGTTCTCCTCATCAGCACAAAACAGCTCTCATTACACTCATACTACTTCAATAGTCACCAGATGGCATTCACCCCAAATACCCCCACCC
>NW_019525377.1:237113-260270 GCF_002814215.2 Seriola lalandi dorsalis
CCAAACCCCCTATACCCCCCACCCCCCACTGCCTTCTTCTGCCCTATTATTCTTATGTCAGCAAACGTGGCCTGGTATAAATCCAAGCCTTTTAGCCGTCGTCCACTCACTATAATATGGCCATCACCATTAGAATGCACACACAGGGACACACATACACACACACACACATCACACACACACATGAGGCGTCTTCTCTATAATAAGGCCATCACCATTAAAGCTGTCAGGGCCGGAGTGTTGAGTATTACTGCAGAGAAATTACACCTCACTCACCCTCCACGACACCGCGTGACCCGCAAACACACACGAGCCCCCCATCTGTCCTCACACACCCACGACTCTACGTGCATGTGATGTTGACTGTATATCTGCATGTGTGTGTGTGTGTGTGTGTGTGTGTGTGTGTGTGTGTGAGAGAGAGTGTGTGTGTGTGTGTTTCTTGCAACGGAGTGAATCTTCCTCGCCATACGTCAGGGGACCGTATAATTTTCAACTAGGAGTCCACAGACCACCCCCTGTTTGACACATGCACATTCTGTTTTTTTGCTTCGGGGTGGGGAAAGGAGAGAGGAAAGTATATATATATATATATATATATATATGGAAAACTGAGGCGGGAGGTGGGCCCATTCGAAGACCTTAAAACACAGTTGTCAGAAAAACAGTAATTTGAAGAGGAGAGGATGGAGGATGGAAGATGGCAGGGTTGCCACGCCCACCGCTGGCTGGAGAAATAAGAGGGAAGGGCTTGATAAAGTCAGAGGACATAGGCATGATGGGAGTGGGGGTGGGGGTGGGGGTGATGGGGTATGATAAAACTGCAAAAAATAACTCAATTGGACAATGGTCAGGACGATTAATCGGCAGCCTCGATCTAATCTCAGTCGTATTAGTGTCGGTCAAGATAAAAATAATTTCCCATGAGCACGTTCACTTCCTGTTTGGGACATGATCTCTGCTCTTGCCCTCAGGTGTTCGCTCAGTCTCTATGAAGAGCACAAAAATCACAAAAAAAAGGTATAACAGCTGCTGTTCATTCAATATATATTCCATAATTACAATTACACACAATTACGTTTTCAATTAAAAGTTTGACCTACGTTGTATTTTTAATTTGGCTTAAATTAAGTTGGTGTTAGAGGATGAATATTTCTTATATATTTATTTAGATTATGTTTTTGCTGGAGTTAACCTAAAATGAATGGTAAGTCATTTTATTGCCTATTGTAATACCAATGTAAGAGTGAACGAAAACCTCCCAGAATGCATTAGGGCAACAAACTCATGAACATAATTCTCATTTTATGTGTGTTCCTCTGTTGCTACAGGTGTTGTTCTGTTTTACATTGATATTTATAATGTTTCTAGAGTTACTAAAGAGTCAGTACAGAAAATAATCCATGTGTGCTTGTATGTATGTATGTGATTGTATGGTTCTCCAGCTGAGGCCTCTGCACTGGCAACAACAGACAAGCCTCATTCAAATGATTGAGAAAGCTGCGTTCCTTCATGCAGGGCTACTTTCAGGTCTGAACACGGCTTCTGACATGACATCTTCATTGTCCTCACTCAGGACGATGCAGCTGAAATCCATTTTAACAAGCCAGAGTTTCCTTGCTTCATTGTGTTTAGTTCCGTCTTCCTATTGTGCCATAACAAATGTAGTTACTTTACACATGGCAGCTTTAACCAGGGAAACATTTCATCACAGCACCAGTGTGGGTCTCTCCTCTAAATGTGTCTGTTGTGATTACAGCCAATCTTTTATTTTGAATTATTCATGATTGATGAACTGTGGCCTCGACGTTCCACGACGTTCTTGAGAGGAAATGTGACTAAATGTTTTCCACATATCAGTTTGGCAGGAGTGCGTCCGGCTCTGAGCAGATTCCTGAAGCCACCAACAAAAACAGACACACACAATGTGCCTGGAACGAGTGCTGACACATTTATCACATTAGTATTAGCCCGTCTCTCTGTTAACACAATCCTCACAGCTGGTGTTGACATGCGGTCCCACGGACCCCCACAGCACCCCTGAGGCCTTGTGTCTGCGGGTGTGTGTGTGTGTGTGTGTGAGTGTGTGTGAAATATTGTTTCCTGATTCCTACAGTGATAATTTTCTCAGTGTTGACAAAAAAATAACAAAAACATCTTATTTTCTCAACAAAACATGAGGTACGGCATGACAGGATAAACAGCCATTAAAAAATTAAAGGGGGTGGGGGTGTGTGTATGTGTGTGTGTGTGTGTGTGTGTGGGGGGGGGGCATGAAAAGGAAGGATACAGAAAAAAAGAAGAGAATTAGGATGTGAGAGAGGATAGGAGGGGCAGCAAGCGACAAGGGAGAGACAAAGATTGGTGATGCCAGTTTCCATATGACAAGTGGCGACGTTATGAAGATGGACGGGCGGCCGAGACGGAGCGCCTGACCTTTCCCAAAATGCCACATGTCACCGTGCTTTTATGTCACTCCCCGCAAAACAATATGTCAGGGGCATAAAAAATCATTACGCCCTCTCTGAATTATGCTGTTATGGCATACCGCAAAAAAATAATCATTAAGATGACATTATTCAACACTTAACTAGGAGGAGGACGAGGACAGAGGAGGAGGAGGAGGGGGGGGGGGGGGGGGGGGGCAATGGAGGCTCTTTGAATTTATGATTTGTCGTGATTTCATGAGTAACGTAGCCGCGGCGAACCATTGTCTTTTTAGATGTATCGTTATGACTTTTATGCTTTGACGTGGGACTTTGGGGGGTGGAGAGCTAAAAGAGCAGTGATGATTGCACAGAGATCATGAGCGAGGAGATGACTTCCCACAACGGAGCTGTACAGCAGCCATCTTATGGATCTACTGTTTATTATACAGTCTGTTTAAAGCGAGCGTCTGCAGCTGAAGAACAGGCTTTCCAGGGAACATTGACTCAACAGAAATCCTAAAGGAGGAGATGGAACCTCTAGATTATAATAAAGAGTCCCTATCTGACACTTGAGCCATGTAATTGTCATCTCACAGCTCCATAACGTGTCCACGGGATGTAGTGCTCGTTTTCTACATGGAAAATAAAAGTTCAGCACCCATCTGAGATTATTAAAATAGATGGAGCATGTTACTGACATTTTAAATGCAACAGTGCAGCACATTCCTATGCAAAGGAATGGAAGTGTCAGTGCTGTTTTACATATTAGCAAAACTATTGTGTAGAAAAATGACTAAAAACAACAGCATTACCCTGTATGAAAAAGCTGTCATCCATTTATTGAAAGACTTAGGCTAAAAACATATGGGCAGTATCTTTGTCATTCATGTTGAATAGATGTAGTACTTAATACTTAAGCCATGGTCTCCTACTGCACTGAAGCTTAAGCGTTGTCCCTCACTTGTCTTTTGGATCGAAGCGAAATGTAATGTAATGTAATTTTAACCATATGTATGTATAGTTAAGTGTAGCCAGTTAGTCAACCAGCTATTACATCACAACTTGGTGGACACCAAACCAGAGCTTAAAGACACAGTATTTCTTAATCAGAGCTGCTGCCAGTTCTTATTTTATCACGTTTGAAATGTTTCATTCTGACTTATTCAGTCACAGGTTGAAGCCTAAAACAACAACAAAAAAAATAATTGCTATGTTACATTCAGGTGTTCCAGTTTCAGATCCACAGCACTGCACACTACTGCGAAAAAAATGTGGCTTACTGACACTAACAATGGAGAACGCCAAATGTTATTATTTTAACATTAACTCTCCATTAACATCAAATTCAGCCTCAAATTCACATATTGCTGAAAACAAAAGCTGCTCAAAACTTTCATCCACAGAATGTCACAGCACCACGGTATCGTTTCAAGCTAGTTACGGTTAAAGCAGTTCAGACAGAGGCTGGCTCGTGGTATAGCAGGTTAGCCCCGGTGAGTAGAATGATGGCTTTATGTCCAATTGAACTATTGATCTGAGGGATTGCGCAATGGCAGACTTTGACATTTCGCCTGGTATTTCGGCTGGGAGATGTTCTGGATTCAGACATTTGACCTATATAACCCTGAACATGGCCGCACACACCAACACACATGGACAAACACACTGTACACACGTACACACACTTATACACACACACACACACACACACACACACACACACTGTCCTGTCCTATCTGTGTGTGCATGTCGTCAGTTGTAATAGCTCCTGACATCAGCAGAATTGAGTTTGGAGTCAATGTGGATGTCCTCTATAAGCCAATCATCCAATCAGCGCTCTCCTGACTACGTGGGTCAAAGGGGAGGGTGATGTCATACTTTCTGACAACATGACAAAAAGCCTGAGAGAGAGACGGAGCAAGAGAGAGAGAGAAAGAGAGAGGGAGAATATCTCATGGGTTTGGGGTGCCATCATGACGCAGTGGTGAACTGAACGCACACACTTACTGACACACACAGACACACACACACACACACACACTCACTAAGGACCCTCTATGCTTCTCCAAATCTGGCAGCCAACAATAAAGCACTCAGTGAAACATTTATGACTTTCATAAACAAGAGCCAGTGATTAATGTTAGCCCTCTTCTTTGGGATTTCTAATAAAGTATGACACATTTACACCCTCGGTCAACGCAGCCAAAGCCCTATTAAACATGTCTGAGAGGATAGATGGCCACGGCACACACACACACATATATACACACACACACACACACACACTCACTCGCAGAAGAAAAGGAAATTAACCAAACAATGTGTTGCTCATGTTTTTTCCATTCGAGTCATAACAAGCAAAGCACCCTGATGTCCAATTCGCAGTGACATTTAAGGCTGGGCCTCCTCTGATTGGAGCTCTGGCTCGGTGGCCAATCTCCTCACTTTCCTGTATAACTGTGATTGTTCTGAGATTGCCTCCCACTTCTGCTTGTCTCTTAGTCTCAGTTAACAGCTGGACTGAGAGGGGAGGCTTGTAAAAACCTGTGATATATTACCACGAACACAGAGAGGGTGGAAAAAAAAAAAAATCAACAACAAAAAAAAAATGGGTGAAGAGTCCAATGTCTTTATTTGCCTGTTTCCTTTGGGATAATGACTGCTCTCTCTCTTCTCAGTGAGAAACACTTGTCACTTATTTTCCAGACTTTGCACCTTTGTGATATTAATATGACGTGTTGTGGTACAGTGACAAAGGAACACTGAAGTCGCATTATTACATGATTTCAATTTTCCTCTGAACGGCACAGTACGTACGCTCTACACTCCGCAACCTTTAACTTCAAACACAGAGTGAAGGTCTAAGTGTGGGTATAAAACACAGAGGAAAAAAAGTGATTAAAAAGAAATGTGAAACACTTTTTCTACCCTCTAATCCTTCACTTCACGCCTGCTTTGATTGTATGCATCTAGACCTAACCCAGAAAAACTGAGTAGCAGGCTCATTTTAATATCACTGAAGGACAGTAAAAGAGATGTGAAGGGAAGGAAAGGGAAGAAGGAAAAACTAAAGGAACAGAAGGGAAAGGAAAAGAAAAGCAAGTGTAAAGGGAAGAAAACTATATGGAAAGGGAAGGAAGGAAGGAAAAGAAAAGAAAGAACAGGAAAGGAAAACGGTAAGCAAATTAAGGAAGTATGTTGCCTACAAGGAAAGAGGGGGGGTATAATTGAACGAAAGGGAAGACAAGTGTAAAGCTTTTGGTTCTGTCTGTGATTTTTAAAATGTCCACTTAAACTAAGACTATTTAATTAAACAGGAGCTCGGTCTAAACGCTCAGCTCTGCTGCAAACGGCAGTTGAATCATGTTCGGATTTAGATTCAAAAGGTCAAAACATACCAAACTGTCTGAGCACGGAAAACTCAAATTTAATCTTCTTACTTGGACTATACTCCTGTTGCTAAGTCTCCCCGCGTCCTTGGGCTATTTGGATGCAAGTATGTGTGTGTGTGTGAGTGTGTGTGTGTGTGTGTGTGTGTGTGGTAATAAACCATGCCATGACTCCATCTCTCCATAATACTGTAATCATCTAAAAGTAGAGAGAGACATTAAAGTGGGAATGAGGACATTTTAAAAAGGGGAAAAACACGAGTGCCAATACCACAGTGAGAGTGCCACACAAACTCACTTTAACCTTTAGCCTCTATCCCAGTTCTACCAGACACACTGAGGGCTGGAGATGTAATAATTAGATCAGTTTAACATGGACTCTGTTTTCTGTTATTTCACTCACCCACCTCGCAGCCGTTACCAGCGGTGGGGTCATGGTAAATAATCGTCCAGATGATGATGATTACGGCAAACAAGTCAGTAATATAAACCAAATGATGTTAGAATTTGAACTTTCAACATCTTTTTTTAAAGAAATTAGTATAGCTTTAGTGTTTTTAAAAAAAAAAAAAATGGTGTGCTGTAATCGACATCGTTAACAACTGCTTCGTCACATTTGATATTTGAGCACTCCCCACATTAGCGTTACGTTAGCTTCTCTGTGTCGTGATTGACAGGATGACAGGACCAGGTGACCCGTTCCTCTTCAGTTTTCACGGTCTGGTTCTTTGTTGTCACCACAACTGGGAGCCGTGACAGGGAGGCGGCTAATGCTAGCTACACCTTACTGATGACTCAGGAAGTGTGTAGAAGTACTCTGTCGAACTAGGCTAACTAGCTTCCACAAACTCAACAGCATGATGGGTTGGGAAGGAGACAGACGAAGGGGTACATAACCAACGCTAACCTGTCCCTGAAGAGTCTCAGTCATCCAGGTCATGGTGTCTCTAAGAGCTATACGAAGGCAACAGAACTTGTTTGAGGTTCTTGAAGACGTTTCACCTCTCATCCGAAGGAAAGAAACATCTTCAAGAAGCTCAAGCGAGTTGTGTTTTATAGGCCATAAGCGAGTAGCGTAACACAAATTATGTGCATGTGCATTTTGCTAGCAACGGCGGCTCACTGATGTCAGTGAACCGCTGCCACTGGAGAGATTTAGATACTGTTTCCACAAATATGCCCCAGAGCTTTTTTTCTTTTTTTTTTATTCTTTCGAAAAATAGAAACTTTGCAAATCATGGTTTTAATCTCCTTTTAAATTCTTCCTTTTTAAAGTGAGTTTGACTATCTGTGCGAAAACGTTGCGTAACCTCCCCACCCACCCACTATATCCTTGATTCCTGGCCTTTCTCCCTGCACTACACCAACTTTCCCAGCATGTCTAGCCCTCTTCAACCCCGGTCCCACCCACTGTAACCATAGCAGCATTTTGTCTCAGACGTTAGCAGGAATCCCATCGCTCTCCATCCCTACAGTACACCCCAGAGCCACCCATTGTTTTATTGCCCAGTGTTGTTCTCTGAAAGACTGGAATTCACCCGCTTCACGGGGTAAAATCAAACCAGATATGTGGGGAAGTGAGGGAGGGGTGCGGAGAAAATTTGTACTACTACAAGTTCTTTGGTTTTGGAACTGGTGTACTCTATTATAGATATTGATGGTTATGGACCATAGGACTGTACGTTCTTAAACCATGAAATTTATCATGTTGTTATTGTTTGATTGGGTTGTGTTTTTTATTTAGCATTTTAAAATTCTTCCTGATACATGCCTATAAAGTTATTAACTGGGAACGAAAGAGCAAGAGTGCAGGAGGCAAGGAGGGGATGGAGGAAGGAGGCAAGGGAGGGTGTGTGTGAGTCTGTAAGAAGGGAGGGGAGGGTTTAGTAGTGTGTGCTTGCCAGGCTTCCTGCTGGGCCTCCATTCATTGAAGCTGGTCTTTTTACAAGGGACCCTGCCTGGCAGCGAGGGGCAAACCTGCCATGGTAAAAAAGAAAGGGGTGGGTGGGTCCAGCCAAGGATGCAACTGTTGCTATGTGGGGGAAAAATTCACTTCGGTTTGGTTTAAGTAATTGCTATCTGTGATGTGAGAGTGAGTACTGGCAAGGCATCCTAACATAATTGAATTTAAATCATAAAAATAAATAACTAGTGTATAGCTATAAACACATGTTCCTGCTGTTACTTGTATGTGTGTGGGTGGCTCTTATTGTGACAGTGCCATCCATGTTGGAAAAGGAGGGGATGTTTTTGGTGGAGGTGGTGGTGGTAGTAAGAGGGGGGACTCTTATTGTGAAATCCCAGTGGAGGGTAATTGGAATTCAATAGGAGTTAGATCATGGCTGCTGCCTTAGTTCCTTTGAGGGAAAAGCTATGGGGGATTAGCAGTCGTTAGCCCATAGTGATGTGAAGTGGAAAGGAACAGCTGGCTCTCAGCTAGCCACATGGTGTGTGTGCGTGCGTGCGTGCGTGCATGCATGTGTGTGTGAGTGTGTGAGTGTGTGTGTATTTTTGTGTGTAAGAAAAGAAATAGCAAGCAAGAGAGGGTGTTTTCAGTCTGTCCCTTCCTCTCTCCATCTGTGTGTGTGTGTGTTACTGAGGAGTGTGTGAATGCCACTGAAATCCCTGTACCAGAGGTGTAGCACTTAAATGAGTTGCCTCACCACAATGGCTTGAGGTTAGATTTAGTAGTTCTTCTAATGGCTTCGGTCTGTACTTAGGATAGCTTATCACCTATTCTATTCTATTATACTTTATTCTATTCTATTCTATTATACTCTATTCTATTCTATTCTGTTCTATGTTCATTTGGTTTCTTGTTGCCGCTTCCATAATAGAAGTTTCTAGTCTGTGGGGAGTCTGCTAAACTGTCAGTCCTGCAGTGTTTTACAAGCTTTGAACACTTTGTTATTTTATATAAAAGCAGGCAGGCAGGTTTGCTGAATACTTTTGCCATTTTATGTGGGAGGATGAAGGAGGGATCGAGGGAGGGAGGCAGTGAAAGAGCAGGAGAGGAAAAGGTGGAGTAAACAGGCCTATTAGACGACCAGCCTGAGGATCGGGCACGTGGCTCCATACTGCGGCGAGCGGCGACCACCGGCATAATAATGCAACACAATGCTGGAGCATGGGGCCGCACCTTTGATGCTTTTATGTGTCTCTGGGTTAGATTACACTAGAGGCTCCTTTTGATTTTGCTAACACTGGAGTTTAAAGAGTGACTGTGTCCTGGCAGACGTATCACATTATCTATGCCAACATCCTTTTACTACCTTAAATGCTCATGCATTACTTACATTTCTAACACAATTCAAACATCTGGTGTTACTGTCACATCTGTCGCTCACTGATGTTGCTGCAGGGCAGCAGCAGGCCACACCTTTCCTTCTCAAGCGGATGTAGTCTACACAGCTAAATGACATAATAATATGCCACGTTTTATTGGACCAAACCAAAAATAATAAAACTTTGCTGCTGTTGTTGCTTTGGGCTGGTTTTTATAAACTGATATTTTCAAATTCTGGTCATGAGATGTCAAATTTGTCCACTCATAAACCATTTAAAGTTAGCTCCTCTATTGTATTCCTCAGTGCTGTGGCTGAGCCATGATCAGACAGCGAACAAGGCATCAAGCTGAACAGATGTCAACTTTTTGCTATTGAAATGCATTACAAACCTCAAGTCAAAGCATCAGTCACCACTGATGTCCTGAAGCTTTGCTTTGCAAAGCTCAGCCACTTTGTTTTTTGTGTGGCTGCGTGCATCTGCAGAATACAACTTCATTCTCTTGTTTTGGTCCCAGGAGTCATTGCAGTGATGCGACTCTCTAGGGCTGAATGATATATGCAAAAAAAACCCAAAAAACAATCATATTGCAATTATTTTTGGCAGATCATCGTGATCATCGTGAGTCATTTTTGTTGAAAAAAATATTAAAATGATGATGATGTGATTGTTGTTGGTGCTTGTACCACACGAACATGCTCCTTTACATCTCAGCTCTATGTCTATCCACCTCCCACCCACAGCCGTGAAATTCAGCGGTGGTGGAGCAGTTTGACTTGAAGCATTTCAACTGCAAATTTCTGCATGTAGGGTCAAGTAGCTACTGCCCTGACACTTACCCCAGTGTTCACCTTGTATACAGTGTTCTCCCTAAATAACTGCAACAATTCTCCTCTGCAAGCAACTGAAATCCCATAATGACTATTTACTTCCCCTTAAAGATGATCACAGAAATTCAGACAGCCGAGCTCCTTGAAGTGACTACACGGTAAGATTTAAAATCAGCCCCGCAGTGGTTCCCAAACAGGCGCAACACCGCTACAGAAAGCTTTTCAGATGATAGGCACGGCCTCACGAGAGACCTCAATTCAAACGCTGTATGGGATATATCAGACCTTTGTCTCACCCCCTCTGGGGTCAAAACGACAAGACCCACTCCTCTCATCAATGTCATGTTCTCTCTCTTTCTCTCTCTCCCCCTTTCTCTCTCTCTCTCTCTTTCCATCTCTCTGTCCAGCCAGGTCAGGCTATTAAATGGTAGAATACATTAGAGAGAAACGGGGGGGGGCTAATAGATTGGAATATTATAACCATACAATAATTTCATGAAAAAGTCAAGGAGGGATCATCGCTCTTATTAACTCCAAGAGAAATTGAGGCTGAAAAATGTTCAAATAGAAAATGTTAATGCCAAGCTATACTACATGTAATTGTGCCTGCGCCATTCCCTGGGCTGGCCCCATTCATGCCACTTTATTAGTGGTAATTGAGGATATGAATTATAAATGGGGGGTGATTTCTCTCCTCCCTCTCATTGAAAGTGAAGCGTAATGACCACTGCCATTGTTTAACCTTCATAATCGTGTGTTCTCATTTCTTTTCTTTGCCTTCCGCCTTCCTTCCTTTTTTTCTTTTTACTTGTATTTTCTTTTATTCATATCATCTATTTTTCTTTATCGTCACTCCCCAATCTCTTTTTACCTTTACCTTCCTTTTCGCCATTCTTTCCTCTTTTTTCTTTTAATTTCTTTACTACTGCCTTTTCTTTTATTCCTTATTTTCCTTTCTGTCGCTCCCCACTCTTTCCACTGCTCTTCTACATCACTTCCCTTTTTCTTTTATTCATCTCTTCCATTTCTCACTCCCCAATATCTACACATTAATACATATTTTACTTTCCTTGTCTTTTCGTCATTCTTCCCTCTTTTTCTCTTTGAACTTCTTAACTACTACTGCCTTTTCTTTTCATTCCTCTTATTTTTCCTTTTTGTCACTCCCCAGTCTCCCCACTGCTCTTCTACATGACTTTTCTCTTTTTTCATTTCTTTTCAGGCTTCTGTTCTGCAGACCTAAACCAGCAGACCCTTGTGCTTTGCTGAAATTTAAAGCTATAGTAGTCTACTATACTATAATAGACACACACATACGCACATAGATACAAACACACATAATCATACACCCACACCCTCAGATGAGGGGGTTGGCGGTGCTTTCTACCTTGCTGTAATTGCATAATAAGCCCCACCCGTGATGTGACCGCCCCGGGCGAGGGATCCAGCACAGGGGGGGCTGTTGGTTTTCTTGGCATCGTTTCTGAGAAGTTCACTTTTTTATTTAGGCTTTTTAAAGATCAGCAGCTCCACACCTACCATCCAACAAAGTCCATTAGCCCCAGCCTCTCACCCACGACCAGTCTGCTTTTTATTTACAACATCAAACGTTTCACTTCATTAAATTACCTTTTCTTTCCCCCTCCCACCCCTCTTACCCTCTCCTTCTCTCTCATAGCTCTCCTACTTGCATTTAGTTGAAACATGTTTTCCGCAACAAAAGGACGCAGGGTGACGGGGGGATAAAACAGCCTTTCGATGCAGTCTGCAGTGGTTTTATAGGGGGAAATAATGGGTAATTGGGAGAAGGTATTTAATAGGAAACCGACACTGCGCTGTAATGCAACTGTTGTTAAAGGGAGACTCACTCAGCCGGTGTCTCTGAAACGTGGAGGGTTGCTGCTCACGATTTTCCTTTTGAAGTCATCAGCTGCCTGTTAAGTGGTGATGACTGCATGAGTCTGTTCTGGAGGCAGCGGAGTGTGTGTGTGTGTGTGTGTGTGTGTGTGTGTGTGTGTGTGTTCTGAGCTGTGATGTCAACTTATGGGGTGATGGGACTGCCAACAGAACAAAGTGTAACTGCTGTCTTGCAGGGTCTAATCAGTCAAACTGTACTGTGGGTTGGAGTGGGTCAGGGTTCGCTAAAATGCTGGATGCAGGTTGTTT
Source organism: Seriola lalandi dorsalis (assembly GCF_002814215.2). NCBI lineage: Eukaryota > Metazoa > Chordata > Actinopteri > Carangiformes > Carangidae > Seriola > Seriola lalandi. The sequence goes on from NW_019525377.1 coordinate 249,213, forward strand.
TTTTTGCCAAAAAGATATTGAAAAGGAGAAAATCCTGCACACTGCTCTTGCTTCTCTCTCTCTCTCTCTCTCTCTCTCTCTCTCGACCTTCATCAGAAGTATTTGAAACAGTTCTTACGACCGTGATCTTTGACAGATAATGCTCCATCAACCTCGTGTGACCGGTTGTGTGAAATTATTCCTCTGAGGGAGGCTCTTCCAATCATTGACAGTGTATGTATGTACTGGATCATGTTATATTCCACATATATTATAAGGAAGAGAACAGCCACAGATAGATCTATGAAGTCCTTAAGCTTCTTAGTGATCTCATCATTCAGCTCATTGAGGGAAAGCGCTTGCGTTTGCATCGAGACCCAAACCCAAGAAAGCAACAGCAGCATTCTCTAAAATGGTCTTTGGTATCACTGAATCACTTTATCCGTCCCCATAGCTTCAAAACGTTGCCCCCGTGCCACCCAAATTTAAATATAAAACAATATAAGACAATGTAATATCATTTAAGTGGTTCATTTTCAAAGACATTCTGCACAATTGATTGTTGTTTACTTGATCTAGCTCCAGTCGTCTGTCGGATATGCAAGATGTTGCGTGTGAAATCCCTCTGAAACCCAAATCTTCTACTCAGATTTTTTTTCCCCCCTCCACAGCATTGATTGAGAGCTTGATTTGATCTAGGTCCCTCATGTACTGCCACATCTGCAGCTTGTACCGCTGTGTGAAGCGGGCGTCAGCTGTGTGAGCACATAAATGAAACCAGAGAAGAGTGAAAGCTAAACATTCTTCAAGATCAATATTCCAATATCTAACATCAGGGAACTCCAATAAGTACAATGCCAGGGACACTTCAATGGCAACATCAAGGCAGCGGGGTTTACACACACACACACACACACACACGCACACACACGCACACACACGCACACACACGCACACACACGCACACACAAACGATTAGTGGGTTTCAGATAGTGATCAGGCAAGCACCATAAAATCCATCCTACTTAGGAGAAAGGAATAATCCATTTGGGGACAGGTTTCAATACGGTCCATACTAACCATGTCACGGTGAGGCGCCCTCCAAAAGCAATGGGGATAATTTGGGGCCAAGACACATTGGCAAATTTTCCGAAGCAATGAAGTGAGGTCATATTGCCGGAAGCGCAGATAAGAATTAGCAATCAATGTTCATCAAGGTGGTTAACATAATGGGCCCGAGGCTGGAGAATGTGACCAAATACTGGCGGTTAGAATGATTGTCACGCCGGCGTCCTCGCTGCAGGTGAGCTGGTGACGGCGGAGATCACTTGACCGGTTGCTCCAGCTTTATATAACTAATGGAAAATGATTTAAATGTGGACGGAGACATTCCAGCAATGTTTGCAAGTGTGACTCTGTGATGGCTGTATTGGATAAAAAGGAGACAAAAAAAAAAAACGTCCATCTGCAAAGCCTCATTGTTGCTCATCTTTCACCTCAAATTATTAAGTAGCTTCCATTAGTCTTGGACATCTTTGTTTGGACAATAAGCAATGAGGCTGAACTAATGACCCTTACCCTAATTACATCAGGGGAGGCGCAGAGGTGTGCGCACTCCTACACAAATGTGTTTGGGCCTATTTGTGTGTATTCATACAAAGCGCTGACCCCAACGGCCGGTGGTCATCGAAGCAATGACCACCACTGGTCGATACCCTCCCACCCCACCCCACCCTTCTCAACCACCTAACCAATCCCTCCTCCCCACCATCCCTTCCTCCTCCTCCTTCTCCTCCTCCTCCCCACAAAGTCCATTCGCAGCCCCAATCAATGTCGAATTATGGGTTATTTATTGAATAATCAAAAAGGTATTATGGGTCCGACTGACTGACTAGCCTGCAGTGGCTGACAATGGAGAAATAGAAGGTGGTGGTGGTGGTGGTGGGAGGGGGGGACTATTTATCAGCCTAGCTGCCATGCATGCGTTTGAAATTAGGGTAATCAGTTGGCATGTAAACAGTAGGCCTAGCAGCTGGCTGCCAGACAGCTTGGCTATTACTCACTCGCCACTTATCATCACTGACGTCTGAGTGTGTGTGTGTGTGTGTGTGTGTGTGTGTGTTTGTGTGTATGTGTGTGTGTGCATGCATATATTGGTTAGAGGTGACAGAGCCGGCATTTAGGGACTGGTGGTACTTATGTTTTATTGTGGGGGACTATGTATGTGTGTGTGTGTGTGTGTGTGTGTGTGTGTGTGTGTGTGTGTGTGTGTGTGTGTGTACATATTTGAGCTCGTACTTGGTATGTAAGTATTAGATCCACTTTGACAGTACTTAGGCTGAACTTAGGCAGTAATAAAAATCAGAAGCAGAGGGTTAATTATTACTTGGTATCATCATATACATATTCACATATATATATACTTATATATATATGTATATGTAACTTGATGTCCATGTACTATCTACACATCTCTACAAAAACACATATCTACAAAAAAACATACTTTCAAAATAAATTGACAAAAAAAAAAAAGACTTTGCTCAAGGTGCACTTACTAGCTTTTTCTGGACTTTTCAACTGCATCTGATGGTCTTCATCAGTCTCGTCAAGTTTGCTCAGTTGTTACAGTCATGTCGTACCACAACCAAGCAAACTCCATCTGTTCATTAAGACCATGAAATACAGTTGAAAGCTCCCAAAAATCTATCTGTTACCTTAGCTGTTAGCTTGCACTTTGCTAAGCTAAACTTAGGGACTTTAGTGTTGTCTCTGCCTTCCAGCACAATTTCTAATATGCAGTCCACAATTTGCCTGAAAACATCAGTCCACAGATGTCCCGACAATGGTGGCATGACCACACAGAAGAAAACAAGTATTCACAATCAATGCAGAAAATCGCAGGGGTTAAGATTTGAAACCCAGAGTCCCTAGGCCACTTGTAAACTAATCTTCCAGGGCAGCCTTTTGTGTTAGAGGTCAACAGACATCATTACAGCGGGGTGTGCAGGGGGCAGAGGAGAGGGCAAGGCTGCGCATGTGTGTGTGTGTGTGCGTGCATGTGTGTTTGTGTGAAGGGCAGATGAGAGGGCAGGGTTGGCCGCTGTGGGCAGATCGTCTTTCTCTCCAGAGCTTTGGCCTGTGAGGATTGGATGCGTGCTGCTGGGCTGAGAGCGGAGGGTTTATTCTGACGAGGAGGGTGAGCCCAGGCAGACGAGACCTGATTTGTGTTTTAAACACCAAAACAAGCAAATATTGGTTTATATCTCGGTTTGTGTGTGTGCATCAAGGGTAAACAGATTAGTGCGGCCAAAAGCCGGCACATATGATTGTCCCATCAATTACGATTTATTAGGGATTATAAAGAGTTATAACCACAGATGGACAATAAGGTTGCTGTCTAACAAGTTTACCTTGTGTAGATGTCCCATAATGCACCGTGTCTACCTTGTTTCAGAGGGGAACTCGTGCAGCCACTCTCCAGTTTCTCTCATCGTGTGTGAGTTATGTTTCCTACATGTGTGTATTTTTGTGAATTAAAGGGCCAGTTCACTCAATTTCCAAAAACATCTCTCTCACCTCTGAGAATGATTCTTGTAATTTTGATGAACACCCACTTTAACTGGAGCACGATCAGTTATGTCAGTGCATGTACAGTACGCACATACATGTCCATACGTGTGTGTGTGTGTGTGTGTGTGTGTGTTCATGCTGACTGAGGTTAACAGTATATCTTAAGGGTCTGTCTCTATGTATTAAATAAAGTGGCATCTCAGTGGTGCTCCCCTTAAACAGCCCTATCAATCTGCCCCACTTATAGACTCCATAAATTACAAACCAATCACAATGCCTCACTAATGCTCCGGCTGGTGCGCGGGAGGTAGGAAGCGAAGAGATAAAGAAAGAGGAAAAGGAAGGAAAGGAGAGTTAGAGGGAGAGAGAAGGAGAGAGGCAGGAAGGTAGTCGAGACGGAGGGAATGACAGTGAAGCAGAAACTGCAAGAAAAGAAAGTAAGAAAAGGATAGAGGGAAGATTTATTTTAATCCATCCACCCTTCCATGTATCTGTCCATCTATTTGTCTCCCCATCTTGCTTTTAAGACCTCTGTACTGTCGACACTTATTGCATGTTGCCATATTTTCATCCCTCAAAAAGCATTAGAAAAGCCAATGTTGGGGTGGGGTAAGTGAATTAGGATTGGTTTTTGCCTCCCCTGGCCACAGAGGGAGGTAGGGTTACCCACAATAAGATCAGAATGAGACCAATTTTGTTTCCGTTGCCATTCAAAACAAACAATGGGCACCTAATAGCCCTGCAGCATCTGTGGCCTCGCTCGGGCCAAAACACGCATGATGGCCCTGGTCGATAGACGCCGACAGCTAGATGGACGAATGGAGTCACTCACGATGGAGCACACGCACACACACACGTGCGCGCGGGGGCAAGCCGCACACTTTACGTAGGCAGACAGGCTCGCGTGATTTTTCCCTGATAGCCGCGAGCTGCCTGGAACACTAGTTAGCGGTTGCTGTAAAAGTGGCCTGAGTGCTTCTGAAGACACCGATCATATCAGCGAAAAGAGGAGAATAGAGGCTTATCGACTCAGAGAGGGGTGACGGACAGGGGGAGAAAGAGGGAGGGAAAGAGAGAGAGTCGGGATTGGTGGTCATGTCTAGGCAACACATACTGTAGGTGATCTAATCTTGAGGCATTACACTGACAGACAGGCCGTAATCAGTGGCTGCTATTTGAGGATCGGGAATGGATATGTGGATGCTGAAAAAGGATGCTGGATGCTTCTCTTTCTCTTGAGAACCTTGAACTTCTGCTAAACGGCCAAAGACATCAGTTTTGATTGGTTCAGCCCCATTTCTCACGTAGAAATGTCAAACATTTAACAGAAAAAAAACATGTTCTCCAGGCGCTCGTAGGCAACTGACGTGTGCAATCGATATGCTTTCACTTTTCTGCCCTGAGGTTGAAACTTGTCTCTGTTTTAGACCAATATACCAGACTTCAAAATAAAGGATTTTAATATAATTTCTCCAAAGAGTAACTGGAAACTGTATTTTTTTTCTTTTCCCCGTGATCATAAACATTCCCAATAATTGAATACATGCAAAACTTCCCCCTGTATTAATTTTATAAACCCAAAATATGTGTTGACTCCAGTTTTCTCAACATGAGGTTTGGCTGATTTTTATTTTTCCTTTACAAGTTTTTTTCTCTCTCTCTCTCTCTCTTTGGGTTTGGAACAGTTTCTCTGACAAAACAAGCTGTTTGAAGATTTCAGCTCGGGCTGTAAAAGCTGAAAGGGAAAGTCCAGATGATTAAAAAAGGTCCACGCAGCCACAATTCTTACAACTGCTCTTTTTCTACCACACCCCAAAATGATTCTTATTCTTAAGAATTATTCTTGTACCTATTCCTACTTCCTTTTTTAAAAATAATTTAGAAATTGTAACATATGACACATATGCCTCTATATCAGGAGTGATGTCATATATATCATATTTATATATATCACATTGTACAGTAATAATCCAATATGTATGGGAAAAAACAGGAAATTTGACCAGATTAGGTTCTAGGGACTCTAGTTTTCCGTTTCGCAAATCCTGAATTGATCCAATTCTTTCCTCTAAATCACCTCTTGTATTCGACCGAGAGAGATGGAGGGAAAGCTAAATTGTTGCTGCACCTTCAAATCTTCACTTAACTCGTGGAATTGCAGGTAATAATTTGCGATAACAAGGAAAAAGCCTCACCGGGTCGACGGCTCCTCTAATACGCCCTCCAGGTTCTACTGTAAGATCAGGGCGCTCTGCGTACAGCAGCCTGACCTCACACTGCCCTCAGCTAATGACATTAGGACATACACGTCGGTGTTGCAACAGGGTCACCCACGGTGCACCTATACACACACACATGCAGACATGCACACACACCAAATGACCTATGAACATGCATACACACACACACACACACACCAAGTCCTGAGTCCCCTGGGCGAGCCATTAAAGAAGCTTCCCTCTCAGGTCGCCTCTCATTACAGCCCATTAGTCAGGTGCATTTGAGAGAGTGTGTGGGGTCACCCTTCACTGGCTAACAAGTGGGGTAACAGAGTTAGCAAGAGAGAGACCGATGGGAGGAGGGGTGCTTTGCTTACACCTGCCCACCCACAAATACACGCACACACACACACACACACACACACCCCGGGGGTATCGATTGCAACCGCTGTTTCACCTTTGCCTCTGTGACCTCCCCAACGATGTGTTTATTTACTCCAGGGCGGCACGCAAACACACACACGTCTGCCACACGCTGCCTGTCACACCATAACCAACAGGGGCATTAGGGAGGCCTTTACAACACTGATTTAGATAACCTCCACAGCACAGGGCAGACGCAGAGTAACTCCTTGGCCTCCCCTTAAGTCATGCAGCTTTACCTGAGGCTGAGGAGACGGGGGAATTAGAATGGGAAGGGTGGGATGGAGGTGGAGGAGGACACCTCTGTTTCTGATGGGAAGGCATGCAAACATGACATTTGATCACAACCGGACTGACTGATGACGGAAGACGACCGCGGTCCACATCCTGTAAATCATCATATTCGCACTGGTAATAATCTGTGACATTTTCATATAAATAAATGCCAGCTCATCACCGGCCCTTCAAAGTTTTATGAGGGCATGTCTTGTCCTCTGGCCCACTAAAAGACACATTTTACATTTCTAATTTATTTAGGACAATTAAATAACTTAAACTCCACCATCAGAGTCACACACATCTCATCCTCAGAGGAGGCTACATGGTACGAGGTGGAGGGAACCTGACGTTCCACACGTATCCTTCCACCTCTTCAGTGTTTCCTGCACCCCCCCCCTTCCCCTCCATTCCTCTTGACACTTCAGCTGATAACGTTACAACACGACGTGGACGGTTCTTAAGATACGCAACATAGACTTTTATGAGTCTGCCAACCCCTTGATGAACTTTACCTAGATCCAACTGCGACAGAAAGGAAATGCACCACGCTGTCATGAAGGGGGGGGACGCAGCAGAGTTTGAACCCTTCATTCTTCATTGTACATTCCCACTGATTAACCTCATTTCTTTAAATGACCCTGCAAGTATTACTTTACACACTGCAGACCTTGATAAAGTATCAGAGGTATTTTTTGACGTGGTGGACTGATCACCTTAATTGATTTAATGGCGCCATATACAACGCAGTAAAGCTGCAAAGTCCAAACTAGGGCGGGATACCACTGACGTGCCAGAGTCTATGTTCTTGTCTAATACGTTATTTTTGCTTACTGTAAAACCTGTGTTAAAGCAGCATTGTTTGATGTTTCGGCCACTGGGGGGGGGGGGCAGTGCAACAAACCGTAAACACAAAACTGATGAAATTATCACCATACAAAGTTTTATAGATCTAGCTGATAAAGATTTACAATCAATGGGAGTCATGTTTCCAGGCACCATGAATGCAAGTTGAATATTCGCTCTCCTTTTAGCTGTGTTTAGGGGGGGAAGGGCAATATCTGGCTGCTGAGCCCTTACATGGCCGATTATATTCCCCGGCTGGTTGCTAACTTTATCTGACGGCTCGGTTCATCAGAGGTTTTCTGCTGACTTCTGTTGTTGGAGCTTCGGGATGATGTGAGCATCGACGGTGAAACAAAACATTAAAGTTGGCGTCGTGAAACCAAAACAATGAGCCTAAAAAGATGCTGTAGAAATATTGATTAGTGTGTCTTTAAACGCTCTCACTGGCAGCAGAGTTTAGGGGTTTAAAGTACGTTACATGGAAGCTGTTGACTTCCTGCTAATAACGACCGTCAGTGAGCTGCTGGTTGACAACGGAGGAAAATACAAACTGTACGGCCGAGAAGTGCGTGCATGTGTAAGTGTGTATCCGTGTGCACATCGGTGGGTTTTCTGTGCATGTTGCATATTTGGGTGTGTGCATACAGAATGCGAGATGGTGTGTGTGTGTGTGAGTTGTCAGCCAGCTAGTAGTAGCCGGGCAGGCCATAGTGATTTGTAGTAAAATTTTAATGGGGGATCCATACATATGTCTAGCTGTCAGCTTTATGAGGGCGTTTATACAGGCAGGCCTCACCATGCCAACCTGGACTACAGGCGGCCAGGACACAGACGCTGTTCTACACACACACAAACACACACACGCAGAATGTCTTTCTATCACGATCTCTTTTAGCAGTGCCACAGGGACCAGTACTGTCACAGAACTGTCAGCGCCGGGTGCTCGGGGCCCTAAATGAAGGCATCAAGCGCTCTCATCCCCCGCTGTAATAAAACCCGGTCAACAAGCCCCCGCCGCCGGCGACGCATAATGGGCTTTTTATTTCCGTTTGGTTGCACCGGCCTACAGAATTAAAGCCCAGTTTGGTGAATGGAGGACAAGGTGGCCTCAAGGTCAGTGGGAGAGCTGGAGGGCGAGGATGACACCTTTAGGTTTCAAAGCAAAAACCACAGAATGTAGAAGACTCTTTAAAGGATGGAAATTTAAAAATGCTCTTTTAATAGTTCTGGCTAAGAAATTTTCCAGCTGTGGCCTCATGACCATCCTCATGCTCATTGTTTGACATCAGACTCAAACGAGGTAAAGGCATCCAGAAATTCTTCAAATGCTCAACGTGAAAAAGAATCTGTGGATTTTTTATTTGTAAAAGCAACTAATCTGTTGAAGACATGTTGTACAGGGATGGTGAACAGACATGTCGGAGGCGATATGGTCTAAAAGAAAAAGACGCATCTGATTCTGCTGCCGTCCTCTGAAGAAAATCTAGAAACACAAGCAAGCAGTGATTGTAGCTCTGCATTGCAATAATTTTAGAGTCATAAGAGACCAAGAGCTTGTTAATGCTGCTGCCGCCATTTCTATTGAAAAGTTGAAATGAAGCTACGAGTTAACAGCTTCACTAATTAGCAGTGTCGTTTGGCAGCAGCCCAACAAATCCGCTGTGACCCCAGTGATCTCATTTACCCTACCTGCTCCATTTAGGAAGGAACAGGAACCCAAACGATGGAAAAAGGTCAAAGGTCAGTCCATGTTGTTGTGTCAGAGCAGAGGAACCCGGTGCCGTGTGTCAGAGGCAAGTCGTGTGTGTGTGTGTGAGAACAGGATACTGCGTGTGGTGGCATTCAGTAATGAGAGGAAAAAACAACAGAGGAACAGACTGTTAACAGCGACAGGTGTCTTGTTAGGTTAGAATTACCAGGACACACACACACACACACACACACACACACACACACACACACATACACACACACACACACACACACACACACCTGCAAGAAACCATCTGGTAATGCTCTGGAGTGTTTTGTCTCTTGTAACTGGCAGGATTATCCAATGTGGTTGAATTTCAAAAGTCTTCAACATATTATTATCAATTCATTCACTAAGCTGTTTAAATTCCACCAGAGGAACCAACTGAAACAAAGAATTAGAAAACATGAGACTAATTTCATCTGTGATATCAGGGGTTATTAATATCTTGCTATGTCCACATTTAATGATATATGAAAAACAATTATTGCTTTTCTGTTAATGGAGTCAAAGTGGAATTATCGGCCCCTGATTTCTGATTTGAAGTATTGTATGTCTCGGTTCACACATTAAAACAGTGTAAACTTATGTTTTTGGGCTTTTCACACACATATATTGAATACATGTCCTTCGTCCTGAATATACTATGTGGACTATATGGTCAAAAGTGTGCGGACATTCCTATTCAGATGCATTTGAGCACAATAGTCTGGGTTGATTTTCATGGTTTGGGTTAAACCAATTCTTTATCATTTATTCAATGATAATTCACGGAGGTCCAGTTAGTGCTGTAATGGCTAGAAACGCTGATTAAAACAGAAATGCTCCATTAAAATGTACAAATTCTCAGTAATTTATAGGTTTTACGTCCAGGTCCGGAGAGGAATGGCGTCTGGGTTCAGATCCGGACTGTGGTCCGCCTTTTAGTGACCACTGATTAAAGGGAAATCTTGTTATAATAATTTAGACAACAGTGTGCTTCCAGGTTTGTGGCAGCAGGGAGAGGCCTCTTCCTGTTATGTCATAGTAATTCCCGCAGTGCACAAAGTGGGATCCATGAAGATATTGTTTTAGCAGTTTGCTCAGGAAGAACTTGTAGAACTCCTTTGGGACGGATTGGGACACTTACTGCCTGCCAGGCTTCTCTGCCCTTAAATCAGTGCTTGACCTCACTAATGCTGTTTGCAGCTGAATGGGAGCAAACCCCTGCAGTCAGCTTCCAAATTCTGCTGGAACACCTTCCCAGAGGAGGAGCGCAGGCTGTTGTAGCAGCATATTAATGCCCATAGTTTTGGAACAAGACTTCCAACTTATGGGTGTAATGTTTGGGTGTCCCTCCCCTCTCCACTTGTAAAAGTGGAGAGGGGAGGGACAATGTCAGTTGTCAATTAAAGCAAGATAAAGGTGGACATGGCAGGTTTTCTCTGACAAATAGACTTGGAGGAGATATGCCATTATGAAAGTGGCTAACCATCACTTAAGTACTTAGTGAACGTCTCCTGATAACTCCAGCTAGACTCCCTTTTAGGTGATACTTTACTTAATTGAGTGTGAAACCTTTATCACTATCAAGACGGAAGAGGGAAGAGGGATAAAAAAAAAGACAGAGGAGAGAGAAGGATGCTGGGAGAGGATGAAGGAGAGGACAGGAGAGAGCCTTAAGAGAAGAGAAGAAGAGCATAGAAAAGGTGAAGAAAGGAAAAGACGACGGAGGAGGTGAAGGAGTGTCCCTTACCAGATGGAGTGGTCATATAGGCAGGTACCCTCCAAATGAACCTCCACCCCTCCCCTCGTATTAACCCCCATCCCCTCCATCCCCTGTATACTGAACCCCACCACTCCGTCATGCTATTACCTCCCTGTCTCTTTCATTATCTGCCGTGAACTCTGGGTAACCTCGTCGCGGCCATTCTTTATGTCACGGCCCGCAACGCGAGCCGTGATTTAGGCCCATCCAGTCCACCTAATTTGATTTCATCATCACGGGGC
>NW_019525377.1:260320-260414 GCF_002814215.2 Seriola lalandi dorsalis
CACTGATGCTTTTAGTGGATGGAGGATGGAGGGGGTGTTTCTCTGCCCAAACTCCTCCCTCTCCTGAGAGCTGCTTTCACCCCCCCCCCCCCCC
>NW_019525377.1:260434-267878 GCF_002814215.2 Seriola lalandi dorsalis
TATGCTGTAGGAGAAGAGAGGGGGAGACGAGAGGGGAGAAGGAGAAGAAGGTGGAGGTGATGGTGGCGGAGGGTTGGGAGGGAGAGAGGTAAGGGGATCTCAGGAGGGGGGGGGTCACAGCGGTAAGCGCTAGCCAAATGACTTGAAGAGGCTAATAAAGTAATCAAGGCCTTCGTTACATGGCCATAATATTCGCCTAAAACACTGATAACTATTACTGGGCCCAATCATTAGCCAACATTAATAGCTTTTTCCTCCTCTCCTCTCGTCTCCTCTCCTCTCGTCTCCTCTCCTCTCCACTGACACCCTCTTAATAGCAGTTACGATCCGAAACAGACAGATATACTTTGTTGTAGTTACCTCTCAACCATGGGCACCAAAAGGCATCAGGAGGCAGTTAGAGAAGAAGAACAACCACAGCATCAGTTGGTTCAGGAAATGCCCCCAAAACGACACGTGTTGAAGTTCGAGGAACAAAGCCCCCTGGAGGCCGTGGGAGTTACGACAGGAGCAAAGGGAAGTCTGTGCAGAGAGGAGGTCAGGGAGGACTGATGGGTCAAACGCAGCGCTGGAGACCGTTGCTCATTCCTCCGCTTCAAACTGTGAGTCACCGTTGGTTTCTTCTGATCATTCCCAAACCTGAACCACATGATTATTATTGTAACCATGACGACAAAGATCCCCTGTGCCGTAACCTTAAGTGGTCATCTTAGGACAAACTACAGCGTTTCCTTAACCTTTACAAGGTACTTGTTTCAACACAAACCGTGCTCTTTCCCTCCCTAAACATATCCAATTCTGCGCAAACAGAAAACAGACGAAAGTGGTTTTATTTTAATCTATGCTTACCACTAACCCTATGATCTTTACCTGATCTTAACCAAGTGCTTTTGTGCTTAAATCTAACGAAACCTTAACCACACAGGTGGCAGATGAAAAAATATTAAAGGCCCCATATTACATAAAGTGACATATCGATGTCTTTGATTATAAAGCAGCTCTAGGTTCTGTGAAAGTATCAAAGCCTCAGTCCACAGAGAAACACACACAGCCTGTATTCAGGAACTGAACCTTAAAAACAGCCGTCAGGACTTCTGTAACTTTGTGATGTCACAACTATACAGTCACTGCCCTCAGCCATGCCCCAAGCCCCGCCCACCTGGACCCACCATCCAACCTTGCAAGAATTGAGTGTTTCTGCTATATTTTTATTTGATCACTAAGAAAAGAGTCAGCGAATCAGAAGAGAGGATGACAGTGTCTCTTCAGAGAGAAGCCTGAGAGAGGATTTGAGATTGTTTTTGGTTCTTAAAACCACAAATACATCTTCTTATGGATCAACACTTCAAATAAAACAGGAAAAGTGTAAAATATGGGACCTTTAATAAAACATTTCTAAATGTCAAAGGTCATTTGTAACATCTCTGTAATGCTTTCAGGAGCATGCAGACTTAATATATTGACTAATTATCTGTCTGTCTATATAATGTACCGAAATGTGTGTGGCCATCCAGCTCAATGACAATTAGCCGATACAGAGAAGAAATAAAAGCCTGACACTCCACAGCTGCCAACAGCATGTGTCCTCTGCTAACACAGCTTTAAACACACTCACACACACACACACTCACACACACACACACACACACACACACACACACTCACAGACACATATTCAGACAGACAGATGTGTACCCCACTCTGTTTGACACACAGACACAGACACTGTCATTGCTGGGTAATCATCAGCCATTAAGATACACGGAGAAAGACAACAAAGCAAAGTGTCTTCATAGCCAAACCGGCTATTATCTTTCACTCAATACGCCATAAAGCAAAAGAGGGAATTCAGAGAGTCTGCCCTGTTAAGGCTATATACAGTATGTAGTTAACTTCCAGTTGAGCCTCAGATGAAATTAGGTTATGTCTTTGTTAGCCTGTTATGGTGAAGGAGGAGGGTGGAGACAGAGAAATAGAGACATTTCGAAGAGAAGGTCTAGACACAGAGAGGCAGAAATGATACTCTTCTTCAAGTTGCCAGCGAGCGAGTCACAAACACAAACTGCCAGCTTGTGTCTGAATTGAAGTCCAAGTGCAATGAGGCATCTAATTCAACTTAATAGAATATTCTGTAGACAAACCAACTTTCAGGGGTATGGCTAAAAAAAAAAAGACGCTGATTGAATACAAATCTATAGGTAACGACATCAGTATTTCTCGTAGAAAACAGGAACCATCTATCAAAGTCAGAGCTGAGGAGAACGCCTCTTCACTCTTCAATATAACTCTTTGACGGGAACTACATGGTAATGCATAACGATCGCTTGAATGCGATTATCTTCCTGAGGTGGGGAGAAAAAATGGCCGAGTATTTTCAGTGTTTTGAGTGTGTGTGTATCACTTTTACAAACCTCTCCTGTGCCAGAAAAGGGTATTTTATGCCTCTCACACACACACACACACACACACACATACACACACAGTTGCTGATGGTTGCAGAGGCTTTTCAGCAGTCAGTCAATCAGCAGGCATCTGTGGTCGTTCAGCTGTGCGTTTATGTTGCTCGTGTGCAGATTTGTGCTTGCGTGCGTTTACATTTAGGTGTTTGAGAGAAAATTTCAAGCACGAATGTGTGTGAGAGCAAATACATGTGGGTTATGATCTGTAGTGCTACAAGAAAACTAACAATTGCATCAGTGACCGACAACAGTGATGTGATGGTGTGTCTGATTTCTTCCTAAAAGACTGAAATTGACCTGAATAATAACAGTGGCCTTTGGATTAAGGAAGAGTCTGAGATTTTGGGAGCTGTGCTAATTCACTTTCTTTCAGGAGGAATTAGCTTAGCTTAGCTTTGCTGAGCGTAGGATAAAGACCAGGAGTATGGCGAGCTAGCCAGCTAGCCTGCCACATTCCGAAATTAAAAAAAGACAACGACCAACAGCTCTAAAGCTTTTAAATAACATATTCTATGTCATTTACGCAATTTGTAGAAATGCATGAAATATAAAAAGTGTCGCTGGCTGCCGTTCCACCTCACGGCAACAGGAAGTCACTGCTCCCAGCTGCTGTTTGCCAGGAAGTAGTTCCCCATAAAACCATAACATTTAGAATTTTGTACAGATTCAACAACTAAGATACATCATGGTAATTAGGAAGCTTTCCAGTTGCTGATAAGCCTCTTTTTGAATTCTGGGGAGAGCTACACTAAGTATTACCCTCTGCTTCCAGTTGCTAAACTAAGCTAACCATCTGCTGGCTCCAGGTCTGTACAAAAAAATATTTCTAATTATTATACCACAGCTTGTATTTTCATAGTTTTGGCCATTGTGATGACAATGTATTAGTAGTTAAAACTAACACAAAGTCTCAGTGTGTATGTGTGCAAGTACGATGGGACAATTAACTCTGCAAGCACAATCTTACTTTAGCAGATAGGAATAACGGCCAAAACTCATCAAGTCATAATAAACCAAAGATTCCTGTAAGTCTACAATATCTTACCTGCTTGCATTAGTATTATTATGTGCACATATTTCCAAGTAATTCCTCTCTGCTGAGAAGCATCACTGCTGCAGCAGCGGAGCAAACATCCAAAACGTGACACTTCAATGACGACTAAATATTTAATCAGTGCCAGTTATTTTCTGCCAGGTTATGCCTCCATCTGGGTAGCAGTCGAGCTTGAGTGCGCGCGTGCGTTTGTGTGTGTGTGTGTGTCTGTGTGTGTGACCTCAGAATGAAGGATTAAAAGAAAGGACTGTCTGCATTCCTCTCTCTCTCTCTCTCTCTCTCTTTCACACACACACACACACACTCAGTTCCTTTGCTTCTACTGGCATCATCGCTACAACGCCGCTGTATGCAAAGACCATATGTTCAGTTTGGCGAACGCCAAGATATCATTGATAATGATTACGGCGATGATGATGTGTGTATGAGAGGGGGGGTGGCACACGGAGGGTGGGGTGCATTGTATGAGTCATTGTGTGGCATATAGGGTGTATAGGTGCAAGGCAAAAATCAGTTTCTCCTCATTCTGCTGCTGTGTGTAACGTGCATGTGTTCCATTTACTTAAAGTGGATTATATGGGGGAGTACGTGTTCATTTAGGGGGTGTCAGAGTCTTTCTGGCATGCTTCTTTTTCAGTATGTGCATATTGCAAATCGATTTGACTCTGAGAGTTTTCCAATTTATGGCAGGAGTGCAGGGTTTGGTAGATTTTTTTAAGGACAAATAAAAGACAAAAAATAAAAAATGGGACTTACCTGGGAGGAGAAGCCCAATCAGAGGGGGAACAAGGCACATGGAAAACAGAGAAAGAAAAAGAGACAATATTAGGAGCATTACTAAGCAACATATGGCCTGTGTTTCCACATTCAGCCTCTCTGAAACCATGTAATGATCTTTATATGAAAAAGGACTTTCACGGCACCGCAAGATGACCATAAATCCAAAGTCACATTATTCTCCACCACCGTAATTATGTGAATAGCATGCATGTCAACAGTTATGTGCATGCCCTGCTCATGTGTGTGTGTGTGTGTGTGTGTGTGTTTGTGTGTGTGTGTGTGTGTGTGTGAGAGGGTGTATAGTTTTTTAATGCCACCCAGCAACACAGCAAATCCTTGTTAAATTCAAGTCGGGAACAGACATACTCTCCATGCGACCGCAACCTCCCTCCTCCCCCTCTGTGTCTCCCCTCCCTCCACCTCCACCTCCATCCCCTCCACCCTCCACCCCTCATCCTTCCCTCTCTCCTTACTGTGGTGTAAACACAGATTGTTAGGTTAGGGGTTAAAAGTGTTGTGCTTAGATTCTCTCGGCACTAATCTGATTTCTCCTCTCTTTGCGCGTCTATATTTATTTGGTTTTGTCAACACTCACGTCTCCTTCTCTCCCCCTCTCTTTCTCTCTCTCTCTCTCTCTCTCTCTCTCTCTCTCCTCTGCCAGTGTATTGATCGTTGCTAATGGATTGGCTCTGATTCCGGAGACGTCTAACATGCTTTCCTATCCTCTTATTTTCACCCGGGGAAATCAATGAGGAAAGGCCTGAAAATTTAGACAGGATCAGGTTTTAAGGAATCTACAGTGAGACACAGCCCACCTGAGTGTGAGGAGAGAGAGAGAGAGAGAGCGAGAAAGAGAGAGAGGGAGAGAGTGTGTCTGTGGGTGTGAGAGTGTCTAGGCGAGTTGGTATTGAGAAACAGTACGTAGCTTTATGTTAAAGATGCACGTGTTTGCAGTGGTTTTGTGGCAAACCATGACCTGCATTAAGTGATCACAATGAGGCAAACTGCCATCAATATGAACACAAATCAATAACTGTGTTTACAGATTTATTTGAACCTTTTTAAATCTACTTTTCCCTCCTTTAATTCCACCTTAAGTAACTTTAAAGCTGAAGCAGTGATCTTGTCCTGCACCGTCTGATGGATCAGCTTCTTCTCACTAAAGTTTTTACCTATAGCACATACAGTATATTTTATTTGAAAGTAAATCTAGTTAATTACTGTCCTTCAGTGGAACTTGTATTACTTTATACCCCACACACAGCACACGATCACCTTGGAATACATTGTTTGTATAGATTAGTATACCCAAGAGTATATACAGTAAATGAACTCCTCCACGAGCAGCGAGAAACTAAAAAAGCTGTTTAATGCAGGTCCCTTCCTTCCTGCTGCTGTCAGACTGTATAACAAACACTGCACTCAGTGAACCACACACACACACACACACACCAAGAACTCACACACCAGCTGTGCAGTATTCCTCATCTGGGATTTTTGCTGTGTTGAAATAATAATATATCATTATCTATTATTTATCCTTTTAAAAATATTTAGTATTAGTAACTGACATTTTGCAGTTTTTTTTACTGTCCACTTTGCTGCTGTAACAATGAAAAGCCTTATCTTATCAATGCATCAATAATAATGATCCAGTAAGATAATATACAATCTATATTTAAACAACACTCAAACAGGGGCCATTCTGCATGTTGATTACTTTTACTTTTCATATTTTCAGTTCTGTACATTGGCTCACAAAACAGCGAATAGCTTGTGCCTCAGTGGGATATTTTTGACCATATATTGACCGCAGGGCTCCACATGTCCTCATGCTCTGAAACTATGAATAGCAGTTTGACATGAATTGATGAACAGATCATCCAGGCTGATACACCGTACAGTATCCCTCTCCCTCCCTCTCTCATCTCTCTCTCTCTCTCCTCTCTGTCTGTCAGTGTCTCTCTCCCTCTTGTTCCCTTTGTGTCTCAGCGCTAATTTGACATCAAAACAGCTAACATGAGGGTGCGAGCTTGTTCTACTACTTTGACCTTCATTCACCGTGCGGCTAAAGTTGCTGACGTGACTGCTCAAATAAACACGTACACACACATACACACGCACACACACACACATGCACACACAGAGGGATGAACATGGACAGAGACAGAGGTCCTCACTGCTGCTCAAACAACGGATGGAGCTGTGTTAAATCTGAGAAGGCAATCAATGACCAATGAGGAGTGTGACTGTGTGCATGTGTGTGTGTGTGTGCATGTGTGTGTGTGTGTGTGTGTGTGTGTGTGTGTGTGTGTGTGTAGGTGGGAAGACATCAATGTGCTCCCTGCCTCTTCACACAGCAGAGCAAATTGGAGAAGTTGTCAGGAGTCACAACACGAGGGGCCAGCCAGGGGACGAAGAGGGCTTGCAGGCAGGATGGCGCTGAGCTGATGGCTCAGCGTGAGGAGGGCCCGGGGCATGATGGGATGCGAATGGTGGGGAAAGGATTGGGTGTAGAATTCAATAGATAGTATTATGTTTTGAAATCGTTGTTTCGTTAAGATAATTGAGCAAGTAGAGCTGCTTTAGCCCATTCTGGCAGAAAGGACATGACAGTCGTGAGACAGGAAAGGAAGCTGAATGATCTGTAAAGACGTTTAGTTTCTGTTGTTTCCTGCTCTTTCCTTACAGGTTACACCTTCTACAGGTACGGCAGGTTCATACTATGAGGATGTAGCTGACTTTGACTTGTTGCTAATAGATCTTATAGCTCACTTCCATTGGCTATGAGGGACTATGCACTCAGACAGATCTGCAATTCGCTCAATGTCCCTGAATGTGTATGTGTCTTATTCACATACCTTGTAAAAACACTTCAAAATAAGAGCCTAACCATGAACAAGCTGTTGCTCTCTCTCGTTACTGAATTGGTTTGAGGGTTTAAGAGATAATTATGTGCAGGATCATCACAGATTATACGGCGGGACATGATTGACAGGTGTCCACCAGAAGCCACATGTATACAACACACACAGAAACTATTATGAGCAGTGATGGACACTGATGCTTTTAGTGGATGGAGGATGGAGGGGGTGTTTCTCTGCCCAAACTCCTCCCTCTCCTGAGAGCTGCTTTCACCCCCCCCCCCCCC
>NW_019525377.1:267922-275932 GCF_002814215.2 Seriola lalandi dorsalis
AGAGTGAGCTGCGTTCAGGTGTAGTGTGTTTATGTTGCATGGAAGCATCGCCTGTCTTTGCACAGCGTCTTTACCTGCTGCCCACATGAAACAGGTCTTCAAGTGCACGACTGTTACAGTGTTTTAACGTCACTGGAGCAGCTCTACTGCTGCATGAGGAATGCTACAACCACCCTGACTCTCACCAAGGGGCTCGTTCAACAAAGCAAATATTGTACCCCCGACACTTTCACTCTCCCACACACAGCAACAGAGTGGCTGCTGCTTTGTCCTCTTACACAAACATTCCCACAGAAAAGGGGCAGAAAACCATTTACCCCCTTTTACTTACTAACACCCCCCCCCTCCTTCCTGCCCCTTCAGAGGTTGTATTGGGGCAGAAAAGGGTATCCCGCCTCACTTTCTCCCTCCTCTCTGTTTTTTTCCACCCCCCAATTTCACACAACCACACACACACACACACACACACACACACTCACACACATGCACATGGATACAAACATACGCGCACATACAAACTGAACCCACCCAGTCAACAGCTGTACATGAGGTGACAAATTGGGGTCTTTGTCTGCTTAAAGGGGGGTGGGGAACCCCTACTTTGCACACACACACACACACACACACACACACCTACACACACACGCACACGCACACATTGAGCCATCCATGTCTATTGTAGGCAAGTTCCATCGCACACCGGACAATGCATATTGCCCCCGATGTTTAAGAGGAGAAATATGGTGCTGCCTTTGTGGGAGGTAGAGAGCTTCAGTTCATTGAGGGAGTGATAAAGAGACAGACAGATTAACAGGGAGAGAGACAGAGAGTGCATGAGGTAGAGAAAGAGAAAGTGAGAGGAGGAGAGGAGGGAAAGATGGATCAGCCAATCACGTGGAATGGATGGAAATTATAGTAAAAAAAAACAAAAAAAAAACCTAAAGAATTCAGTTAAATGTTGCAAAAAAAGTTGTTTTTAACAGGATGTGGTAACATGAGGAAAATAATAAAAAAAATCATAATAATAACAATAAAAAATAATAGTAAGTTTAAAATCCTACACTGTGATAATTACCTTTAACAAAAGCGTTCTCTGAACACATACTGTAGATTCAGTACATTAAACTGCAGGCATCCAGGCCTCAAATAAGTGAATTAAGGAGATGTGGGAAAGGGATTAAGATGTTGGTAGAGACAGGAATTTCAACTTTTTTCTCTTTCTGTGGCAGGTTCGGTTACAAATGAGTCTCGACAAACCTCGTAAAAACGCCCAGAATAGACCCAACGTCTCACCGCACTGATTATTATATCGCTGGCTTCCCAGCACAACATGCACACACACACACAGACACACACACACACACACACAGGAGGGCTACTACAAACGCCACCGATATTATTGGTAATTTCACAGCTTTTACTAAATTTATTACTAATGCTACTATTATGGCTACTAATAATCTGTTTATAAGGTTTCCAGTCGTAAAATCCACATCAGCTTTGAAGGAACACAGAGTTAGTGCTTGTTTTGGTGAAATAAAATTACTTTTCACTTCACTTTCACTTTAAATGAGAGGTTTGACATTTCAGGAAATATGCTTATTCACTTTCTTGCTAGTTAGAGTTAAATGAGAATATCGTTAACTCTAGTTCTAGCCAGGAGACAGTTAGCTTAGCTTAGCACAAAGACTGGAAGCGGAGGGAAACAGCTAGCCTGGCAGGTCATGTCAGGAAGTCTTAGTTTCTATAATTTTCGTTTTGTACAGATTAAAAAATCAAAGCATGACTTGTTGATGACAGAGTATTTTTGCTAAGTTAAGCTAGTTGAGCACTAGCTGTAGCTTCATATTTAGCATACAGATATGAGAGTGGTATCAATCTTCTCGTCTAACTTTTGGAAAGACAGTGAATGAAAATGTTGAATTTCAGCTTCACCGCACTTTCCAAAATAGCTTTTTGTTTGTTGTCCCTTGAATAAAAAATTTTCAATATCTTGCAACTACGAAAAAAAATGCAGCAATTTATGAATTATCTATTTTAGCTAATAATTGGTCAATCAACATTCTTGAAGCTAAAGAAAGAGATTCAGATGGTGACACTCCCCAAAACCTCCTAAAAACCCCATTTTACACACACACACACACACACACACACACACACACACACACACACGCATATACATACCCCGCCGTGGTGGGCTGACCCTCGGGGTGAAAGAGCTAAGCGTTTGACAGACTCCACCTCTTAACTTGTTAACTTGCTAATTAGGCCTCAGTCACTTCATGGGACTGGACAATAGACTGCTGGCTGAGCGATGAGCAGGCTGTGACGCACACACACACACACACACACACACACTAACCCTAAAAGCTAACAACCCCCCATACACACTCTACTGATGTGACCACCTGCCCCCTCTTGCTCTCCAAAGGACAGTGTGTTTGCCTTTGTGTGTGTGTGTGTGTGTGTGTGTGTGTGTGTGTGTGTGTGTGTGTGTGTGTGGGTCCGTGGTGGGAGGGTCTGTGATTTCGGGGTCTGGTTGTTGTGTGTGGGGTCTTGTTGCCACGGGAACAGGGTGGAAGAGGCAGGACTGATATATAGGGTGAAGGATGTTGTTCCCCCTCTCTTTACTCCTATATGTCTCTCTCTCTCTCTGTCTCCTTTATGCACACACAACTAAAGCCACCAGAAAAAAAATAGGGGCAGGGATAATGTGTGTTCCTGTGTGTGTGGGTGTGTGTGTGTGTGTGGGTGTGTGTGCGTGTGTGCGTGTGTGTGTGTGTGTGTGTGTGTGTGTGTGTGCGTGGTGTTTGCCCAGTGGTCTTCAGATCGGGGCTAAACGGGGTTAAACATCTATCCATGTTAGAGTCCCGTTCTCTGAGTTCTGTCATTAGCCTGCAGCTTAGAGAGCTATTACTGCCACAGCTGCTGCTGCTCTCTGGGTAAACACACACACACACACACACACACACACACACACTCCATGGTATAGCAAGCTGTCCACAGGGATTGTGTGTACTGTCTGTTTGTGGAGCAACGTTGCCAAATATCACAAGGCTAAAACAGTGAATGTCCAACTGGCACCCATTCGCTGTTTTTGTTCATGTGTGTATGGGTATGTGTGTGTGTCTGTGTGTGTGTGTGTGTGTGTGTGTGTGTGTGTGTGTGAGTGTGAATCAGTGTGATAAATGTTAGAACACAAAGTTGCTTTGTTTTGCATTGCGTTACCTTTAGAGCTGAACTATTACTAGTTTTATCAGTTAGTTGATCGAGTGAAAATTAATCAGCTACAATTTTCATAATTTTTCAGTCTGACACGACGAACAGGACGACTTCTCTGTTGTCGATCAGGTTTTGTGATTACGTCAGCTTTGCTCTGGGAAATTTTAAAGAGCACATGTCAGTTTTTTCTGATGTTCTTCAGACTAAACACTGAATGAATCGATAATTCAGAGCAATGAAATACTTAACTGAGCTCCGTTACTTTTAATTGGTTCTCCTAGAACAGTGGTTCTCAAAGAGGGGTGCGGGGACTCCCAGAGGTGCTTGAGCGGAGTTCCTGGGGGGTTCTCAGTCATAAAGGGGAATAAATTATTTTCACTATAATTCCATCCATAAGTAACTCAATGACCGAATGTATGACTACTTTGATCATGGGTTTCAAACACTTTCTGTAATAAAACATCTAAAAGCAAAAATCTCATCAGATGGGGTCCATGGTCTAAGTTGTGTCAGTTTAGGGGTTGTTGATGTGAAACAGTTTGCGAACCACTGTCCTCCAAGAAGAAAAGAAAGAAGTCATAGAAATGGACTCCTGCAAATGAGGCATCTGCACCAGGTTTTTGGGTCCAATGCGTCTCAATTGCTAAGTTGTGTAAGAATTTACAACATTAAGATGCAATAACAACAAATCTGGGCGATTAATTAAGTTGCCGTGTATGGTCTGCCGTGTGGAGACTCCTCGATGGGAGCTTGGAAGTGACACGATACATCGACTATGCGCAGATAGCAGCAGGCGTGCGGTAACCTCCATCGCCAGAAGTGGTGTAATTCCAGTTTACGACTGCTGGTTGGTTTCTGGGTTCTGGGAAAATAATGAAGCTGCCATGTATAGTCTGCTGTGTGCTCTGTACTGTGGGGGGTCACCAGGGGTCCAACAACAAACCTTTGCTCCGGGGGCCCCATAACAGATTAATCCACCCATGGTTGTAGAGGTAGAAAGAAGAAAACAGTGATGGTTGAAAAAGCATAGCGGCTGAGAACATCGTACCGACAGTGAAGCCACATGCACCTTCTCCCTCCTGTCTGGTGCAACCTGCAGACAGTTACTGGAAATAACTGAATAAAAAACACATGAGAGAGAGAAAAAAAAAGAAGGAATAAAAAAGCAACAAGCTGCCCTGTGGAGTCGGCCTCACATGAGGTGTTTGTAGCTCCCTTTAGCCTCGTGGCATCTGGGAGCACCGTGGGGAGTCTGTGTGTTAAATAAATGACTGGGGAGTTTAGCCCATGTGCTAACCATGTTAGAATAACACGAGCAGCACTGGCCCCGCTCAAGCCTAACGCAGGGCTCTTCCGCTGGGTCGCCTCCCCCGGGTGAAGCCCAGGCTCCACCCGGGGCCTTGTATATTTTTCCCTGGCCGCCTCTTTATTTTCCCTCGGCTGAAACCGATCAGATCAAAGAGCGCCTTAACCTTACGTCCCTCCGGTTTTTTTTTTTCAGAGCCACCAAGGTTGAGAGAAGAAGAATGGATGCCGAGGAAGGTGCAAAGTGTTTGTCTACTCATCTGAAACAACCAGCTGTACCTCTGAGGGGCTTTGGGTTTTATGACTGCAGGGGAGAGGAGGGAAAATATGGAAAAAGAGGGAGAGGACAGGAGAACGGAGAGAAAAGGGAAAAACAGGTCAGGCTCGCCGTCATTTCCAGAATCTCAGTTGTGATACCATGGGAACGGAGACTGATTATCATCCAAAGCCTACATTCTTTGTGGAACGTCAGTGTTTGCTAAAGGGCTTGGCTGCTCCTTTATTCTACTCAGCATTTTTAACTTCATTTATTAAAGTACAATTTGCACAGAAAAATTCTACATGAGGAGGAGAAAAGTGCGCGTGTCTGTTTATACACACGTGAGTGCACTTGTGTGTGTGTGTGTGTGTGTGTATGTGCATATGTGTGTCCTCATTTGTCCTCCCACCGAGCTCTTGTTGCAGACAGTAGCCATTTTCAGCTTATAGGGCCCTTCATCAAAGCTTCAAACCCACCCATGGTCTTGCCTGCTTGTTACACACTCTCTTTAGCATGCATGCGTGTGTGTGTGTGTGTGTGTGTGTGTGTGTGTGTGTGTGTTTGTAGCTGCCAAGCTAACGAGGCACTAGGTATTGTTACAGGGACTCACTCCAACCGCACCATGAGCAAGCCATTACACCAATAAGCCTGCATCATTTCCAAAGAATCCAATTAAATTTCGGTCTTACAGCGCTGCACTCCGAAAACACAGATTTTCTCCATTGAGAATGTGCAAACACACACACACACACACACACACACACACACGCAAACACACACACACACACAAAATGTCTGAGACACGGTGCAGTCGTCCTCCCCTGTGTTTCCCTCGCTTAGCTTGCTGCGTTTTGTGTGTGCGAGTGTTTCAACAAGGGCAGAATGAACCAGTGATCCAGCTGTCCGTGTCCGTGATATCTCTGTATTTGTGGTGAAGAACCTGCATGACTGTCTCTCTCGCTCTCTCTCTCATTCTGCCTCTGTTGGTCTATGTCGATCATCCTCTCTTTGTCTGTCTCTTCAGAAGTGCTCCATATCTTTTTTTTCCTCCTTCTCCTTCTTCTTCACCTTCTTCCTTCCACCGGCTTGTCTCCGTCTCCCCTCTTCTATCCCTCCCTCCTTTCCTCTCCACCGATTCTGGCTGGCATCTGTTAAGCCGCTAAAGAGAAAGCGCGTATGCATGCTTGTGTGTGTGTGTGTGTGTGAGTGTGAGTGTGAGTGTGTGTGTGTATGTATGTGTTGGTCTTGCTGGGTTGGATTTGAACAAGCCCATGCCTGTTCTGCCCCGGTGGCCTATGAAATGAGAAAGGCAGCCACTGTGCTGCAGACCTCCACTGATAAATCTACCAGGGTTACCCCTCCGTGTGTGCATCTGCATGGGTGTGTATGCGTGTGTGTGTGTGTCAAATGCATGTGTTTGCATATGTGTAGGCGTGCATGCATGTAATGTGCGCGTGTGTATGTACGAGTAGTGATCATCTGTGTTTGCGTCTTCAGCTCCGTGACGCCAGAATAGAGATTTGGAGAGATTTGATTTCACACACCCCAAAGCCAAATGTGTGTATGAGTGTGTGTGTTGCTGTGAATATGTGTGTGTGTGTGTGTGTGTGTGTGTGTGTGTGTGTGTGTGTGTGTGCGTGCACCATGTGGTGTAATCTGCCATCATCACCTTAAATGCGTGACATTAAAACACCACCGAGTCGATTCTTCTCCAGACATTTGGGTTTTTGTTTTTTCTTCCTTTCCCTCTTGTCGTTTGTCTCATTTTTATCCGTGTGCACATATTCGTCTCGGGAGAATTAGAGGTCATGTTTCCAATCTATGGAGCACTCAGAGACGGGGTAGAGAGAGGTAGACCGAGATAGAGTCATACAGAGAGAGAGAGGGGTACACCAAGAGCACTCAAAGCCCCCAGGTTACCTCGCTTATGACAGTGAGGTCAGATATTGAAGAGGCAAAGTCAATACAACACACCATTTAGCAGCCGCAGAGAGAGAGAGAAAGAGAGAAAGAAAGAAAGACAGGAGCACAATAATGACTTTTTCCAGGTTTTAAAGGGAATGTGGAACAGGACACAGGGGTTAATATGCATATATAAGCGCTGAGGTTCTGGATTTGCCCCAAAACAGAGGCAGAGAGTGGGACAGTGGGACAGTGGGACAGTGGGACAGTGGGCACAGACTCACATTGGAAGTCAGTTTATGCGTTCCTCCCACACACATACAGTTTATGAAACTTAGCACTTAACGTCCGAAGGTTTAGCATTTCATGGCCCTGAATTTCATAAGGTTTTGTAAGATTTTTGGGGTTTTCATTTTAGAGGTTTGAGGCACACCATTTAATATATAATGTTCACTCTAAGCTACTGTATGTGCAAGTTACACAATTTTAAAGGGAACGTGAGAGATGAGAAAATGCTCAAGGAAAATATGATAGAATCAAAAGCTCTGTAACAGCTGCTAAACCTCCAATTTGTCATATGTAGCATTTCAGAGATTTGACAAGTTGCAGGATTCTACAACGAAGAAATTATGTTGGGTATTTTATGTCAACGATTGAGAATTGAAATGTCCACAGTCGCAGTGCAGCCAAACAGGTGTTGAGTTGTCTGATTAAACCTAACCTTCTGCACAGACTCTGCTAGACTGACATCTTCCTCGCTCTCCTCTTAATTTAGTTTCACCTGTTCTGGTGGGACAATTGAGCACATCTTCATGACTCCTATTAGTTTCATAACCTGCGTTTATTGAGTAAAAACACACCTGTGTGGGTGTGGAGGGCCTTTAAGTGAAACATTCCCATGATTATCTTGCAAGAAACAGATCCGTTCTCACATTTTCCGTCTTTACAGGCGGTTTGCTAAGTGAATGGATGCAGTTAAAAGGTGCCGTTTGTCAGTCGACAGCAAATTATAACCGACAGAGTGAGCTGCGTTCAGGTGTAGTGTGTTTATGTTGCATGGAAGCATCGCCTGTCTTTGCACAGCGTCTTTACCTGCTGCCCACATGAAACAGGTCTTCAAGTGCACGACTGTTACAGTGTTTTAACGTCACTGGAGCAGCTCTACTGCTGCATGAGGAATGCTACAACCACCCTGACTCTCACCAAGGGGCTCGTTCAACAAAGCAAATATTGTCACACACACACAGACACGAATGCACGGACAAACACACCTACATAAAGACGCACCTACACAAAAATACACACTACAATAATTCATGCGC
>NW_019525377.1:276535-284176 GCF_002814215.2 Seriola lalandi dorsalis
CACACACACACACACACACACACACACACACACACACACACACACACACACACACACACACACACAAGGGTGATAGAGGTCGTTGAGGCGTTTTTTATGAGTAAGGGCCTGTTCCTTGTCTACCATATTTCACCTCTTTAGTGTGTGTGTGTGTGTGTGTGTGTGTGTGTGTGAATGAGTAACAAAAAAGGAAAAAAAAAGACCGGGACATTATCTTCAAGCCATGACAGCTGTAATTGTGGAGCACATTAAAATGGGTGCAGGGTGACACCTCTAACCACCTTCTATTAAGAAACACACACTCTCGCACAGCATCCCTCCCCTCCTGATCTCTCACTCTCTCACACACACACACACACACACACACACACACACACACACACACACACACACACACACACACGCACACACAAAGGTGGTTTCATTGTGGTCAAACAAGGAAATGAGCATCTTCAAGCCCGTCAAAGCTGAGTGCTTTGAGGAGGGCCAGTCTGGCTAATGTGTACATGTTGATGTCTTGATTATATGTGTCAAGTATCTGTCCATGTTCCTCAATAGACAGGTCTGCCTGGTAAGAAAGAGGAGAAAAGAAACCTTTTACATAGAGGAGAGAAAGAAGCAGCGGTGGCGGCCCCAGCAGGCTACACTCTGCTCCTCTTGGCTGTCATCCCACATCCTTCACTTTTTCATCATTGTTGTTTTGACCCTGCTGCACATTATAGACCTTAGAGGTTAAAGTGTTTCAGCAGTTGTACTCTTAAATCAATACTAAAGGAGAGAAGCTAAGAACTCTAATTTGGAGACTTGGTTTTTTTAAATCCATTTTTATTCAGTTTAGTCTTAAAACCTGAAGCTATTAAACACATAGAGCTGTGACTGTGACATAAACCTGCCAGTCGGACTTTCTTCTCGCCTTAAAGGAGCTATTTGTAAGTTTTGCCTTCGCTACACAGTCAACATCAGCGTTAACAGCTGTTTACTTCCCATTCAAACTTCATTCCTTTTACTCACCGAGACCAAACGCCAACGCTAACTCTCGTCTCTATCGCGTCTTTTCTTCTGCTGAAGTTAGCATGCTAACCAGCTAGCCCCGGCTAGTCAGTAAAGGATTACATTGCATTAACACTGTTAGTGTATCTGTGTCTGTGACAAGATATGTATACTGTATATATATATATATATATATATATATATATATTTATATGTGTGTGTGTGTGTGTGTGTGTATACAAACCAACTGGAATGGCAGTGTACACCAGAGTATTTTCAGGACGACTATTAGAATATATAGAATATTGGTTCATGCTAACTCAGGCTAACATTTTTTTTGGCCTTTATCAAAACTCTGAAACTGTAAAACTGATGGTCCCATTGGAAGTGAGAGAAAGAAGAGTTGAAGCGGTGACACCTTCAAAACTACAAGATCACCTGCTCTGGCTTCTCTTGGTCTATAAATCATGATTTGAGTTTTAAGAACTGAGAACAAAAAAAGAAAAAAGGGGGGGAGGCACAAGATGCTTATTTTTCTATGTTTTATACCTTTCTCTCTTGTCCTTCTCATTCATGTATACACACACACACACACACACACACACACACACAAACACACACACACACGCACACAGGATGTGCCATCGATACAGCAGTAATCTGCGGAGCCGATAAGCCAGGCACAGGCTTTGGTCGTGAACAAAGGCGAGGGCAGCATGGCCGTTATAGATCCTCCCTCTCTTCTGTTCTCGCTAAATCACTTCACCTTTCAGGATCACACACACACACACACACACACACACACACACACACATGCACAATACATAGGAATGAAGGCACACACACACACACACACACATATACTGTAGGAATGCATGCACACCCTCACGCACAGGGAGATTTACCACGGACAAGTGGGCACTTGGTAGAAGAATTCAATTGGCCTCTCTCTCTCCCTCTCTCGCTCTAGGTCTCTCTGCCTCTCAGGGTGTCACAGGACATGCCAGGCCTTAATGCCTTCCAATCTTCTCCCCAACACACACTGTCGCCTTTCATTTAAAGGCCTGCTGACAGGGATGACCAGCATCTCCACTCCTCCATCCCTCCCACTCTCCTCTCCCTCTTGTCCTTCCTCTCTCTCTCTCTCTCGCTCTCTCTCTTTCTCTCTCCATCTGTCTCTCCCTTTCTCGCCACTCGTTATCGCTCTTTCTGTCTGTTACTTAAACCATCTGCCTTTCTCCATCCATCACTCAAATGATGTCTTGGTTGGATGTGCTGGATCCTCTTATTAGCTTCTGTTTGCTGTCTTTCATCACTTTTACCCCTTTTCCTTCCCTCTTTCTTTCCTTCCTTTTATCGTCCCTTCCTCTCTTCTTCCCTCTTCCCTGCTCCTCTCTGTCGCTGAAATCAAATCTAATGCTCCCTTTCAGTGCAGTCTGCACTCGGCCCGTCCTCTCTCTCTCTCCCTCCCACTGTGTCCTTTTCCTCTCTAACAGCTTTCTATCTATTTGTCTCAGTGTCAGCGTTCAGCACCTCACACCGCCACTTTAGCTCCTCTCCCCATTGTGCTTTCCCAGTCCGCCACGCTGGGTTTTCAATTGGCCAACAAGAGTAAACACCGGTTGCCGAGCATCAATCACATCACACACACCGGCAGACAGAGTGAGAGAGTCTCCAATTTCACTGTTGCTTTTTTTTTTTTTTATACCAATTTTACGCAGAATATAGTCAGAACAATCTCAGACAAGACAATACCCCGGGTGACGGTGTCTGTGTGTGTATGTGTGTGTGCGTGCGTGCGTGTGTGTGTGCGCGTCAGTCTCACAATCTGAAATGGTGTCTTTGCAGCAGCAGCAGCAGCAGCACATAATCAGCAGCAGCACATAATAAAACCAACATTCATTCAACAGTTGAGCAAATTATAATCGAAAACACGCAGCCAGCAATTACCACATCAGATCATAATGACTGAAAATATTTGTAAAGCGATCCACATTTACCAGCACTGATGGAGCAACAGACGAATCAATGGAAGTGTCAGACAACTAGTAAATATTCATAAATGTATAAAAGGTGTATATTCAGAATACAACATGATGATTTTTTGTTTGTGTTGTCCCGCTGTGTTTTCATGAATGTCACAATATTGCTAATATTATAAAACCCAATGAGCCCACTTTACATCCACTACAGTCTGCAGACCAACACCTCCACCTGATGCACTGAGCAGTTTTTCTGTGCTATAAGAGAATATAAATGACTTTTCCTCTACAATTAAGGGGCTTTTAAAATGTGGTTAAACTGGGAGTTTATCTACAGCCTGAAGCCTCTACAGATGACACTGTAGTTGTTTCTAATACTTTCAGGAAAGTTTCTTTTTTTGGGGGGCGTTTTCATGCTTTTATTTGACAGCGGAGACAGGAAACACAATGAGAGAGAGAGAGAGGAGGGTAGTGACATGTCGTAGATGGTCGGCAGCCGGCTGGGGGCCAAACCGGGGATCAGGGGCATTTTACATCCATGTGGTATGTGCCATAACCACTCGGGCACCGGGTCGCCTCTGGAGACTTATGATGGCGGCAGTCATTGTTTTAAACATAAAACAAGATAACTAGCTACAGTAGTATAGCGTCATGGTTTGACTGAGGCAACAACAGCGGGCCACTTCACCCCAGCCCGACCTGAAGACCACTTACAGCCAGGGGTGTGTGTGATGCTCCTTTAGAAGTAACTCAGTCAGCATGAGGGTGACAGAGAGAGAGTGACAGGAGAGTGAGAAAACCAAGTAGCTGCAATTGTCTGCAGCAATCAAAACACAGCACACTCACACACACACACACACACACACACACACACACACACACACACACACACACACACACACACACACACTGGACTGAAGTGCAGCTTAGAGGAGCCTTGTTAAAGCACCTAACTGAGCAGCATAACATGATGATTTGCTGTTGGTGAGTTTGCTCTTATCTACTCACCCCCACACTATCTCTGCCTCTCTCCCTCACTTATTCACACACACACACACACACACACACACAAATATAAAAGCATACACAGACACATACTAGTTGTACTGTAATAAGGAATTATTCCTTCATTATTCTTGCCCCCTCAGTCCGTTCTGCTCCTCTTCGCCCTGCCACACTTGATTTTTACACACGTATACACACATTAGTGTGTATTTCCTGAGTGTGTGCGATATGTTTGTGGTTTTTTACGCATGTGTTCTCCCCCCCCGAGCAGTAAATCAGTGCTGTGTTAATTGGTAGGAACAACAGCAACGCTTTGGCAGTATATAATGTTTTATGTTTGTTTCTTTATTACGATCTTTAATGTTCATCGCCGCACATGTGTGTGTGTAGATGTGCACGCACGTTTGTGTGTACGCGTGTGTCCTGGCTTGCATGTGTATATGTAGTGCATTATGATCCTAATGAGACACTGTAGATGAGAGGGGACTGGAAAGGCGCAGAGGAACAAGAGCATGATAAGCTTCTTAACGATGATCACTCAGTGTGTTTGAGTATGACAGTGTGTACGTGTGTGAGATGCATATGAGTGTGTGTGAGTGTGTGTGTGTGTCTGTGTGTGTGTGTGCATATCTCTCTCGAGCCTCTCCACTCACAGGCGGAACACAATCAACGCAGCTCTCATTTGCAATCAGTAATTAGAATGCTAATTAGCCCCTGGGAGCTAACGGGAACTAGTGTATTACAAGGGCTTGATTAGGACTGCTCTATTCCTCAGGGAGGGATTTACACCTGCACGCTACTGGCTCAAACACCTGTCAGTCATGACCTCTCATCCAGTCGCATCTGATTATGACTGAATTTGAATAAATTAGCCACTGGGATAACACTTACTGAGCAGTATCTGTGACTACAGCCTCCCCATAATGATGAGAAACCTCAGTGATGTTGAAGTGAATTAAAGAAGCAGAGTTATGACTCAACATGCTCCTCGGCATTTCAAGGAAAACTGAAAATCCACCGTTCGAGTGTCAAAGATTCACTGAAAAGTGGCTCTGAAACGTTTGTAGTTTGCTGCTGCACAGAAACGGCAGCTTGGATCCCAAGCCGTTACAAACCTGTGATGAATGTTAGCGGACTGTTTATAGACATAATCCACTTCTCTGCTGTTGATCCCTTTGTTTACTACAGTAGGTCCCAAACACTCAGTCTACTCTTCACAACATGGCTTCTTACACTTCCTCCCCATAGCTCAGAGGCTCCACTGGAAGTCGTGATTTTAGCGAGTCACTGACGAAGCTACGATGTGTGAAATGTACTGATCGTATTAATCAATGGAGAAGAAGTGGATTATCCTACATGGTTTGTTTAACAAGTTTCTAACACTCAAAGAAAACCGAAGACCACAAGCTGAAGCCGGATACTGCCGTTTATTTAGGCAGATATCACTTCAAAAACGCTGCTGTTTGCGAAATGCGGGAAAATGCATTTGAGAAAGACCGCACTCACCAGAGTAACTTTCTTTCTATTGCAGTTTATCGCAGCTACTTTGTGGGTATGAGGTCTCACACACTTCCACGGTTTTCATTTACCAGTGTCCCTCATCCTCTATCTTCACCCCCCCACTCTCAGCCTCTCCATCCTCTAACTGGAGAATCAATCACAGTGTTGTCTGTGCTGCTTATATGCTGTAGCCGTTGGGCTAACCACTGACCGCTCAGGTCTATTCTCCTGTCTCATTTAACATAAGACAGAGCTGATAACGGCCAGCGGGTCATTATCCCGACTCTGGATTGTGTCTCTAGCTGCTCCCAACAGTCTAATCTGAGTAGAGAAAGAGAAATGGCGATGGACTGGACCGAAGCCGCTGCAACTTTCTCATTGTGGGACTGAAAGTGAGTAAATTTAGAGTCACCCCGGGACTGAGACTCATGAAAGCAAACTCGCGCCGAAAAGAATAAGACCTTAAAAGGTAAAGTAAAGGACACAAAAGAAAATAGGAAAACTACTGCAATGCAGGCTGCATCTTCTCATATTGGTTCCTGCAGTAAACCCAGTTCAGAGGTTGAATCAGGCCTCAGTGACGAGTCGCTCGATAACATGCGCATTCTGGATGAATTCATTCATGATGTAAAGCGGGTTTTGTGTCCAACATTGACTTTGTATTCTCACCAGTGTAGCAACACGCTCACGCCCACGTACCTCCTCCGTTGATCATCCACGCTCGTGTGTGTGGTAAATATAGAGCTGGAGCCAGAGGGGCGGGATGAGAGCGGAACCCGTCCTCTGATTTATGCTTCGCTCTTTCTGACTCAAACAGCTGATCTGCAGCGTCACAGCTGCAGCGGTTGCCGTAGTTGCGCTCGTGCGTAGTAACACGGTAGTTCGAAAATATTCAAAATAAAGCAAAACCTCAACTGATATTGTCCTTTTCTTCTGTTGGCATTTTTTTTTAAAGTGGCTAAAACACGTTTATGCGGATAGAGATCCCAATGTACTGCAGGTGATTATACACTGACTGTGTATAAGTACCTCACACAACCTCACATCAATGCATCACGACCTATCACTTTAATGCATTGCTACTTTCAGTCTGATTGTCTACAACACACGGTACCAACATGTTTTTCAATGAAATGTTCCAGGAAATCAAAGATTTGATGACACCGAGTAATTTTTTTGTCACAAGCTATAAATACATATGTTCTGACGCTCAGAGGAGATTGAAGAAATAAGAGTTTATCTCAGGAACATGAAGAGACGAATTAAAAACTCGTCTCGGCAAACAACAAATCTCAACAATTCTCTCTATCTCAAGTGCTTTCTTATAGCTGGGTTTTGTCATTCTGCTATCAAACCTTGTTGATATTCTGCTGTCTTTGTGTACTACTAGCTCCAGTGACTGTCATCACACACACACACACGCACACAGACACACACACATTGACAGTGCGGAGCGTGACTATCATATCAGGTCTAATTTTCTCCTCCATTCAGCCAGCAACCTTAGACGTTGGTATGACACACACACACACACACACACACTCATGCAGCATACATAGTCCCATTTGCACACGTACTTTGCTCACATGCATGAAGGCACACACACACACACACACACACACACACACACACACACACACACACACACACACACACACACACACTTAACACAGCTAAGCACCTGCACTGCCCCTAACACACTCACACACACTTATCCAGATACATTGCCAGCCTATTCATTATTTGCATCGGGACTCTTCAATATTTCAGCAGACCCTTCTAATCCCATTACTGTGATCCTCAAAAGTGTGTGTACATGCATGCTCGTGTGTGTGTGTGTGTGTGTGTGTGTGTGTGTGTGTGCATATTAGCAAGCTACACTGACTGTATTGGAGAGGGCTGCTGGAGATAGTGAGAAAGGAAATCAATCTTGGCAGAGGTAAAGAGAAAATGAGAGGATAAAGACAGAGGTGATAAAAGGCTGGAGGCGAGGAAGAGGAGAGGGGGAAGAGAAGGAAAGAATGAAAACACAAAGAGAGATAGATTGGGGTCTTTACGATGGGCATCTTTTGAGGATAAGAGAGGGTGGGAACCCCTGTTGAACAGTACAAACTGCCTGGTAGTGTGCGTTTGTGTGTGTGTGTGTGTGTGTGTGTGTGTGTGT
>NW_019525377.1:284196-284617 GCF_002814215.2 Seriola lalandi dorsalis
ACACACACACACACACACACACTCATGCAGCATACATAGTCCCATTTGCACACGTACTTTGCTCACATGCATGAAGGCACACACACACACACACACACACACACACACACACCCGCATCACAAAGGCGTCACTCCCCTTCTCCTGCTGTAAGACAGATGTAAGTGGGGTGTCACTGTGGGGTGAACACACAGAGTGCTGGGTGATGAAGAGCATTGTTACAACCTCATGTGGGTGTGTGTGTGTGTGTGTGTGTGTGTGTGTGTGCTTGAGGGTACTACTTTGTTGCGCCTCCAGGCTGTACTAACTGCGTCTTGAACCCACGCTTGTGTGCCATACATTACATGTGGCAAATAACACACACACACACACACACACACACACACACACACACACACACACACACACACACACACACACACA
>NW_019525377.1:286355-290463 GCF_002814215.2 Seriola lalandi dorsalis
CCCCCCCCTCTCCCCCATCCTCTCCTTCACTTCACTTCCCAGTTCTCCCGCTGCCCTGAACTCACCGTCTAGTGTTCTCAGGATGTGTTTGAATGTGAGTGAAAGAGGGAAATGTGACTTACCTGAGGGAGGTGAAGAGAGGCAGCACAGGTCCCCAGAGAGAGAGAGAGAGAGAGAGAGAGAGAGAGAGGGAGAATTAGAAACAATCTGCGACTGACATCAACACACATCAAACTCAATTTGAAAATACAGGCGAACAATCATGTAATTCATGTAAACTCAGACACAACCAAAGACCTGGTCGTCTGGAGTCTTTGTCAAGATTTATTCGTCTTATTCTGCTATTAAAGAAAAATTTCACTTTATTACAACTTGGATCTTATTCTTTCGTAGTTTCAACCATAGTTTCCATCAGTGTTGTAGTTTTATAATGTAATGTTTTACTCTTAGGAACAACATTAATACAATAAATTTAGGTGACCTTATTAAAAATGTATTTGTGTAGACGTTTAAAGACTGTGTTCTTGAACTTTTTAGATAATTTTATATTGTATTTTAATTTATTTTTAGGAACTTTGTGTGTGTGCATGTGTGTGTGTGTGTGTGCGTGTGTGTGTGTGTGAATGACCAGCTTTACTTCCTATTATCCTGTAAGCTCGCTCCATCCTGTGGCTAATTGACTGTCTAATGTGGGCAGAGGGATCAGTCCAGCAAAGAGCGAACAGCCTTTTGTTATGACAGGAACACGACACTCTCCGTGATGATGTGAATCAAGTGGAAGGTTTGTGTTCATGTGACTGCGAGATAGTTCTCTTCATTAATAAAAGCTCAAAAACAGACGAAGTGAGAGGAGGGACAAGTGTTCCTTCTGTCACAGAGACTAAAATAGAAAAAGCCACGATGATTTCACACTTTAGACGCATTCATCCCGACATTCAGTGACAGTTTGAGCAACGTTTGGAAGAGAAAAAATGTGCAGCAGCGATTCTGTTCAGTATAAAACAAGACAAATACGCTGCAGGGAGGGACACACTACATAAATGATATAACTATGTAGTGAGTGAGCTGACTTATAACAGCAGTGTGTGAAAAACAGTACAACACATGTGCTGGTTAAAAAGTGGAGCCCACCACTGGCTAACTGCTCCTCGTAGACCAATAAAAAACAAATGCTCGATAGAGCAATATAAAGGCAGGAAAAAAAGAAAAAGAAACCACCCAACCACTCATCAGGAATATGATGCAGCGAGGGTTTACACAGCAGAGAGGGCAGGAAGAAAACAGGGATGCTCATTAGCCGATAATGGGAGGTGTGAGTGCACTATCATGTGTAATGTGTGGTGATGGAAACAGCCCAGTATGCCCAGTATGCCGCCTCTGTTCCATGTGGAGGGTGAAGCCTTGTTGTGGTTTGAGCAGCGGAGGCCACCTCCAGCTAACAGCTCCTGGTAGACCTATAAATTTACCTTCATAAACAGGAGAGACTGGGAGAGACGGGCAGAGGAAGGAGGTGGAGGAGTGTAAAGACAGGAGGGAGGGAGGGAGGGAGGGAGAGAAGAAGGGGGGAAGGACATGAGGACAAAGGAAAGGAGGGGAGGAAGGAGGCATGTGGGAATGTAGGACAGATGGAAGGGAGCAAGAAGGAAACAAGGGAATAAGGTTGATAGATGGCAGTAAAATGGGAAAATGAATATATGTAGATAAGAATGACAGAAATATGACCTCTCCTCTCCTTCTTTTATTTCCTTTACTCTCTCTTCCCACCTCTCCTCCCCCCTTGTCTCCTCCTCTCTTCAATTTTCCCCTTGTTTCCTCTCCTAAGGCCTTTTCTCATCCTTCCTTCTTCCCTCTCTTGCTCTCGTGTCCTTATTTCTTCTCCTGTCGTCTCCTCTTCTTTTCCCTTTCCTCTCCTTCCTCCCTTGTCCTCATATCATCTTCTCGTTCGTTAGGACAAACAATTTTCACTATTTGTGTCACGATGTCCATCTAATGTAACTAACAGTGTCCCTCATGTCTATTCTAACAGTAGCTAAAGTTATAACATAGTTTTGACATATTGTTTCCATTATTATTATTTTTTTATTTAATTTTTCTATTTTTTCTGTTCTATTCTATAAAACCCAAGGACACATCTTTGAAATGCATGGAGGTGAAAACGTTCGTGACCAGGCTGGTTTGATCATTAACAGCGGCTCTACGACTCATTGGAGTGACAGGCCTCGGAGGGGTAACCCGCGGCAACCCCGCTCAACCCCACTAAAGAGGCTTCTTCTTCTTCTTCTCCTCAGCCAATCACTTCCCCAGATGGCGGCGGGTCATCCAGGAAGTAGGAAGTAGGGGTCGACCAATGAAGAAGCAGGCCTGCCCTCTCCCGCTGACCCGTGACACCTTCCTCCCCACAAAAACAGACCCGACCTGTCCATGTGTCTGTCTCCTCCTCTCTCTCTCTCTGTGTGTGTGTGTGTGTGTGTGTGTGTGTGTGTGTGTGAGAGAGAGAAAGGAATAAGAACAGACTGATGTCCAGCTGCCCATCCTCCCTCAGCCAGACAAACAGAGACCTTGACCATCATTGTTTAGTGGTGGGACAAACACACACACACACACACACACACACACACACACACACACACACACCAAAGGACTGTCTGTGCGTCTCAGTGGGCAAATGTGCATTTACAGCTCCAGCTTTATGACGGAGACAAACAACACAAAGACGGATAAACAGACGTGACTGACACAGCATTTGATGGTGTGTGTCTTTTCAAAATAAACTACGAGTAAAGTAAACTACGAGCCTAAATGAAATAGGACGAGAGGAAACGGACTCAGACAGCGCGCCGTAAAACATCGCATTACCCTCAACAAGCTGCGCCAAACTGAGGCGTAAATTTCTCCAAACTGTTTTCCCTTTCCTCTTTCCCTCTTTCTCCTTCCACTCCATCCATCATACGATGAACCCCGGAGATCTCGGAGAGCAAAGACGACTCGCAACGATGAGAAAAAACAAGATTTACATCACGCCATCCCGCCACATGACACTGTATTCTTCCTGTTCAATTTTCTTTTTCTTTTACTAAAATCCAAACTCTATGACTTTATATTTGACTTTCCACAAAGTGTGTGTGTGTGCGCACGCGTATCCGTGCATGTGTGTGTGTGTGTGTGTGAAGTTTTCTGTGTGTGCTGTGCTTGTCTTTTGAAAGCAGCTGGAAACTTCACAGAGGAGTGAGCCTCCAGCTAAGGCAGTCATCCACTATTAGTTTTACTGTTAAGACCATCAGACTCTTCCCCTCTCTCTCTCAGTCTCTCACACACACACACACACACACACACACAGGCGCACACACACACACACACACGCGCACACACACACACATGCACACAGTGGGGTGACAGCACTGTTTCTAAACTTAAGGCCTTAACTTTCTGGGGTTTGTCTCTAATAGTATCAAGTACCACGGCTTATCCCTCCCCCACTGACTTTCAATGGCGTTAATTCTCCTCCTGCTGATGCTCTTTTTTGTGAGGAAGACTTCAAACTTAGATCTAGAAGAGCAGGAATTAATAAAAAATAAAATGAAACATAAAAAATCTAGACTTTCTGAATCAGAGGCCTGAATATCACATCAAACCCAGATTTTTGATTTTGATTGATTTGTGATCTAGGAAAACTGCCAATGTCTATCTCTAACTGCCGTTTCAGATTAATGTCATCAAGGATTTAGCATCATCTCTAGGCCATAAAACACTTGCTGTACATGCCAAAAAATATCAGAGGTCAATTGCGCTAAAGCACGATGCAATTTGAGATATGACATTCTCTCAGATTGATCCAAAACCGGCTTCTGAACCCACATCTCCATCTGTGCTCGTAATGATTTGTCAACCCCAGGGAATCTTTGCCGCATCTCTCTCCTCCTCTCTTTGACTTTCTTTTTCTTTTTTTTCTTTGCATCATCCTTCATTCCTTCTTTAACCTTCTTCCCTCCATCTCTCCCCTGGACCCAGAATGCTTTGAGCCTCTTCCCTGCTGCCTTTGAACCAAGATCAGAGGGAGTATTTTGGCTCTCTCTCTCTCTCTCTCACACACACACACACACACACACAC
>NW_019525377.1:295941-298044 GCF_002814215.2 Seriola lalandi dorsalis
GAACTGTTGGAGCACTTCAGCTCCGACTGAGAGAGACAAGAAGAGCAGGAGGACTTGATATATTCTGTTCTTCTTCTTTTCTTTATCTTAGCCACTGATATGTAAGATGAAAGATATGTAGGATGTGATATACAGTCGTAACGTACACGGGACCAAAAAAGAAAACTGGAAAACACTTAGTAATGAGCTACTGCTGCTATGTCTACGTCTACATTGCCACAGAGCACTTACTACTACATTATAATAATAACCCAGACACATACAACATAAACCACTGCTTCAGTCTACCATTATAGGATTTAGTCAAGATAAAAGAATCATGTAGAAATGCACTCAACACAATCTCAAGTCATTCTACCTTAAAAAGTGGAGAATAAGTGTTCCTCAACTTTGAACTATACAGCCTGAAACTAATAAAATGCTGTAACGGTTCAAAGAAGTTCAATATACACCTGAACGTATTAATACATTGTTAGTTAAATTCTATACTTATACAAAATGACGAGGACAACCAGAGGACAGTATGAGAGCGAGAGTGAGTGAACTTCCAAGGAGCATTTGCTTGCTAACTTTGACAGTGTTAGCTTGCTAGCTAAAATACCTTTGTTTTAACATATTCAACTAGGCTCTGCTAACGTCCAGTTCAGATGTTTTCTAGTCAACAACCTGTTAATTCCTGAGAAGATTTAAAAGTTTGTATTGTGATTAAACTCACTTCTTTTAAAAAATAATGTAAATAATTGAACTTTCCTCAAAGAGTCTGGCCAACTCGTTGGGCTGATGCTGGGGAATGTGCGCGCGCCTGTGGAGCTACTTGTGGAAGAGAAGAGAGCAACAAAGGAATGAAGGGACGCGGCAACAGAGAGAGGAAGACAGAGAGGGAGAGGGGGAAAGGATGAAAGCTGTCTCCACTTTAAAGTGGATTAGGGGCACACAGCGCTGAAACAATGGGAGGTGAAAAATCAAATTAGGCCTCCCGAAACATCAAACGAGGGAGGCCAGGAATAGCTAAGCTTCCTCTGTCGCTAATCTGTTGACTCAATGTGAACGATACACGCCGCCATTCAACGCTGAAGACAAGCTGTTCTGCTTCTCTTCGCCTCTGTGTGCTGTGTTTGACTTTTTCTCATCTGCCCCCCCCCCAACCTTTTTTTTATTTTTTCTGTCCGCTTTTGAGTCTTTGGCTTCAAAGGCCTCGGTGCTAAGGTACCGCTGAAGTCAAGCTAGCAAATGTTGACTGCTGAAGATGATATTATATGGTTACTATGAAAAATTGCCCTCACTGGACTGTCCTGCCTGTCTTTTTGTCTGATCTATTCTCTTCCATTTGGTCTTTTTTTTCCCCCCAATTCTCCTCATCATTTCTATTTTGCTCTCCTCTGCACCAGCCAGAGCAGTTTTGTTCTTCGCTTCCCTGCTGTCACTTGTTCTTTTCTGCTTTCCTCATTGTACATATTCCATATTTATATTCTCTTCCTTGTCTTCTCGTTTCCTCTCATCTCCTCGTGTCACTTGGTGCTTTCCCCACCCCATGTGGTCTGACTTCAGAGGAATGAAACTTACCTACAAAGGTTCATATAAAGTTCATAAAGAAAACACGGATGTGAATGCTGTGGCCATAACTTGTTTTGGGAGAACAAAATAGGCGAACAGAGATTATAGGGTGGTGCAACATAAAAAACTGAGAAAGATAATGATGTCCTGACTTTGAACATAAGACATGTATACCCCTGTTCTGGCATTTTTTCTCTCATTCTTCCCAAACTTTTATATCATTGCATCAATTTATAATCCGATGTTCATTCCAACTACACGATTGAAATAAGTACAAGTAAAACTATGTTGTTAGTTGGTATCACGACCCTTCACTGCACACTCGCCGTCTGACATCTGGATGTCTGTGGCACTGGAGTTTCCTTGCAAAATGACTTTCTCTCACTCCCTCCACCCCTCCCACAGTTCCCAGTAAAGAAGAAGAATGCCCCAGCAGCGATGCATGTTCCATTGTTCACGCTCTGCCTCCAATTTGCTCTCCACATTCTGTGGCCTCGGCCGAGACGTTACGCCGGCTTAAGGGACAAATCGCACACACAAAAAGGGAGA
>NW_019525377.1:298115-303115 GCF_002814215.2 Seriola lalandi dorsalis
TGTGTGTGTGTGCGTGTGTGTGTACGGGGTGGGGGGGTGGGGGGGTTGGTGTTTAACCCTCTTCACAGCAATGCAATTATGGTCTGCATTTGAAGCCGGTGGGGTTTTGTGGCAGCCTCTCTCTCTCTCTCTCTCTCTCTCGCTCTCCGTCACTCTCTGTACTTTAGCGGCGAAGCTAATAGCCATAGCTGCAGCAATTTCTACGGTACATGACATTAACATGGTAGCGTGTCGCCGACAAAGGGAGGCATTCAAAGGGACTTAGAAAAGAGCAGCGGTTTCGCCTGGTTAAGTAGGCCTCAACCTGCCAAGACGGCAAGACAGACAGACAGCTAGTGTGTTTATTACCCAAACCACCTAGGGAGAGGAGAGGAGAGGAGAGGAGAGGATGAATTAGTAAGTCAGACAGAGAAAAGCAATAACATCCTATTTACCACAGCGTCCGCGCTCTTTCCCTTTTAGCTGTGCGACGCGTTGCCCTTTTGAAACCTCACCACCCCCGAAGTAGAAAAATGAACGCAGACAATTAAAACGTTGGTGTAAAACACTATATGGCGGACTAGTGCACCGAATAGGAATTGGGTTTCACTTTACATACAAGTAAAAATTCAACACAGAACATGGGACCACCAACTACGACAGCTGCTCGCGCCGGTAGCACCGACATTATTCATATAAGCAGAAAGATAATACGTGTTGTGGAAGGCACCAGACGAATGAGTGTCTATGTGCAAGTGTGTGTGAGAAACAGGTGGCCAGTTTTATAATTTGCCATACAGTAGCAATGATTTTTTTCTGGGTGTTACCCTGACTAATTTGAGTGGGCATGTGTTTGCCTCAATGCCAGATTCTCCACGGGCCTTGAGATGAAAATACAATGAGAACATTGTGCCAGTGTATGATAATAACTTTGACAAGTTTACACATTATCTCAGCATAATCCAAATATTATGTCTTTCATGTCGCTGTTTGTGGCGCTTCTCGCCAAATAACAAAAACTGGGTGCTGCAGATGTGGACACCAATGGGAGATTTAAAAACAAAAAAAAAAAGAAAGAAAGAAGGTACTTTCCACTTCAAATATCACATTATTATCGAACTACATCGTGTCTATGGTGCTCAACAGTTGCCTAATTGTGTTTCATGTCTGATGCTGTTACAATAATGTTCCATAAGGATTTGTCTTTCTGTAAACTTGGTGAAGCATCTCTCTAAAGGTTTAGTGCAGATTTACTATAACTAGGTCTATGTTTGCAATAGTAATGGTCACACACACACACACACACACACACACACACACACACTTGGAGCAGGATGTGTGAGGTAAGGATGGGGGCAAATAAGCAGAAGGCAGCGTTAGTCAGCAGCCGTGGGTTTGACACAAAAGACGTTTCCAAAAGAGAAAGTTAGGAATCACAAAGAGAGAAAGAGACGAAGGAGCAAAACGGCTGCCTAGACACAGAGGAGGAGGAGGAGGAGGAGGAGGAGGAGGAGGAGGAGGAAGGGGGGAGAGAAGGCTAAAAGCGAGGGTAAACTCCCAGATTCATACACACACACACACAACAAGGGAACCCCCGCTCCATTCAAAAGACCATCTGTGGCTTGAAATGGATGAGTGTTGTGTGTGTGTGTGTGTGTGTGTGTGCGTGCGTTCAAAAACATTTCTGTTTTAATTCTTGCGCCTCCCAAACGGGCGGAGCAGAGAGGGGAGGAGGAGGAGAGGGAGGCAAGCGTGAAAGGTCCTTCTTCTGCGTCCTATCAGTTTCTTTCAAAAAAAAAAAAAAAGACCGTAAACAAATAAATGAGAGATAGAGAGGGAGTGTGTGTGAGTGTGTGTGTGTGTGTGTGTGTGAGGGCCCCTATAACATAGGGCCAGCTACACAACCCAAATTACACGGGGCGAGCTGGACAGACACAGCTATTTTGGAGACAAAACCAGTCTGAAATCTTGCATCAGGGACACACAGAGTGACTAACTGCGACAGACGTTTAGGGCCAGTTTATTAAATCCACCATGTCCCACTTGTTGAAAAAAAATCACCGCCAATGTTTTTAATGCCAAATTAGCCTAAAATCATTTCAGTGCTGCAAAATAATCCGATTTACTTCGTCAAATCTGAGACGTACTTTGTAAATATTTGAATTATTTACTGAACATACAAAAGACTGTTTGATTTTGACAGAGGTCTTATCAGACTTTATGGTGTTATATTATATCACTGTTACAGCTATGACAATCCTATGAAGACCTACACTAAATGTGTGTATTCAGCTTCTTGTCATTTGTTGTTTGTATTTTTGGTTTTTTTTTATTGAAGTGTTTCTACATTTTTAATATCAGATCTTGTGAGGTAGAAGCTGTGTACAGTTTGAAAGATTTGTATTGTGAAACATATTAAAGCGTTAATCTAATATACATAATGAAATAAGTTTATAAAGTAGCCTTTTAATACGATCATTACAACTTGTTTTATTTTGAAATGAAAAACTAAACCTGCAAAAAAGCCTCTTGCTTCATACCACCACCACCACCCCTCCTCCCCCCTCCCCTTGTTGTTGTCTCCCTCTCTCCAGATTGAGTGCCTCCAATTCATTTGCACCCCCCTCCATGTCAATTAATTAAGTGCACGCTTTTCTTTGGCCGTGCACGCCAATTAGCATGAGATAAATATGCATTAGTCGAATTATCTTGTCTTGTCGTTTACCACCACCCACTCCATCCCCCCACCTCCATCCTCCTGTACACCCCCCCCACCATGCACCTCTGTTCTGATGTTAACGTTAATTTGCATCATGAGTATTTTTAAATGCGTGTTAATTAGGCCCAGGTATTAGGTCCTACCTTGATACAGGACCCCTGGAACGTGTTCAAGTACGTTTACAGCCA
Source organism: Seriola lalandi dorsalis (assembly GCF_002814215.2). NCBI lineage: Eukaryota > Metazoa > Chordata > Actinopteri > Carangiformes > Carangidae > Seriola > Seriola lalandi. Next base: position 301,002 of record NW_019525377.1, read on the forward strand.
ATGGGAACCGGACATATTTTAATTAAAGGGTATGAATGAGTCGGAGGAGAGGTGTTTGCATATTGTGTAGAAGTACAGACCGTGTGTGTTAAACAGTTCTTCTTCTACAAGACATTCAAAGGATTTTTTTGTGCCTTTTAAATCTTAAATTTAAAAGCACAGAAACAGTATTAATACTACGAGCACCACTTGTGAAACTGAAAGATGTGATCCGCTCCCATAACATGATGCCAATGGCCTCCTCCAAACTTCCTGCAAGATAATCAAATAATGGGCCCAGAAGTCGATTTTCTCTAATAGGCGTAGGGGCAATTCAAACGATAGACTTCATAGCATTACATCACTCACAGTGCACTCTGACAAGCCATTTACTGACAATGAATTACCTCACTGCCCATAAAAACTAAACTAATGTGAAATATCACATATTTTAATCAACTTGGAGGAGGGGGAAAAAGTATTGCGCTCCTCAAATATTTGGACCAAGGCCGGACGTTTTGGTGGCAGGCCTTAATTAAATTAAACGTGAGACCGTATTTGATTTGTGCCCATTAAAAACTCTTGGGTTTTATGGCGCGATTCCTAAAAAGTATCACGAGAGGTTAACAGCTTGTAGAAAAGGACTGTGCAGGTTTTTTAATTACGTTTGGACAGTGTTTTATTGTCCAAATCTAAATCCAGGAAAGTGATTTTTCAACAGGTTCTCTTGGGGGAGGGGGGGGCAGCGTTAAATCAAAAGAAGAGCTTCATCTAAAGGACACAGGGCTTCATTTAGTGTTTCTGTAAAACTAAGTGAGGTGAGGAAGAGGGGGATGGATTGGGTGTCTGCACCTCATACATTCTCTCTCTCTCTCTCTCTCTTTCTCACACACACACACACACACACACACACACACACACACACACACTGTAGCACAGAGAGTCGTCTCAGTGGGAACTTACTCTTAAAGAAATCAATTATCTCTGGAAGGAAACTGATCACATTTTAGAAAACTAACATAGCTACAGAGGGAATAAGCTGCTATGGAAGTGTTATAATTAGACTGTATCATAATTCACTGTGGAGTAATTTTGAGACGCACGATTTCACCATGTATCAATATTATAGCAACGACCGTGAGCGTTATATATTTCTCTAATTGTCAGTAAATCCCATCCCAACAATCTGTGTCGCACGTCGCTGCTCACTGGTTCCTACAGATGACGTGAAACTTTAAAAATGGGCAACAAATAAATAATTTTGTCAAACAGTGGGGCGTCTGCAAGGACTATTTTCAGCTGCAGATTAATACAGGGGAGTGGTTATTTACAACACACAGTATATTATATATCATGTACAGTTATATCAGATATAAGATCGGGCTTTAATAGGGTCAACTAATTTTAATCTTTTCATGGGATTTGTTGACAATAAGAAAAATAAAGAATATCATCAGTCTTCATTTGTCTGCTCCTAATCTTAAAGGATAACAGCTGTACATTAAAACTTCACTTTTACATTGGTATAGGATTAAAAAACAAAAGTGGAGGAATCTGCTCTTGTGAGGAGGAATCGCAAAGACACAAAGCTGTAAATAATTTTGTTGTGACCGGAGTTCATCACAGGACCTTCCACTGGATTCTCTGAGAGGAGGAGACAGAGAGCGAGAGCTTCATGAAGTCCCGTAATCTCTCACTGACCGGAGCTGGTTTGCTGAGCACTAAATTCTCTCGCATAACAAAGCCTGAATGCCTGAGAAAGAAACTGCAGAGTAGCCCCAGTGTCTGTGTGTGTGTGTCTATGAGACCCTCTTGTTTCTTGACCTCCGGAGCCCTCGGTCCAAGCTGACCCACTCAGACACAAGCTGACAGGACCCCCCACCCACTCTCTCTCTCTCTCTCTCTCCCTCTCTATCAATTATCATTTGTCCAGAGTGAGCATGCATCATCTGCCTCAACTTTAGGGGACGCACCCACTCAAAATGCAAATGTTCAGTCCACCATTTTTCTTTTTTTTTTCTACTTGTCACTTGGTGTGTGTGTGTGCAGGAGTGTGTGTGTGTGTGTGTGTGTGTGTGTGTGTGTGTGTGTGTTGGGAAAGCAGGGGGTCTGTGTCCTCACCATTCAGTGAAAGA
>NW_019525377.1:307313-307742 GCF_002814215.2 Seriola lalandi dorsalis
TTCATGCATTTCCATTACTCGTTTTTTGCAAATTCGCAAATTTAAAATTGCCTGTTAAGCATGTTGATGGAAAGGCAGTTGCTGGTACGAGATACAGACTGCAACACTTCGACCAAACACGGATCTGTTTCTTGTAATGGTATCAGTAGATGTTGTGTGGAGTGTTTCACCTTTATATCAGAATGAATAAGAGGAAAGGAGTCAGTAGAGGAGTGCTAACACAACGACGCGTGGTGCTGACCGCCAGCTGGTAGAGATTGGTCGAAAGCTCTGGAACAAGTGAGCGCAGTAGGGTTGTCACGATACCAAATTTCTGTTTCGATACCGATACCAATATGTATTTCGATACTTTTCGATACTTTTTGTAAAAAATATTTCATTATATTATGTATTGCCTTAATGGGTTATTTAAATATTTAAAGAATGTAA
>NW_019525377.1:307762-311788 GCF_002814215.2 Seriola lalandi dorsalis
GCTCATTCTCCCCTCACTGCTAAATTATTCAGGGCCACTTCTGCAGCATGCTTGATTAAGTTTTCATTTCTGCAAATTACCATTCGGAAACGCGCCGTGCTACTGAATCACATAACCACTACAAGCTACAAGACTGTTTACCTGCTGTTATACACAGAGAGAGGGAGATGTGCAAAGAGAAACAAAGGCAGCATAAATGATTGCATTATACCTTAATCATTTCTTTGTATTGTTGTGATCATTATGTATTGTGAACTGCTCTGTCAACACGCTTAATTCTTTGACAGCCATGCCAGTAAAGCAGTTTTCAATTTAACTGCAAATTACACAAGCTGAAAGAGAGAGGCGACGCGAGAGGAACGGAAAGAGATAAACAGATGTAAAGCGAGTGCGAGGGGAAGAGGCAGAGTCTGCTGTTCAAGCCTCTAATCTACTGTACATACATAGTGATGTACTCTGATTGCACCAACAGTCAATAGGTACCATTAGGAAGAGCAATGAGAAGGGAGGCCGAGCGTTTCATACCCAGTTAAACCCCTATTAGTGAGCGCTGTAGTCACTTTTCAACCGTTTGAAGTGTCCAGCGCCGGAAACTTCCACTCCGACTGAGAGGAATGTCTTCACCGGACTAATTGAGATTCAACCTGTTTGTCCCAGTGGAACTGTAACGGCAGATTGGTTCACTTCCCTGTGTACAGGAAGTTAAAAATCAAAACTTAAAGCTGCTCTGATCATTTTTTTTTTTTTTAATGTTAATGGTAATGTGATCATGTGCCATGTGACAGGTGTCACTCCTAGTGTTAAATGCACAGAGAATTATCAGCTGACTCTGCTCCCCTCAGATCTACGGAGCGTTTTAGTGTCTTTTTTATCGTTTTATCAGCTGCAACTTTACATTTAGGTAAAGTCGCACGACTCTAATCATTTTCCTGTTTGTGTTAGCAAGTGAGGTAAAAGGAGAGTGAATAATAACACGACTAAATAAATGTTAATGTAAACTTTATGTGTACATATGCAACTCATTGCCAACACGTTCACATTATTAACTTTATAAGGTAATAAGATGCCAGATGTTCAATTTACAGCTTTCTCACAAGTGGCCAAAAAAATCACTTCATGCAGATTTAATATGGAAATACAAATTGTCTCAATCAGGTAAATTATTTTGGTTTTAAGTTATCATAAATTACTTTATGTTTGTGTGTGGTAAGATTGTGAAATGCATTAATAATTCAACCAGTCAAATCCACTTTGATATTAATCTATAAAGGAAATACCTTAGTTTAATAGTGAAAGTGACGAATATGATCAAAATCAAAAATTCACACCAACAGAATACATTCAGATCGGTGGTGAGAAAAACAGACAAGGCCCCCTGCCCCTCTCCTCAGATGAAGCATCTTCCATTTAGGAAATTTTAAATGGAGATTCCTGCAAATTCTATTGAGAACAAGCATATTTTTTTCATTCCTTTAAAGAAAACAGCACGGTGGTCTGATGCAAGTGTGAGGTCTGAGCAATTGTTCCTTTGGACCGCAGTTTCTGCAGCAGCCTGAAGGGCGTCCCGCAGGGCGTCCTGCATGCCTAACAGCGCATCATGACTATGATCAGCATCAGGAGGGGATCCTCCGGGGCGACGGGAGCGGCAGTTAGGGAAATGACGGTGGTTAGGATGAAGAACATGCATGTTTAGGCCTGGGAGAGACAGTGGGAGCTGTGCACATAATTTGTGTGTTTGTGTCTGCAGGTGTGCCGGACAGTAGGAGCTCCATTTACATCGTTGTTTTCAGGTGTGTGTTATGCTTAGGGAGCGGAGAGATCCTGGTAGGGGTGAGGGGCTATCGCTGTGGCTAATGCATATGTTCATGTGTGTGTTGTCAGTATGCAAGAAAGTATGTGTGTGTTTGTGTGTAATGTAGAAGTCTCTGAGGCCCTCTAAGGAAGCAGGTATCCAGCTCCAGTGAATCATTCTCATAAATTCCCCAGAAAACTTGGACTAAGGCCCCTATGGAAATTACACTGGAATTATTAGCACACACACACACACGCACACACACACACACACATACATACACTCCTCCTTTGCTTATGCCTCATTAGCACTAATATTTGTTCACATAGGTAAATTTACGACTGGGCATGTGTACAGACAGCTAATCAGCAACAGACCACAAAGGGCCCCTCTGTGGTTACAAGATAAAGAGAACCATCAGACCATATACACACACACACACACACATACACACACACACACACACACACACACACACACACACCTGTAGCTTGCAGATAAGCAGTATAGCCTCTGATGATAGAAACAACAGGTTCTGATTTACTACTTTGGATAACTGTATAATGTGTGTGTGTGTGTGTGTGTGTGTAGGTGTGTGTCAGAATGGTGGACAGTTGATTTGTGCGGCCTCTCTGATGAAAGCAATCCGTCACCGGGTGTCTACACCTGTGTCACCCGGTATCATGTACGGCTGCGTCTGCGTGCATTGTGAACGCGGCGTGCAAAGGTTGCGTCACTGATTTACGGCCGTCTCCCATGGCGAAACATCCAGCGCGGTTCCTCCTGTAGCGCCTGACAATGGTCGGTGGATTAACGGTCCGCCTTCAGCCTTCCTCCTGCCTCTTCCTCTCCCTCCCTCTCTCTTTTCTCTGCCTCGCTCTTCCTCTCCGCTTGTTAAAATCCGGCTTCTAATTAGTGCTTGTGGAGCCTGGTGATATACTATCTGCTATCTTTCTTACACATGCTGAAGAAAAGGGGGACATTTATTTTAGTGCTCTTCTTCTCCTTCTCCTTTCTCCTCCATGTCGCCTGGACAGCGTCTGATTCCTTATCTGCTCTGCTCCCTCTCTCACTCTGCTTTTGTTCTCCATTTAACACCGTTGCTCTGTCTTTTCTTCCTGCTCGTCTGTTGCTACGTCAAATTAGTTCACGTTCAGATTAGCACTGTGTCACAAAAACGCAGCCTCCTCATTCGTTTCAATTAGACTCATTGTGTTGGATCCCACTGCAGAGGAACCTGCCAAAAAAAAAAAAAAAAGAAAAGGCAAAAGGTCGTCCGGCGACATCTTCTTCGCCTGACTCGACTTTTGCAGCGTCATCCGGCAGTTCACTGAGCTGGCAAAACAAATACGTGTAAGCTTGAATTCCTGACCGGACAGTAAAGTCTCTCGGCGCATTTCCGTTGAAGTTTTACGCAAAACAGGAGAAATTTTTTTTTCTAAAGTTGACAAAACACAACTGCGAATGGTCTGTGTTTCTGTCGTGTGAATAAAGTTCACGACATCATTCCAAACAAACATGGCGACGGATTTCCAGCATGTGCTGTTCAGTGTTGGGACTAAATAAAGACTTTTATCTTCATGGCAGATAATAGTCTGTAATGTTTTTGGATGTCATGTGACTGAAATTTCACTCTTGTGAAACACTGCTTTGTGGGACAGTCTGAAGAACCACCTCGTTTACACTTTGTGACATTTGAGTTTTTTTTTTTTTCAAAAATTCATGCATTTCCATTACTCGTTTTTTGCAAATTCGCAAATTTAAAATTGCCTGTTAAGCATGTTGATGGAAAAGCAGCTGCTGGTACGAGATACAGACTGCAACACTTCGACCAAACACAGATCTGTTTCTTGTAATGGTATCAGTAGATGTTGTGTGGAGTGTTTCACCTTTATATCAGAATGAATAAGAGGAAAGGAGTCAGTAGAGGAGTGCTAACACAACGACACGTGGTGCTGACCGCCTGCTGGTAGAGATTGGTCGAAAGCTCTGGAACAAGTGAGCGCAGGTCACAACACTGATCTCGAACGTTCCTTTGAAGCATAATTTCACTTTTCTCACACATGACGTTTCATTTAGTAAAATGTTTCAGCACTTGTAGCCGCTTCACTTCACTCTTGTTTCCTTAATGTTCGGTTTCAGCCGTGTGTGTTTTTGCATCTCTCTCTCTCTCTCTCTCTCTCTTTGCTCGCCCTGCTCTTCTCCCCTCTCGTTCCCCTCTTCTGTCTCTCTCT
>NW_019525377.1:311808-314308 GCF_002814215.2 Seriola lalandi dorsalis
ATGAAATAAAAGTACCGTTTGTTTTTAAATGCCGGTATAGTACCGTTTTCAAAACTCTAGTATCGCGGTACTACACTGGTACCGGTATACCGTGCAACCCTAGAGCGCAGGTCACAACACTGATCTCGAACGTTCCTTTGAAGCATAATTTCACTTTTCTCACACATGACGTTTCATTTAGTAAAATGTTTCAGCACTTGTAGCCGCTTCACTTCACTCTTGTTTCCTTAATGTTCGGTTTCAGCCGTGTGTGTTTTTGCATCTCTCTCTCTCTCTCTCTCTCTTTGCTCGCCCTGCTCTTCTCCCCTCTCGTTCCCCTCTTCTGTCTCTCTCTCGGTGCTGAGGCCATAGATCTCTCTAACAGGCACTATCTGCAGCCCTAAGCCCTAATGAGGCATCATAAGGCGAACAGTTTGCAGCAGCGCCGCGCTCCTCTTTTATTTGCCAAACCATATCTCTTCCTCCTTCCCCTCACCCCCCCACCCCACCCCTCCTGACTGCCCTCTCCTCGTCTCTCAATTGCTCTATCAGTCTGCCCTGCTCACCATATCTCTCCCTCTCTGTCTCTTTCCTCCCCGCGCTCTCTCCATCTCTCCCTCTCCAAGCTCTTCCCGCCATTGTGTTTTATCTCTCTTCTCATTCACCCGTTGAGCTCCCTCTCCCCCTCTCCCCCTCTCCTCCCCGTGGTGGTGGTTTGAATCATATCTGGCCGTCTACATATGCTAAAGCCTGTGTAATTACAGCAGCTCTTAAATAAAGACACGCTCCTAAAGCTGTCGGCTGGAATCACAGCCAAACAAGGCGGGAGGGGCCTCGCCGCGGCAACAAAGCTGTCATAGATAGCTATGGATTTATCACCGGCAACGATGAGGAGGGGAGCGAGGGAGGGAGGGGGAAAAAATATATTTCACATATTGTCTGAGACACAGTGGAAGGTAAATCCACCTACTCTAAAGTTTAATCATATTTTCAATGGCAAGAAAAATGTGAGAAAATGAAACGGGACGGGGAGGACAGAGATTAAAGCAGGAAGAGAGAGCGAGGGAAGCAGACAATCAGGGTAAGAGGAACCACCGGTGTATACACTCAGTGGGCAGTTTATTAGGAACACCTGGCTAAAGCTAACACAGCCTAATACAACAAGCCCTCCGTGAAGGGTTTAAATTCAGTTTTTAGTGAATCGTTTCAGAGAGATGTTCGACTGTACGGCGGAGGGTGAAGATCGCGGTGCTGCTGAACTGTGTTTCGCTGATACGAACGGGGCGGACAAATCAATAGAAGCACATGTTCGTATAATGCAACACAATTCAAAAGTGCCACAATCTACATCCTCCAAAATGGACAGTTTATTCCCTGATGGCCTTTCATTCTCAGAGCTGTCCATCATTTCATTCATTAAAGTTGTTTTATTGAAGAGGAAACAATCTTTTAATTCAAAACACAAACTTGTATAGTCGACTTCTGTCTCCTAACTTTGCCTTTTTTTGTTTTGGTGGAGCGGGTAACACTTACAGGAGAGGGGTTGCGTAAAGGTAGAAGGTGCGACACAGCTAGTAAACTACAGGAGCATCCTCCGGCTTTCCGTCCCTTCAAAAGGACGACACACTTTACTACTGATTACTACTGAATTCTGCAGGTCAAAGTTCACCGAAGTTTAACTCAACATGAAAACTTTGTGCGGGTTTTTCTTCAACACAACAAACATCATCACGACTATTACATTTGTTTGTTTTTTTTAAACGTAGTTCCATGTGAAGATATTGAATACGAACTGAGAGAAACCAAGTGAGAATCAGGATGATATATCGTGATAAAATACGGCTCACTCGCACGCGTTTTCAGTCTTATGACAGCTCTTTAAAACAACAGTGTCAGAGAGTCTCCACTCCGTAAAACAATTTCCCGCCTGCCAAACGAAAGACGTCTATTCAGGGCCTCACGCGTCTCCCTGACCGTAAACTCCTCCTGTCTGTCAGGATGTAACAGCTAAAGTCAACATGATCCACGCGCTCCGGCGCTCTGTGTATCATCTGTCTGTCTGTCTGTCTGTCTGTCTGTCCTCGAACCTGGACTGACGACGCCTCAATGAGAGATCCGTGTGATGGCCTTCTGCTCCGGGTCTGCCGTCCTCCTGAACCTCCTTTATTCTGAAAGGACCCCCTTTCCCTTCCTCCTTTTCTTCCTCTATTTGCCTCACCACCGTTTTCTTCTTCTAGGACTTTGATGCCATTATTATCATCATCACCCCCAAACTCGCCCTCCTCATTTTTGTCCTCAATTCCTCCACCTAGCTGTTCTACCCTCAACCCATCTTCTCTCATTTTCCTCCCACTCCCTTTCTCCTCCTCTTCCTCCTCCTCCCTCGTTCCATTTCTCCCTCTCTCTCTTTCTATCTTGACTTCTGTAATTCATCAGTGCGAGCAGCAGCACAGATTGATCAGCCTCTAAAGGCAGTGCTGTGCGTGCTGCTGATGTAGCAGTAACCTCCGCTGAATAGTGA
>NW_019525377.1:316808-323201 GCF_002814215.2 Seriola lalandi dorsalis
GAGGTGGTCAGCGAGCCCTCAGGTGCTACGCTGCATTAATTACTTAACACACATACATCCAGGACATGCACACACACACACACACACACTCTGCCTGTCTCTCAGAGCTTTATCCGTCTTGCTATGAGACACGGGGACACCTGTCTGTTGCGCACACACACACACACACACACACACACACACACACACACACACACACACACACACACAAACGAACCATCATCATCATCATCATCATCCACGTGAAGTCTGTCACTCTTCTTCACCTGCTTTGACTTTCACATGTTCTTTTTGTCCTCTCTCATTTTCTCTTCCTCTTACTGCGGCGGCCTGTTGGTGCACCTGCCTTTCATCATCGCAGCCAGCACTTTTCAGCTTATACCACTGACCGTGTGTGTGTGTGTGTGTGTGTGTGCGGGGTCAGCATGCGGCCTGTCGACATTATGCTGCAGCCGTTGTAGACAGCAACCCCACCATGTAGGAGTCTTTACCTCCCCCCTCCCCCTAACAGACACACGCAAACTGCCATGACCGGTTGCCCCCAGCGACCAGCCATTACCGGAGACCTCGCACTGTGCTGCCTGTGCCAAGTCACATGACATGTGACCTGACAGTGAGCACACATACACACGCATATGCGGCAACGAGTCTCTCTGACATTGATGCAAAGTCAGTGTCGTTTTTCTGTTAAACACTTTTTCCTACTGATAGTAACTGAATGTTTGGGTTGTTCGAAGCTGCACTGATCAATATCTTTACATGGACAGTGAGTAAAATCTCTTTGTGTAATGTAACATGAGTCACAATCATCTCCAAACACTGATCTTCCTTCGTCACATTTCAGCATCTTTCAGCTCGTCGTTTTTGTTTTTTCCGGCCTGCGGCTTTAACGTTTTTGTTCACTGTGTGCGACGAGTCCACAACCAAACATCTGACTCATAAAGTTAGCAACTAGCTGGTGAAAATAGTGGCAACATTTAGCAACTAAAGAGGAAGATATTTCCCTCAGGAGACAGAAGGAAAGTCAGTGGATCTACATTCGTCAGGCAAGCAGAAGCACAAATGAATGTTGTCCCATGTCTACTGCATGTGTGAATAAAGAACTGTTTGCTAACACATTTACCATATCAACTATGATGTGTTCACAGCTTTCTGCAGGGCAAAATAAGTTGGTTAGAAAGCCGGTCAAGCTGCATCCAGTTCAATGAATGATTACATAAAAGCAGACACCAGCTCTGTGCTGAACATGAGATTCATGTTGGTCTTTTCACCTCAATCTGAGAGAAAACAATAAGGATATAAGTGCTCAGTCTGAAATACTGGACGATTCCTTTGATATAAAAATATAAGTAATCAAGCTGAATGGTGTCATTTTTCCATGTGGCTGTAAATAAAATACATAAAGAGACAAAAATCTGTTGTCTAGCTTTTAGTCTCATGTTTTCAGTTGTCAGAACTCAACCGCTTCCTTGTCTCTGTATAGCTCTCTGCGACTCTTCTGTTAGCGCTCACCCTGCTTTAGCATTTGTGAGTATTTCTTCAATCTCTAGCACAACTGTTTGCAGGAACGCACATAGTAAATAAAGGTTTCCTGTTTATCCTCTCTGCAGTATAACGCTGCGAGTGTATGCCAGGACCAACCCGTGAAGTCCACTCCACTGTCGTCACTGTCCAAAGCCTTTAGCTAACACCATCTTCAGTGTGATTTGGGAGGTTGGGTTTAATCTTCGCAGCGCTGGCCTTTAGCTCGCGGAGCCGGTCTTTGCGCGACACTGCTCTGACAATTATGTGAAAGTACACAGAGGGTCCCTAACAGTCTGCAGAGCCCCGATCGGCGACGTCCCACAGGTCATTAGGCTTCTTCTTGGAAAACAAGGCAGAGCTAACAAGTGCACAGCGAGCTTTAATATGGTGTTAGTGCTAAGATGAGAGAGAGGCATGTCTCTGCGGCCACCTCGGTTTGTGTTTTTTCGCCCACTGACGCTTTTTTGTTCTTCCAGAACCAAAACTGAGTGTGTAACAGACAGGAAACAGAGCACGACAGATAAAAACCCTAAAGAACAGCAAACTAGGTCAGGCTGCGTTTTAAGATCTGTGGTTTTACTTGTTGAAATAATCTCTATCTTCCACTCTAGTGTTTGTGTGGACTCACATACCAAATAATAAAAACTGCTTCATTGATTAAACAATCAAATCTATTTTATTTTATTTAACAACGCTGCAGGAACGAGGCTCTGCGCTTATGAGGGAAGCAAGGAGGAAAGATCAGGCTGTGTTAAGCACTTGTGCACTTGGACACACACACACACACACACACACACAGACACACACACACACACACACACACACACACCCTCCCCTGTTGGGTGTAGAGGAGAATCAATATGTCTTTGAATGAGGGTCAGAAGGGTTGTCTGCCCAGGGAGAGCTGACAGATTTGCTCTCTTTTGCTCTGCTAAGCCCCTGCCTGCTTCTAACACCCCCTGACACACACACATACAGATGGACACACACACACACACACACACACACACACACACACACACACACACACACACAAGCATGTAGATGGAGAAACATACTCACATATACAAACAGACACACACACACACACACACAGACAGGAGGGCAGGATTCCGAACATTTTGCCGCAGGGATGTGATATTAGACATTCCACATCGAAATGAACCCCGTTGCGTCCCCCGCTGAGTGTGTGTACGTCCGTATACGTGAGTGTGTGTGTGTGTGTGTGTGTGTGTGTGTGTGGGAGAGAGAGAAAGACTGGTGGTGGAAGCCAGGTTTGGACAACAGAGCACGATCTGCCTACACCCTTGGCAAGTGTCGTAACTCAGGGTAGGACACACACGACGACACAAAGAAGAAGAAGAAAGAATGAAATGCACAATGTTAAAAATGGACAGCTAAACTGACACACACACACACACACACACACACACACACAGTAACCCCATGCACCAGATTAGCCCCCTGCTCCTGACTTTCTCCTCTCATCATGGCAAAACTACTGCAACTATCTTCACCACCTGACTCCAAATTGCCCCAGCTTACACAATACACACACACACACACACACACACACACACACACACACACACACACACACACACACACACACACACCAAGCAGAGATGGAAGCAACCAATTAGGAAATTTGGCCACAAATGGGTAGTTGTGTTTCAATGACTTCCCATCCATCCACTGATTAAAAAAAACTGAAATATGTGTGTGTGTGTGTGTGTGTGTGTGTGTGTGTATGTGTGTTTGCTTGATTCTTTATGTGTGTCTCTGTGTGTACACGTGCGCATACATCCTGTGTGGTTAACATACTAGAGCAGCAATTAGTAATCACTCATGGAGCTAATGACATCAATCAATGAGCTTTTAAAACCAGCCATTTGATAATTACAACCATCAATGGTCACCCATGGATGTAGCGCTGCACTCTCTACTACTACGCTCCTGCTCTGTGTGTGTGTGTGTGTGTGTGTGTGTGTGTGTCTCTTCAGTGTCTGTGTTTTCTATTAATATGCCTCCTATAAAATCTCAAAAAAGTCAAGTTGAGTTACACCAACAGTATTTTCTTTAATTAAGGACCCAGTGCATTTAAAATAAAGGAGGACTAATAAGGGGAAATTCACAGTAGTTGCTAGAAGAAGAAAACAAAGAAATTTTACCGGAGCATCTTAAGTTTCAGGCGAATGTTTAGGAACCAACCGGACGTCTTTGTTAAAATCTCTCCACATGGTTTTCTCTGCCCGAAAACCTTTAATCAGGTGTCGAGAGAGTAAAAGAAGGAATAACGTAAACTTGAAGATAACTAGGAGAAATTCTTAGTTCTTAGTTTTACCCGCTTCTCTTTCAGATTTGAGATTTTATTCAGAATCGATGCCGTCTCCACTCTGCACGACAGCTGAGGTCGCTCTTCTTCTAGTCAATTCAGGAAGTGGCTTTCTATGGAATTTCGACTCCGATCACTGTGATTGTCTAACGTAGTAATTACCCATTTCTTCTTTTTATGATCTTTACCTAAAACTAATAGAAATATCGAGATGCAATGTTTTTTATTATGTTCTGTTTTTGAGCTGTTACGTCCCTGTTGTGGCTGTGTGGATGTTTGCAGCTGCGTTTCATATCATCGAGTGCATTTCCTGTTTTTGTCTGCAGAAGAAAACATGAATCGCAGCCAATATTAGTTGATACTGAAGAACAATAGTAGGCCTGCACTTTGAAAAACCATGAAGACGTATCCTGTGCGTCTGCAAAATAAAAATCCACACGTCTCTGCAGCTGCTGCGTCCAAAATCAGACTTTACTTTTTTTTTTTGTGACCTTGACCCTAAAATCAGTTTCACTCAGTGAAGATGAAGTGTCCGGGCGACCGGCTGACAACTCCAGGATCTGAATATGAGCTAACCTGCACATCATATAGGTGCATGAGTATGTGTGTGTGTTTGTGTATGCTCTCATGTGTGTGTGTGTGTGTGTGTGTGTGTGTGTGTGTGGTGCAGATGCACAATTACCAGGCAGGCGCGAATCGATAGGTGCCTGCTGACAGATGGATTAGCACGGTAAACAGATGATACACACACCGCTAAATTATTCATCCGCTGAACAGTGGGCTGGGTTTCCACACACACCCCAGTGACGGGGGAGAAGACGAGGGAAGGAGGGAGGTAGGGAGGAGGGGGTGGGTGAAGGGAAGGAGGGAGAGGGGTGTGAAGTAGGAGGATGAGGATGAAGAGCCTGAAGAGGTAACTTGTGTGTGTGTGTGTGTGTGTGTGTGTGTTTTTTTTTTAACAGAGGTCTATTAACTGACCTGAAGCAAAGGTCATTACCTGAACTCAGACCTGTGGTTTTATGAGTGCGGTGCCTCAGCTCTGCTCCGAGCCTCACACTCACACACCGGTGGACAGCCCCACTCCCGTGTCCTTCTAATGCCTTTTAGATATGCGGAGGCACCACAGGGTCAACGTGAAGTGGCTCGTGAGGCGTTCGAGGTACCGAACACACGCACGTGCACAAACAATCGCCACACTCATCTTTCTTTATCCGCGTCTTTTTTCTGAAGTGCAGGCAAATCCGTGATCAGCGACTGTTTATGCCTTTAACAAAGCCCGCAGCGTGAATGCAATTTCACACAAACACACACACACACACACACACACACACACACACACACAAACAGGAGTACGGGGGAAATATTGTGGATAAACCCCGATCATGCCGCAGGAGAGATATGCACCATTATGTTTTGAGCTGAAGCACCTTTACTGCAGATGAGTAAAGAGGACATCCCCTTTTTAAAGCGGCGTTCGCAGATGGCCTTCTGGTGGGAGCAGTTTAGACGGCCGTCACGATACTGTGAGAATGGGAATTAGCATCGGTGTGCGACGTTTTACAAACAGATTTCACCAGAATTTCCTATGAAAAGTGGAATAGACTCATTTAGACTGAGAGGAAATGGCGGTGATAGAACAGGAAACATACTTGTGTGAGACCTTGAAGTCTCTGCAGCTAACACGGTGCATTCCCAATATTGAATAGTATAGATTCTGGTGCATGCAAATCATCAGAGTATGCACGCACACACACACACACACAACCACACACACAGACACACACACACACACACACACACACACACACACACACACACACACTCTGGCATGCATAGAAAACACCCTATATTGATTTCTTTCACCTTTCTAAGGGACTTTTGCAGCTGCAGATGCTCGGCTTTGCTTCGTCTGGGATGGCTGAAACTTAAAAAGAAAAAACCAAAAGGAGGAAGAAATCAAATGCCATGACAGGATAATAGGCGACTTTATCACTAACCGCAACTTTCAACTTCAAGAAAAAGAAAATAAATAGTTCACGGTCGAATAATAACATCGAAAAAAATCCTCCTTCCTTTTTAAAAGATGCCTTTCACTTCCTAAAATGCTACAGGTGCAAGTGGTTTAGTCACTCTTTGCCACTTAAAAAAGAAACATAAGGTTTGTGTGTGCGTGTGCGTGTGTGCGTGTGTGCGTGTGTGCGTGCCGGTCCAGCTTTGTGAAGCGACAGTGCATTACGAACAGCTAACGATCAGGAACCAACAACACCCCCCCACCACCACCACCACCACCACTCCTCCTCCTCCTCCTCTTCCTCCTCCTCCTCCTCACACACACACACAAACTGTTCGCTTGCATCATGGCCGCCATCAGCAGGAACCAATCAGATTTGATGAATAATTCAATATTAAAGAAGGTGTGACCAAGACAGGGGGGAGGGGGGGGCACCTCTGCCAAGCAAGTGGGCTCTTTTTTGGAAACGGGCCTGCTGTTTGTGTGTATGTGTGTGTGAAAGTGAGAAAAGCAAGGGGAGGGC
>NW_019525377.1:323299-335455 GCF_002814215.2 Seriola lalandi dorsalis
GGGGTGAGGAGAGGAGAGAAGGAGATGAGGACAGAATGGAGGAAGGGAGGGAGGGGGAGAGAGAAGAAGAAGAAGGATACAGAGAAAGAGATAGATAGAGAGAGAGAGAGAGAGAGAGAGAGAGAGAGGCAGGAAGACTGTAGAGAAAAGAATCCTTTAACACATCTGCATTAGTAGGCGTCTGAATTCTGGAGCTCTGCTGAGAAATAAGAAATAAGACTGCCACACCATGCGGGGGGGGGGGGGCTGAATACACATAAGTACTGGTTATCAATTTCACATTAACTGGGATTCTCTGGTCAAGTTAAATCATGACTTGAGGGATCACTACAGCCAGAAACTCTGGCACTCACACAGGGTTCAGCATATTTGAGTTTTGTGCAAAAGAAAAAAAGAAAAAGTCAATGAGCTTTTGTGCTGTAAAGAAATCCTGCATCAAGTTCACCAACTGTAACACAATGTAAAACACAGAGAAGTTCAGGGCTGAGGCATGCCATGACCTTATGTGAGCTTGTGTGTGTGTGTGTGTGTGTGTGTGTGTGTGCGTACAGATATTAAAAGCTAAATGTGTGCTGTGTTGCCAGGTGTGCTGCGGTTGTATGAGGCTCAGTGGAGTTTTAACGCAGGGTTTTTATTGGCCGAAGCTGACATCACCATGGGAACAAAGTGGAATTCCGGAGCTTGGGACGTTACAGACCTGGCTCTGTGTGTGTGTGTGTGTGTGTGTGTGTGTGTGTGAATGAGAGAGAGAGGGAGAGAGGGAGAGAGAGAATGCGTCTGTGTTTGCTACACAAATGCTCATTTTCCTCTTCAAAGCAACCTGTTTAGAGAGTTCCCAGCATGCAAAGTGACATCCTGTCCTCACAATGATCAGCCTGTGTTGTACAAGTTTCCACTGTTTAAAAAAAAAAAAAACATTCCCGAATCTAATAAAACAGCAGTGGGAATAAAGGAGGCACGGTGTTATGTCACAGCATCAGCAGGTGCGTTCGCTCATTTTCAGAAATCCGAGCGAAAAAACGAGATGAAATGACTTCCGAGGAAGAATTTTGCAGCGTGCCACAGAGGGAATCCTCTCATCTCATCCGCTCTCCTTCCTTCATTTGGTTTACACCAGCTCCAGTGGCTCATTTGTGTAACCTACTCCACCATACACACACACACACACACACAGTCATCTGTGTCCAAATGGAGTGGCTGGGCCGACAAAAGGCTCGACAGGAAGCGACTAATCCTTGATCTGCGCAGCGTTGCAACAATGGCCACAAGATTCACACTGAGTGACACACACACACACACACACACACACACACACACACACACACACACACACACACAATTGCACAAGCACACACACTCACACACATACACATTGACAATCGCTGCTTACTCCCAGTTACCACCCAGAGAGAGAGAGAGAGAAAGGGAGGGGGAAAGGAATGGCTTGAAAAACAGATGCAAAGAAAATGTTTCGTCGGTCCATCGAAGAATTTCATTAAAATATGTCAATTAAAATGTTTCTCATAGCAAAAGACAAAACTTTAACATCCCAAACTCACGGTAAATAGACACCATTAGCTGTGATTGTTCAGTATGCGCACAGTATGGACGGATCAGATATGTGGAGGATGGTATTGACAGGGAAACACACACACACTCCTCACCCTGGGGGAGCTGCCAGAAGGGCAGAAGGGCACACACTTGGGGGGTAAACAAAGCCACCACAAGTAGGACAGTCCCCGATGTACGTGTGTGTGTGCGTGTCTGTGCGTGTGTGTGTGTGTGTGTGTGTGTGGCACAGAGTGGAGACTGACAGGGAGGCAACATGAGAGGGACAAGCCTTTTAACATCTGGCTAAGCACTGACAGGAAGACACACACACCACACACACACACACACACGGGCGGGCAGGCGAGTCCCAGTCCTAATTATTAGAACACTCTTACTTAACTTAACCCTGCCACTAGACCGTGACAGGCAGAGATGGAGGTGGTGGGGAGGGAGGGGAGAGGAGGGAGTGGGGGGGGGGGTATTTTTTTGAGGACAAGGAGAAGGATGAGTGTCTCTGTCTCCTTGGCTGCTTGTTTAACCCCTTATGTGCCACAGCAGAATGAGAAACGCAAGGAAATGATCGGAGAGAGAAAAAAAAACAAACAACATCAAAAAAACAGCTGGATGCTTGATTGACAGGTGAGTCTGTGCAGGAGTCGCCGCGGTATAATGACGGCATCGAACCAAAGACGGAGGCGAAACTCCAAAACAAAAATCCCCCTCGTCATCCATCAACATCAGAATCAGTCTCATCCATCTTTCCCTTTGTGAGAACTCTATTTTTTCCTCCCCAGTTTATTTTCTCTGCTGCGACTTTCATTTATTTCTCTTTCTCTTTAGCGTTCCACAGTTTGTTGCTACTCTGAGACCCTGAGAGAAACAACACACATGACATTTGCTCGGTGCACAGGGGAAGAAAAAAAAAAAAAGATAAAGATAAACAAAGAAAGGAGGCAACACCAAAAAAAGAACAGAAGAAAAGCGGAGGAGGTCTCTCGCTGTGTGTTTTAACAGCTGTGGCTGATGCACTCGGTTAAACATTAAAACTGTTATACGTTGATGGGAATAAGTTGCAGTCAAAGGAGGCACGTTGTGTCTGTGCATCAGTGTTATTTAACTGAAACCCCCTCCTGCAGCACGGCCGGTCACTGTGGATATTATTACCATCTACCTGTCTGAAGAATTCCTCTGCTTTTTATTTCAGTCAGGCAGATGGGATCTGCATTTCAGCTCAACATCTCACCGTCCTCCCTCTTTCCTTCCCACATCGCTTTTTTTCCCTTATTGCTTTTATCCTTTCTTTTATCTCACCCCCCCTTCCTCATACGTTCCTTCCCCTCGCTCCAAGCTTAAAGAATTTGTGTTTTCTTTCTTTTGCTGCCAAAGATTCCTGCTTCTTTCTTTCAATTGTACATTTGTCTTCTAAATTACTTTTTTGCCTATTTTTTTTTTTTTTGCATTTACTGTAATTGTGATTGTAAAAATGAAAAAGAAAGAAAGAAAGAAAGAAAGAAAGAAAGAAAGAAAGAAGCTGGGTTAGGTATTCAGGGTCAGGTTCAGTGTAAATCTCTCAGCCTTGTAAATGTGGAGAGCACAGAGAATGTAAACAAACTTACTACAGAATGTACACAGACTACAGCTGTCACACTCTCATATGGGGAGATGCACATACACACACATGGAGAGGAGTTGGGGGGGTGCAAAGGAGGGAGGGATGGAAAAATGATGGAGAGATGGCACACACACACACACACACACACACACACACACACACACACACGCGCGCGCGCACACACACAAACCTCCACATCGACACGTCGTGCAAAAACATCAAATACCCTCTGCAAACAAACAAAAGTGCACGACGAGGGGCGGATTGTTTCACTTGTCAACATTCCCATTAATTCCAATCACACATCCCATAATTCCATTCTCTCTTTTACTGTAAAAAAAAAAAAAAAACCTTTTGTATCCCTTCACTCTCCTGCTAAAACCTCACAGTGTGAATACTGTAAACGGTAATAGCTTTTACAATAATATGACATGCATAGTCCTCTTAAGGCATGATGGGGCCTTTATGCTCAGGTTTAGCGGCTGACAGGTTAGCGGGTTTAGTTAACAGCCGACGTGCCTGCCGGCGCGGTGCGGGGATTTGGGAGGGCTTAGCGCAGAGTAGGCCACTGTTGCCTGGAGAGGCACGCCGTTAGCTCCACAGAGCGCCGTGCAGGGAAGTTAGGGTTGTAGGGTTTTTCAAGTTGTTTAATATCCTTTTTTTTTTTTTTTTTTCAAGCAAAGACGCAAGGATCACCTTCACACGTGGGATTAACCTGTGTGACAGGTGATTGGATTGTGATCAGATAACGGATGAATGCAAGACGGATGTAAAAGCAGTAAGTGTTGAGGATCTGCATCACATTTAAGATCTGGTCACTTCGATTCATCTGCTGTGAAGTTTACATTGTACTTTTTATTTTTAACTATCAACATAAACAACAATATACGTCTATTATTCCCTACACCGTATAGTCGTTGAACACAAAACCACACTTGATACTCATCTTGTCATTTTATTTACATTCGCTCTGCGGTATTAATTTAACCGTCTGCTGCTAGCTGCTCATTCACACTACTGGCGGCTACGTTGTTAGTCTTTAATGTTGTTGTTGTTGTTGTTGTTGTGTTATGCTGATTGTATGGGGGGGGGGGTTCCTGTACTTTGGGAGAAGCCAAAGACAAATTTCCACTGAGGTGCACAATAAAGTCAATCAATCAATCAATAATTGGATCAATCAATCAACTGAATGGGGATTAGATGATAAAATTAGCATTTCACAGATCCATTTGAATTGGTTTGTGTCCATAGTGATGACACTGTGATTTATAAATGTAGATATTTAGAAGACACAGTGGATTCAACTGACTCGCCAAATCAGATTTTGCAAGTCTTTAGATGGTCATCGTCCATGGAGAGCTGAAACACAGAGATACTGTATCCGCACACGGTATCAATATTCACATGATCAGGATGTGATCGGAAAAAAGTAAAAAGAAGATGAAATCTAGCCGTTATTGCCTCAAAGTCGCTCAAAATAGAGTTCACTCACTCATAAAGACCATTAAATGCTGTTGAGAGCAGAAAAATTAGTTTGTCAAAACTCCACAAGAGGTTGGAGACGACTGAACAGAATTGTTACAACAGCGACCGACGATCAAACACTCGTCCACACGACTGGGATTGTTGAGATGTTCACGAAATAAGGAAAAAGCCAAAGGAACCGTCTCCTGTCCTGCTCTGAAATCTAAATGATCATCAGTCGTGTGTAATTACTTTAGTGAGGCGTTATCAGCGTTTTAATGACAGTGGTAGATCGTGTCCATGTAAAATAATATCTACACAGATAAGATACATATTTACTGACACACAAGTGGTTCAAAGTTCACTCTAAAATCTACACTGTCATGCTGCTGTGAACGCACCCTAAAGCCATGTAGCCTGTAGTGGGAGAGGTTCTGGAAAACCTTTGAGATTTAATCTACAAGTTGTAATTATTTGTTTGTTTGTTTTTTTTACGTTTCTATAAAAGAATCTGTGATGACACTGTGGGATCCCGAGCATTATAAACCTCTTCTCACCGCGGGGCTGTGGAGACGCTGCTACTGTAAAGTGTGAAGCAGCACACGGAGGCTTGCTAGTTAGCTAATGTGTGTGTGAAGCAGCGAGAAGCAGCGAGAGCACTGTGTCCTCATGGGATTGTACCAAAGTGTTGTTTGTTCTTTACGCCTCCACTGGACAGCCAAACCCAGTGAAGGAGAACCCATAATTCTTTTCTGTAAGCAGTGCCTCTGCACATCCAATTGCATTAGAAGCCTATGGTGGAGGTGGAGGCTACTTGTGCCAAGATTTAACCTGATTAGATACAGATTCAGCCGTTCCAAAAGACAGCACAGGAGCCCTGCACCCATCTCCCTTTCTATTTCTGGCTTCAGTCGTAGTGCTCATGAATGTGCAGTGATAAGGTGGCACATATGGCACTGACATACTCAACACTCGCGCTACCACAAGGTACTTTACCAATATCTGACACAAGAAGTGAAAACGCACATGAGACAGAACTGGATATTCAGTAAAATCATCTAATTTCTCTAAAATCGCTTTATTCCATATTTCTTTCTCTCGTGTCTTTGTTCTCGTCTCATCTCCTCTCTCACTTTATGTGCTCTTTGATATCTCTCTCCTCTTTTCTTATTCCCCCACAGCCAGCCGCCGGGTGTCATTTTCCCAATTTCATCCTTCTCTTTCTCACCCTCTCTGTCTCTCCTGCGGTGGTCTTTTTATCGGATCAGTCTCAGGTCGTCGCCTCTGTCTCTCATATGTTCCATCAAGGATGCATCCCTCAAACACACACACACACACACACACACACACACACACACACTCTCTCTCTCACACACACACACACAAGCTGAAAGATGAAGGAGGATGGAAAGAAGGAAGAGTGAAGTAAAGACAAAAAAAAAAAAAAGGAGGGATATGATAAACTTAAAAGAGGAGAGAGTGAATCGTTATAAAAATACAGAAAGAGAAAGACAGCACGAGCACGTCTCTATGTCTGTGTTTCCTAATTTGTCACCGAGATCCGATGCAGCTTGTTGACATGTGTAGGAGATGTCGGTGCTCATGCTGAGAGCTGTTTGTGTGTCTGGAAGAGTGTTTGTGCAGGCTTGTGTGTTTGTGTGTTGGAGCTCTTACAACTCCTCTCCCACCTCCCTTTTAATACACACACACAAACACACACACACACACACACACACACACACAGTCTGCCAAGGTTTTGGGTATGTGGGTAAATCTTTTGGCAACGGGGCTGCCAGCGTAGAGCTATGATGAATGCTGATGGCAAAGAGCATGGCCGGTCTCTGAACCAGTCATTCATACACACACACACACACACACACACACACACACAAATACTAATCAGATTCCCAGTGCGTGAGGGCCAAATGGCATCCTTCAACTGGTGAATGTTAATGTGACCGGCGGAGCTTGTGGACTTGTGAAACAAGGATAGGGGGAGCCAGGAGAGATGATGACAAGAGAACATAGATGGGATTGTTTATCGGCGTGTGTTGTGCTAGTGTGTGAAAATGTGCAGTCTTTTAGTTTTACCTTGGTTTTTATTTGCTAGAATTAGATTTGACGTTTTGTTTTTATGCGTCTTGCTGCATGTGACTTGTTCGCAGGTTTAATAATCAAGAGCTGTCTGTGCATTAGTCCTAAAACATGGTGGTTGTACAAGTTGTTATTTCAGTTTTGCTAAAATGTAAAATAAGTATTGGAGGTGTAACATTGTGAAGATCCTGCACACAAGACTGGATACAAGACTGTTATATTACAACTTGTGCTTTTAGCGGTGTGTCTAATTTATATCAGAGATTTTGGACATTTGGACAAGGGATATTACCTCCCCAAAATATGCAAAATAACATCTCATTTTCATAATATCACAAGCATGTTGAGGCTGATTTGTGTTTGCACTGGAAGAGAGGATGTGTAAATGTATTTATTGGCGTGAGCACATTATGCAATGAGGTCCAGTAATTTGAATTATTTGTATTAAGGTCTACGACAAGGAGAACAGCTTCAGTGCTCCTCGTCAGAGACTTTCCAAGTCTAGACTCTAGCAGAGGGACAATCCAGTGTCTCACCATCTGTGTGAATAGTTCAGTGTGGTTGGAGTTTTGTGGTTGTAGTATAATAATAAATTGCTACTTACAGCGCTCAATGCGGTCCTCAGGGCTGGAGGAAGTCTCTCGATCAGACAGGAGGCCCGACACGGCAAAGATCTTTTTCCCGCTGTCCTCCACGGCTTTCAGGGCGCTGCTGGGTGAGCCTCCGGGAGGGATCTGAGAACCTCCAAAGTCATACTCTTTCCCCTCTGCATCAGAGTACCGCAGGTGGGGAGAAGCCTCTGCATCCAGGCAGCCTTTGAGGCGCTTGGCTGGGGTGAAAGCAGACTGATACCCACCTGGCGCCCCGTCCCGATCTTCCGGAGGCGAGGCGAAAGGCCTGAAGGCACCAACGCCGCTGTGATTCAGCATGCTGATTGGCGAGCAGTCCAGGTTAGGTGGGGCAAACTGATGATGGAGGTGGAGGAGGGACGGAGGGAAGTCCCTGTTGGGGAATCCAGGCGGGACTGCGCCTTGGCGGTGGTACATTGATGCAAAAGTGTACGAACCATTGTTAAATGGCAAGTGGACGTCTTTCTCAACAGAAACTGGGACGCCAAACGGGCGCGGCTGCTGGCAGGGAATGGAGGCATCGCGGGACGCCTCGGCGGTAGAGGCCAGGACCATCAGGGCTGGGGAGGCCAGGGGGTTGGGGAGGTAGGAGGAGCTCTCCATTTTGAAGGCTGCCCTGTGGAGGTCCATGTCTGGACGGAAGGAGGTCGCAAGGATTTTAGGAGGAAGAGGAGGAAATGATTCCTCCCCAGTTAGTTTGGAGACAATTTCCAAGACCCTTGGAAAGGGTCTGAGGAGGTGAGGGAATCTGGTTTGGAGAGTTAGAGAAACAAGTTTGGTTTTTGGAGGAAGGGGCTCAGAAAAGAGCCGTTCGTGGGAAACAAGTGTATTCTTGAAGAAATGAATTAATGTCCGCCAAAGTTCAGGTTTCAGGTTCAGGTTCAGCTTCAGTTCATTTCTCTTCAGTGGAACTAAAGAGAGTTGATCTGTCTCCAGTCAAATTCACTTGACCTCAGTTCACTTCAGATCATTCCATGCCAGGTAAGTGCCACTGGGTTTGTCCAGTCCTTTACAGACTTCACAGTTTGAAACAGGTTCTTATTAATAAATACGACGATTTTTCAAGATGTAGTTTTGCCTCCTGGGTACAAAGCGGTAAAAGCCTCCCGTTGGGAGAGTTTGTTGGAGGTGTTGTGGAAGCCAAAGGGTCCTGGGATGGTGGGCATCAAAGCTGGTTCCTCATCTTCACGTGGTGTCCACACTGAGGGGATACAAAGCACAAGCATTAGATTTCAATTCAGTTTCAGAGCTCTATGACTTAGATTAGGATTCTTGGGTAGCTCTACATTAACAAGGTCTTACAAGAGCAAAGTAACCTCTCAACCGAACGCTCCGCTTAATCCCATTTAGACTTGAAATGTGATGTAATTACAGATCATATATTTAGTAGACAACACCTGCACTTTGATAAATACTCTGTTCAGAGATCCCTTGTGGCCTTTGCCATTTTAAACAGCCCTGAGTCCTAGTTTAACCTATAAAAGTGCTTAAAATCAGCTCTTTTGCTTTTTAATATTCATAACACCAATTCACATTTCTCTTCGACCTCCTCGTCCTGTTTTAATGAGAGGTATTTTCACAGAGAGGAGACATGTCTTGTCCTCGATCTGTATGTAGCGGAAAGGAGGGGGAGCTGAGTGGAAAATTTTTAATAAAGGCGCCGCTGGAAGCCAAGACTTGAAGTCAAAGGCCTTTGGGGACACAGTGTTCTTAGGCGGACACTGTTGTTGAAGCTACGAATTCAAAAACTCTTGGGAAAAAGTGTCACTGTTGATCAAATCCTGTAAATCCCTGTCCTTTGACAAAAAGCCAAGAACTATTTCCAAACCCCAAAACTTCTCCCACTTTCCCCTCCCCTTTCTCTTCTGCTCTCTTAAAAAAAAAAAAAAAAAAAACTTCTCCAAACTGTTTCCACATCACATCTTTCCATTTCGATCTCCACAACCCTCCACGTCTCATCTCTTTCCAAATGTCCCCTCCTTGTCCTCCACCCTCCTAATCTGTCCATCTCCTCCTCCTCCTCCTCCTCCTCTTCCTCTTCTCTCCATCCTCATCTCCTCGTCTGATCTTCCTAGCGCTATCTCTCTTCCCTCCCTCCCTCCATCTCAGATCTCGGTCTAAGCGGCTTATTCCTACCATCTCCCAGGATCTTATTGGACCAGAACCACTTGTCTTAAGATAAGGACACACACACACATCCACACTTCACCCACAACCACACATCTGATAAGAGGCTATGTGGCTCAATGTTCAGCTCGACACCCGACTCGCTGGGGCGAACACTCTCCACACTCTTTGCAGGCTATGCTACCCTCTCCCCCTATCTCTCTATCTAACCACTTTTAATTCCCCCAATTTTACTATCTGTCCTTCCTTTCTCTTTACATCTCCCCTGTCAATCTCTTCTCCTCTCATCCCTCCATCTCTCCCTCCCTTCGCCGTCGCTGCCTCCCTTCTTCTCCCTCGGGTGATTCAGTTGGGTGATATCATATCAGACCTCTCCATCTGCCATCCACGAGCCAGAGGAAATCTGACTGAGTGAATAAATTAGCCGTACTTGACCCCGCGACCCCCCAGCATCCGTAGCAACAGACTAGAATCTTCCCTCCTGGGGATTAGATCGGAGCGTGCGATTGGTCGGTCTGAGGAACGCGGAGAGGCAGCCGATGAAACGACAAAATAACATTTCGGAGATTCTTATCCCCAAAGGGCAATTTGAAGGTGGCTGGGCTTGTTAAGCAGCCAATATGCTAAGATTTAGGGAAGGTAAAGATGTGCTTGTAGTACATCAGGGATTGTGGGATTTTCAGGATAAGAAAAAAATCACACAAATGACGAAATGCAAATAGGTTATCAAGGGTAATTTTACCCGATTTTTTTTCCCCCCTATCTGATCAAATTTACATGCTACGAGATAAAGCAATATTCTCACTTTTATTATCATAAAAGTGGCTTGAAAAGGTCAAACATGAAGTCATGTGCGCACACACACACATTTCATAAACACACAACAAACACAAACTCACACAGTATCAAGTAGCAGCCTTGGCCCGCTCTAGACGAGCTTCAAAGCTGCGTTGACTACCAGCCAACATCAAAGGAGAAACTCCCTGGGAAATGAAAGGAGAAAATCTTTTATAGCTATCAGCTGTCCACAACACTCATTCAAATCAATTTCCAAACCTGATCTCGGCTTTGGCACGCTCCTCCACCTCCCACACAAAGACGCACACGCACACACACACACACACACACACACACACACACACACACACACACACACACACACACACACACACACACACACACACACACACACACACACACACACACCAACAACTGCCAAGAGAGAGGAGAGGGGACAGGGCCCAGAGACAGAGGGAGAGAGATGGGGAGATGTGAGATGTTTTACATTACCGCAAATGTACAGTAGGCTAGTGTGGAGTGTTGAGAACGGCTTACGCTAACACGCCTCTGGTCTGGACAGATGCCACAGAGTCACATTACACGCCTCCTCCTCCTCCTCCTCCTCCTCCTCCTCTTCCTCTTCTTCCACCACCTCCTCTTTTCACCCTCTCCTCTCCACCTATGACAATCCATCCTGGAAATAGCACCTTGAAAATGTAGCCGTGACAAAACTCTTTTCTTTTCTGTCTGTCTGTCTGTCTCCCCTCCCTCTCTCTGTCTATCAGTTTACTCTCTCTCCTCCTCCTCTTCCTCGCTCTGTCTTTCTCACTTTTCTCGCCCAGTGTCCTCTCTCTCTCTCTCTCTCTCTCTCTCTCTGTTCGCGCTGTAGATCAGATCACACTTTCTCCTGTGTAACCTCTAAAGTAGGAGTGTGTCGGAGGTGTTGATAGGGAGGTAATACACTGATAAGTACCGGGATATTTCAATTTTATTATCATTACCCAGCAGGCCGAGGGGCGGTGAGTGAAGGGCCGCCAACATGAAGCAGCCAATCCAATAAGAGGACGGTGGGTATTCCGGTGAGAGGAGAGGAGAGGAGAGGAGAGGAGAGGAGAGGAGAGGAGAGGAGAGGAGAGGAGAGGAGAGGAAAGAAGAAAGGAGAGGAGGGGAAACAAATGCAAGAAAACAGGGAGAGGAAAGGAGACAAGGAAAGGAGAGGAGACAAGGAAAGGAGAGGAGAGGGAGGAAAGAAATGCAAGAAAACAGGGAGAGGAGAGGAAACAAGGAAATGAGAGGAGACAAGGAAAGAAAAGGGAGAAAACAAGAACTTCCTTGTTCTCTTGTGTGTTCTCCATTAATCACATTAAAAACAGTTTGTGTCAGAGAGTAATTTATAATACATCCAAACTAGGCTTGTAATATCACACTAATAGAGGTGTCACAAAGTTGCTAAAAGTCTGTGATGTTTTCCAACACTCATGATGAGATGACACACACCTATGCATATCATCAATACACGAAGTGCAATTACCGCTAGCGCACACACACACACACACACACATAGGTAACGTCAGTCGGTGCCACTTACAATCCCATTTGCCACTTAGGGATACCACCCACACATTGTCTGACGCCGGGTATATGCATTTTATAATAGAAAATGTCACGGGGGAACATTTACCACGCTGTCATAATTTGATTACAGTGTGCAAGAATGATACAGCTGTCAGTGCGATATTAAACACAAACAGCGAGGAGGGCTTTTCACGTCAAATATGCACTTTAAGTGACAATGTTGTAGCAGTCGGTGAAATTGCAGTGTCAACAACAATGTGCTTTAACATCATTCTGAGGGGAAATTTCACTCAGGGAATATGAGCTACTGAGAGGAAGAGGAGG
>NW_019525377.1:335513-339815 GCF_002814215.2 Seriola lalandi dorsalis
GGTGGGGGGGGTGTAGTGTAGTGAGCAGGAGCAGTCACAGACTCCATGTGAAGTAATTGGTAACTATGGTCACAAACGTTATTATTGTTATTTAAGTATAATGATAGAATATTATTTTCTCTTTGGGATGCTCCATAGGCAAAATATTAGGCGGTTGGAGTCATTTGGAAACATCACTTTACACCTGCAATAGCAACAATAATGATGGCTTTTCAAAATAAGGTTGTTAAATAGAATAAAATGTCTTTGTCTTCCAGATGTTAAAAGCTTTTTTTTTTTTGTTTGTTTGTGTTTTTTTTTATTTTTTTTTATCAAGAGTTGGAGAGAAGAAACACGAGCAGCTCTGAGTGTCAGGATCAGAAGAAGTGGAAGGGAAAATGGGATCCAAATAACTACACTGCACTGACAAAGAGCACCCGTCTCATCGAAGCCTTCCTTTTTGTTGACTGGTCGGAATAAATATTTTTCTTGCATGGCTGGTTTGAGTGTGTAACCGACGCTTTTGCTGTTCCAACGTGTCACCGAAAACTTGTCAGATCGAGTTTTCCAGTTGTGTCTGCTGAGTTTTGGAGAGGAACGAAGAGGAATCCAATTTTTTTTTTTTTTTGTTATAAAAATGTCTTGTCGTCTGTGACTGGTGTGTGTGTGTGTGTGTGGAGACTGTCGGGAAGCAAAGCAGCTGCAGTTTTTTTTTTCTTTCTTTCTTTTTCTAATGGAGACAGAGAGAAATGCAGTCAGAACCGCAGGCCTGTCTGAATGTGTGTGTACGTGTGTCTGTGTGTACGTGTGTGTGTGTGTGTTTGTGTGTGTCTGAGTGAGCGCACACTTCCCGGTTCATGGGTATATTTAGAGATTGTTGACAAGCGTGAAAGTGCCACTTTTACATTTTATTACAAGACATGCCAAGCTGTGTCATTCAACTCATATCTCTGCTGAACACACACACACACACACACACACACACACACACACACACACACGAACGCTGATACATACCACATCATCTATATATAGACAATTTAGATTTACACCTCACATCATATTCTGATGCCCCATAAAACTTCTAAACTGACTAAAAGTGCATGTAAAATCGTCTAAACACAAGCTTTCATTATTGAATCTGGTATTTAACAAGGAGCGATCTCAAGTATGTGGCATGAGAGAGAAAACAAAACTCTCCGGAGAACAAAATGTTCATGTCAAAAAAGGCCTGAAACTCCAGTTAAAATTTACAGCCTCTAACATCTGCCCTCAGCCTCCACATCCACACACACACACACACACTGTACCTCTGTACCCTGAACACCTCCGCACGTCTGATTTCAGGTTAATTCCAGCCCTTTACATTTTAAACACTGTAAATATCAACCAAATAAATTTTTTTTTAAATGACCAACTATTAAAAATATCAACCTTTTGGGATCAACACAGCAAGTTTGGAGCAAGATAATAAATATCACTGAAAAAATCTTGAATTCCATTTTTATTACTTAATAAAAAACATTCTTAATCTTAACAGCAGCCATTTCCCTAACACATAATCCTCAAACTGTCCTAACATGCTAAGTTTAGTGACAATGGATCGTTTTTCTTAAGAGTCTAAAAGATGGAAGAATTGTCTCTAACTACAGAAGAGCATTAAAACTTTCAGTCTCTCTGAAAATCTGAAAGTGCAAACATGGAGATATGTGGTTTTCACATGATCACAGTGCATGTGTGCATGACACAAGTCGAGGTTTATTGTTTTCTTCAATTGTTTCAGCCAAAAAACTCAATTTTTTCAGACGCTGCAGAGTAGAACCAGACAGATGTGAAAACACACTTCCCTCGCCAAAAGACAAAAGACAACAGTGCTATTTAAAACCCTGCTGTCAGATATTAAACATTTGCCGTCACGACACACACCTACAAAGTAAACTGTGTCTGTACAGAGTGTGTGTGTGTGTGTGTGTTTGTCTCTTGTTTAGCATAAAAAGCATGCAGACAGGTCCACTCTGTATTCCAGACAGACTGCAGTGTTTGTGCTTGTGCATGCGTAGGTGTGTGTGCATCTGTGTGTGCGTGTGCATGTTTGTCTGCGTGTGTTTGCTGATGTCCGAAGCAACAGTCGATACTATTGAAATCTACTCATTCATGTCTGGCCATGAGGCAAAAGCTCAAATGTCCTTGTGAATAAGAATCACACCCATTTATCTCCCCTCCCCCCCTCCCCCCTCTCTCTCTCCCTCATATGATTTGTCCTTGTCTTTCTTTTCAGATTTAAAACTTTTGTTTCCAAACATCTTTCAAATATCCCATCTTATGTTTCTCTCTTGCTTTCCTCCCTGTCTTCTTCTGTGGTATGAAATCAGTAACCAGGTTACTCACTTCAGTCAACAGCTGCTGCAGTTAACAGGAGATATATGCACGACCAGGGGAAGAAGAAAAAAAAAAAACATATTACAGTAAGATTTAATAATAGACAGACACACACATCATCCTGAGGTGGATAATGACACTTGGGCAATATTCAGCAACAAAATCAATAAGGATTGGACAAGCTTGTGCGAGTGAAAATGATGCAAGCTTTCTGCAGCAGTCAACTAACAACGAATATGTTTTGTGGAAGGTGCTACTTAGTGAGGAACATTTCAACTAATTTGTGTTTTTGAAGGCAGAAAAAAAAGAAGAGGGACAATTTTTATATATAATTTAATTTTTATATATAATATATATATATATATATGTATATATAAATTTTCTTTCATGCAATACTCCTCTTAAAAAAAAAAAAAGAGGATTTACTTCTCAAATAATCCTTTGTGATTTCGGAGACAGAGCCATGGCCAGCAGACAGAAATCATTCTGGACGTCGGCCCTGACCTGTGGCAGGGATTTCTATTCGTGGAGGCCCCGTTCAGTGGGGCCAGCTAATTCCTGGTACCGGACAAAGCTAAATGGGAAAAGCACACCATTCCTCAGCTCATAGATTACCATCCCCAAAGTGTATTTTTGGATCACTGGTAAACCAAATCTCAGCATCTTTTTTTTTTTCTTCTTCCTTTTTGCTTCCGTGCAATGATGTTAAATACACTTCTGCTCTACATGTCTGGCTGCTGTCAGGTGCAGCAGTACTGGCCCGTGTTCTGGGAAGGCCTGAACTGGTGAGTATAATAATTAATAGTCATGGAAACAGGAAAATCTCGGCTTGAAATTCCTCCTCAGTTGCTTCATATCTAACAATCACAAACATACCCTCCCTTTCCATTTGAAATGAAACATCTTTCTGTGCTTGATCTGCGTTGCAGTTGATACGGAGGCTGCGATGGTGATCTTAACAGAAGCCTCATATTTACCTGTTTCTGTTCAAGTCATAAGACTTTGAACTTCTGATGTGCGCGCTCACAAAAAAGCCTGACAGACGTCACCAGTGTCTCGTCGCTGACCGACAGGTGACGGAGCCTGTTTGCTGTCCTGCAGGAGTGTGAGTGAGGGAGTGAGTGAGGGAGCGAGGGAGTGTGTGGCACAGCTCATGACTGCTATGACTCTTTATTGCTGTGCTGTGCTGTGCTGTGCTGTGCTGTGCTGTGCTGTGCCGGCGTGTACAACAGCAGCCACTAATCTAGCTGGCTGGCAGGCAGACAGGCTGGCTGGCTGGCTGACCGATTTGTACTACAGGCTGCATGCAAGTGCAAGCCAATTAGTTTGAGTTTAACAAGGGAAAACTGTTGCCAGGTACACTACTTTTGCTGTAATAATCCTCTGTTGTGCAGTTAATAATCATAATATGAACAAAGGGAAACTTCTTTGACGCCTGTGGGGAAAAGTAATGTTCTGCTCCATGCAGAGGTCAAAGGTCAGAGTCAGATAGAGAGCAGCAGAAGCTTTCTGACATGAGAGGCTTCAACCAACAACCAAATCTGTGACTTATCACCAGGCTGCTGAGCAGAGCAGGGTGAATATCAAAGTTCCTGTGTGAGGACATGCACGCAGATGCATGTGTGTTCCTGCAGGTGTGTGTGTGTGTGTGTGTGTGTGTGTGTGTGTGTGTGTGTGTGTTCATGCCCCGGTTGGTCAGGCCAGCCTGCCTGTATCAGTCTCGTCTCCTGCCTGGCTGCACAGAGAAAAATGATAAGTAGGCTACACAAATACTGCCTGTCTGCAATCGATGGACGCAAATGCACCAACAGTGTCTTCTGGGGGAGGTGTGTGTGTGTGTGATGGTGTGAGGGAGGGGAGGGAGTGAGGAGGGTGTGTGTGGGGGGGGGTGAATATTAGCTTATTTTCCAAGCAGGGAGCTTGTGTGATGCGGCTCATGGTGTA
>NW_019525377.1:339865-340817 GCF_002814215.2 Seriola lalandi dorsalis
GGGGGACAAAGGTGGGGGGGGTTGGAGGTTGATACACACAGAGAGAAAGAGACACAGAGCAATATGGAGAATAGAAAGTATCTGACATCCGACACAACTTCTCACCCCTCCCTCCCTCCTCCTCCCCATTAGTCTAATTCTTTGACTTTCTCTTGTTGCCCAGTGATATTTCCCCCTGTAACGGCATTACCCGTGGCTGCCTGCTCCAATGCAATCAGACCATTAAACACAGCGCTGCATCCCCCTCCATGGAGTGATTTCCTTCCAATAGAAAATGACTGGACGTGAGCTACTCCCCTTTCCTGTCATCAATAAACGGAATAATTGGCTCTGCATGCAGGTTTGCAGTGAGAGGATAAACTGCAGGTTCACAGCACAATTCCTTTTTTTTTGGCTCAGTTTCTTAGAAATAATTGAATTAACATGAAGCCAAGCATTTCTGAGCATTTGCTGCATTTCTATATATTTTTTTAATATGACAATATTCTTAATTTGATGTGATGGTTCTTCTATAGCCAGTAAAATATACTGGAAAATCTTTCTCGGTCTCAGTTATTAGAAAACAAAAGCTTAAATTGTCTATTTGCCTAAAACACACAATTATGATAAAACGCCCTGTAAATATAACAAATAAAAGTGATGGCGTGTCAAATAAAAAAA
Source organism: Seriola lalandi dorsalis (assembly GCF_002814215.2). Taxonomy (NCBI): domain Eukaryota; kingdom Metazoa; phylum Chordata; class Actinopteri; order Carangiformes; family Carangidae; genus Seriola; species Seriola lalandi. The sequence goes on from NW_019525377.1 coordinate 340,526, forward strand.
GTTTTCATCCAAGTTCAATCACGGAATATTAGACAAATCAATCAAAATCACCCGAAAACACAATCTGCGTTACGGACAGGCTGCAATTTCCAGTGAGGAGAAACATTCGGTGGCTTTGATGAGCGAGACAGACCAACAATATCCATCCATTAAATGACCGCATCCGGCTCCCCGCGCTTAATCATGGTGATTATGACGGAGATAACAACACAACAATAACACCAAGTTTTAGGATGCAGGACGCGCAGGACGAGCGCGCGCTCTCTCTCCCTCTGTCTCTCCAAGGGGGGAC
>NW_019525377.1:340951-396223 GCF_002814215.2 Seriola lalandi dorsalis
GAAGGAGTGGAGAAGGAGTCGGTTCTGCTTTTAATAAAGAATGAGGAATTAGTGCATATTGATAGGACTTAATAGACCGAGGGGGGTCATCAAACTAGTCGCGACTGAGCCTGAGCGATCCACGGTTAATTTACTATCAGTGTCATGTTATGGGGAGGGAGGGGGGAGGAGGAGTAAGGGGGTGTTAATGCGCGTGTCATAACGTATTAATATTCCCCAAATGTGAGAAATATCCTTTACATTTATATATTTGTAGGCCTGAATAAATATGAACTCAGAGGGAATTTGAGAAAGAAAAAAAAAAGAAGCAATTCCTGATCAGTCTCCTCTTCTCCCTCAGAGAGTTGGCGGTAAATAAAAACAAAGTGAGCAGCAGAAGAACATTCATACATTCCGCCAAAAGAAAAGAAAAAATTAAAATTAATTTTACCTTTAGTTCACTAATAAAAAAACATTTCCCACTGATTTTTGAAGCCGCTCCGTGATCATCTCCGACGCGATACACACCGGTCATAATTAAGCCGAGGGGAGGATTTATTATTATTATCAGTATTATATTCATATTATTATTGTTATTATTATTATTTCGGACGTGGCGCTTCTTCGGGATCTAAATTAAAATAAACTTGTGTCCCTGCGGCCATCGATCCAGGACAGAGGTGTGAAATGGACATTAATTTTAGTTCACTTCTCGCTGAGCAAAAGGAGGGAGATCAATGGAGAGCAATAACAGCTGACTGCTGAGAGAGAGAGAGAGAGAGAGAGAGAGAGAGAAGGGGGGAGGGAGTGGGTGAGGAATCGAAAACGCTGACAAATAAATCATCTTTTGCTACTTTTTCCTACAACCTCGACACTTTTTTTCCTCCTCTTTGCGCCTGCAGACTGCTCCTCTGGGAGGAGAGGAGGAAGAGGAGATGATGAAGCCTAAATGAATAAATAAAGACGGCAGATATTTTCTGACTTTACATTAAAAAAAATCCAAAATATTACATTGAGTTTGGTTGAGAAAACAACTGTGGAGAATTCATTGTGACTACAATCAAAAGACGTGCGTCCTGTTTCTGTCAGAAATAATTTAATTCATATTTTAGGATTAAAATGAGCATAAAACCCAGAATTCACAGCAAACAGAGCGTCTGTATTAACGCGTCGTTTGACGTAAAAAGTTACAATTAAAAACACAAAAGAAGTTACGATCACCTTCACATTAAATGATGATATTATGAATATCAGGCCTTTGGAGCGCGTTCAAATGTGGAGTAGAGTTTAATTCAGCTGCCACAGGAATCAGCGGCGGCCTGTAAATCATCAGCTCTGGAAACTGAGATTATAGATGATAATAAAATGATTCAAAAACTGACAAGACGCTTCATCACTGTGGGTGACAGCGTGTCACAGTGAAGACGAACAAACACGTTTCATTTGACCAAAAATTCAGCTTTGGTTTTTCTCAATTAAAAACGAAAATGTAATTTTAAGAAACGCAGGATTGTTTTAATTATCGTTTAAATACGTAAAACATTTAATGTAACAAATGTGAGTGAAATCAGTCTGATAATTGGCCCTGAACGTCTCATTAACATGTCATTAAAAATAGAAGAATTCAGCTGTGATTTTATAAAAGCAGCTGCCTGTGTGTGTAAACATCAACTGTGAAATATATATGAAATAAAGCTTCAGATTTAAGAATAAAATTATTAATTAACAGGAATCCATTTATTGATGTAGAGGATGAATGAGCTCTGTGCTGTAGTTTTTAATGTAGAGATGTCATGTCTCATACACAGGCCTAGTGATAATTAATAGAAAAAAGATAAAATAAAACTATAGGCTACAGTTCCTTCGTTTTGTTTAATTTGCAGTAAATCGTTTTAATTAGAAAGATGTTACAGAATGAAAACTTCTCCCGCACCGAAAACAGCCTCCACTAGAAAATCCCCATGTCTCTGTGTGATTCCATCTGAATAAAGATGTGTCTGTAACTCCTCTCCTCCTTCCTCATCCTTCACTTTTGTAAGATAATTATTGTTCACTAACGTGTTTGGTTGGAGAATAAAAACGGCTCAGCTGCTCGTTAGAAGTGAAGGGCTGGTTGATCTGACAATCAATACAATCAATTTGAAAGGATCCATCTTCGCGTCACGACCACTGGATCTGAACCAGAGTTTCTGATTTTTCTTTTATTTTCTTGTTGTTTTTTTTAGGAACTATAATTCAATCATCGCCGCGCGGTGAGTTCAATGACCCGCCTCGGGCGCACCTTTGCTCCAAAAGTGCGTTTTTACGCGCTATTTATTGCTGGCGCTGAGAGGACTTTTCAGCTTGGAAATTACTACTAATGGCTCTGCTGCATTTTTCCCACACTACTAATTTTATTATTCCCTCTTCTGAGTGTTGCGGCTTTTGTGCGGCAGTGCGAGCTGATCCGGGCGCGTGCGCGACCGCTCACTTGTTTGCATGGACGAAGTCGGTCTGTTCATAAAAAAGTGCATGGTTGTGATTAAGACGAGGCGCGCACACAAGGACAGAAATAAAGGACTCAAGATCACAAGCTAGTGAAATATTCCTGCGAGTAAAAGATCAGAGAAACTGACAGAAGAAATAAAAAGATTCAATATTTTTTATGGTCTGGGCCCGGTGCTCTGAAGGCGAACTTTTAAAATATAGATAAATACATAAAATAAAATAAAAACAAATAAGACGTCGCTTTCTGAGCTTCAGTATACGGAATATGAGGAGGGACAAAAGAAAAAAAAAAGAAAACAGAAAAAAGTCAAACTCTCACAAAGGCGGAGGAGCTGTTTTTCCCAAATGCTGAAAAAAATGAACCTGGGTTCTGTTAAAAGCAAGAACCGTTTCTTCCTAATGAGACGAGGCAGTGAGCCAAAAATATAAATGAAAACTGAATGTTGTATTCCATAATACCGATGCAGCAGTAGCGGGACCTGGCGCTTGGGGGACGCCGACTTGAGCTCACTGTGCTCGGCCATGAAGCTGGAAGGCCCCGGGGACTTCCTCTGGCTGGGCGCTGCTTATTTAGGGGGAGGATGTAAATTATAGTGGCTCCCTAGTTAACAGGTGTTTCCCAACTGTGTTTAGTCCAATGTGTGTGTGTGTGTGTGTGCGCATTTGTGTGTGTGTGCACATGCACGCGCATTTTACACAGCAAGTCTCCTTTTTGAATTCAAGCCTCTGAGAGAAACTGAGAATAATTTGTTGCGCATTTGAAAGGACACACACGCTGATGGGGGGGGGGGGGGGTTCCTCTATTTTTCTTTCACTTTTCTTCTTCTTCATGTTTTTGATAATTTTGTTTTTATTTTAACTGCCACAGACACATTTGGTTGAATGAAAATTAAATAAAAAGCTCAAAGATTAAAATGCAAATTCGTTTACTAAGATTAATAGTCCCTTTGGTGCAGGAATCCTTGTGTGTGTTGGGTGATGCGTTAAAATCAGCCTCATCAGCGGCTGTACTAGACCCAAACTAACGGGGCCAATGTGCTGCAGTTAAAGCCACATGTCCTCATCATTATGAGCGCTTTAGTGCTCCACAGCAACCGTAACTTTCACTGAAAACCAACCATACAACTATTCAGTGAGCTGTAACTCCACTGTCTCCAACTCCAGTAATAATTTTTAACTTTAAACAAATATATTCACAGCAGGCCTGAGGACTGAAGCTCATTAGACTGTTGAGGGTTTGCTGTGTGATGATGGGAAGGAAGGAGCTCTGCAGGAATAATAAAGACTGGATTTTCTGTATTTTTAAAAATGTTTTAACTAGGTTTTTTTTTTTAGAATAATTCCAGGGTGTAAGCATAAATTCTAAAAAGGCAAAACCCTCCTTCCTGAAAAGCTGTGGCGAAATCAGCATTAACAGTGATGAAAAGTTGGAATACTGGCTGCAGTGTGTGGCTGTGCAGCACATTTCAAACCCGCGGATCTGAGCTGGCGGTAATGTATGCGTAATGTCACTGACACACGCACTAAACTCAGCAATTCAAGTGTTTTCAAGAAGCCACTTTCTTGTTTTGGGAAACTCGCATGTGCGCGCTCACCCACAGAGACGTGTGGCCCACAGATATAAACGCACACGCACTCACGCGTACACGCGTAAAAGTCCGTGTCCAAACGGACACAGACCGTGACTTTTTTTTTTTTTCTTGTTGTTGTTTTTTTCCAATTTTCTTTTTTTCCACGCGTGGAAAACACAGCTGCCACCAGAAGCCCGAAGCGCACAATCCCCGTGAAAGTTTAGTGAATCGAGCAGAAAGCCGCTTCCAACACAGAGAGAGGACGGCGGAACGCGACGGGAAAAGGCGTGGAGGCGTAAAGTGTATAAGCTTCAAACCCAACAACAACAACAACATAAAGACAGTCAGTGACTCACCTCGCCGTGGCAGAATCCGCTTCTTCTACACACGACTCCTCGGTTTCCGGCTTCTTTCTTTTTTTTTTTTTTATCCTCACAACAAACCGAAAAGTTTTCTGCGGAGTGGGAATATCAGCAGCACTGGCCCGTCTGGCTCTCGCGCAGCAGCACCGGAGATAACGGGAGGCGCTTTGGGGAGGCAAAAGTAGTTAACACCTCCCTGTTAGGTTACCAAAGCGCAGCCAGAGAGGAGGACTGAGAGAGAGAGAGAGAGAGAGAGAGAGAGAGAGGGAGAAAGAGGGAGAGAGAGAGAGAGAGAGAGAGAGAGCGAGGGAGAGAAAGAGACGCTGACTTTCCACAGACACGGTGTAAAGTGGCTATCAATAGCGCAATTGCGCGTGCAGCCCCTCCGCTGGAAACACCGAGAGGGACGATCAAGTGAGAGGACAGAGGAGTGAAGCCGCTGGAGGAGCGCAGGATCGCAGAGACGGTGGCAGGCAGTGGTGGCGGCGGCGGCGGTGTGAGGGGAGGAGGAGGAGGAGGTGAGGATGAAGGTGAGGAGGAGGAGGAGGAGGTGCAGTACCTGATCTGGTCGGTGCAGCGGATCCTGCAGCCCTGTTTGGGGATGACGAGGCCGAGGTGCATCCTCAGTCTGCAGTTAGTGGGACCAGTGTGAGGCCACACGTGAGTACCTGGCTGCATGACTGAGAACTTAATCTGAACACACACACACACGCACACACACACACGCGCGCACACACACAGTCTTTACATAAGTTGTAAAACCAACACCAAAAAGAGAGAGAGAGAGAGTGAGAGAGAGAGAGAGAGAGAGAGAAAAAGAGAGAGAGAGAGAGTGTGTGTGTGTGTGTGTCAGTCAGTCAGTGAGTGAGCTACCTCCTACCTGTCACACACACACACACACACACACACACACACACACACACACACACACACTCTCTCTCTCTCTCTTTTCTCTTCTTTTAAAACAACACACTTGTTATTAATCAGGACTTCTGTCTCACTCCCGTGTGGGCTGCTTCTCTGAGGCCACCACAGAGCTCTAAACCCGGGGACCGTTTGTCCCTTCAACAATCTGGATCATTCACTCCCCTCTCCTGTGAGATCACTGCTCGTGTCTTTCACTTGTGTCATTCTTTTTTTCTTTTTCTTTTTTCAGGATGAAATCAACACAGAAACAAGATTTCTGCCGTGACAGAGTCAGCTTCCCCAAAATCTAAATGAAGAGTCATTGAGAGAAAAATGAATGAATCGGAGGGTGAATTCACTTCTTGGATTTCTATCCGTGTGCGCGTCTTTCTGAACGCTCCAACCATCCCACCACCCGCTCTGCCTCTCCCCTCTGTCTGCCGTTTCGTTCCCCGGGGTGATTTCTACTGCGCTTTGTGCGCAAAGTGAATGAATTATCCCCCTCCTCTCTCTCTCTCTCTCTCTCTCTCTCTCTGTCTCTCTCTCTCGGAGAGACTGCTGCTTGCCATAAAGCCAATGAAGTCCACCTCTTAACAAAAAGAGGTGGACTACCAGACACTCTTATAAAGTGCGCACTAGAGACTCAAGTTAGTGACACACAGGGAAGTTTACTGAACCCGGAGCTGTGTGGCAAAGTCCCGGCATCGATCCACCAAAACACGACAATTACAGATGAACTGAGAAGCCTATATATTTACGGCAGAAGTGATCATTATTACAGGATATTTAATTGTGTTAAATTCACCAAACTATCCCGATGAGGAAACATTTGATTATGTTTTATTTTATGGTTTAATTTTTTCCCTCTTCATCCAAATTAAATTTTAGACTCTCCTCCATAACCAGCGACAAACACTGACAGACACTTATATACACATATTATTTTGGACTTAAATTATCTGATCATTGTCCACAAACTGTCAGAGTTCAATTATGAAAGACAGCTGATTTGAGTGTTTAGTTATTCCTCCAACAATTAGTCCAGGATATTAGAAAATGGAATCTTTCTGTGGCTGAAATTTGATAAAAAAAGGCTTAATAATTTGAGCATTAGTGAAAATAAATTGTGTGTGGGTTTGTGTGTGTGTGTGTGCGTGTGTCTTTTAGGGATGAGTGTGTGTGTGTGTGTGTGTGTGAGACAGGGTGAAAGTGAGAGAGAGAGAGAGAGAGAGAGACATGCATAAGCGTGTCCTCTGTCTTCCTCTCCACTACACCCCCCTGCTGGTCACATGTGGAACTGATCCACAGTCCTAACAGCATTACACTTTTTATTTATTTCTGTTGTGAAGTCACTTTGGTTCAGTAACTATAAGCAACTAATCAGTTCTATACTGGCACAGTGTGGCGCCAATGAGGCAGACACTGATTAAGAAATTGCCTCTTTGTGTTATAAGAAAATAACTGTAGGTGACCACAGCACCGACAGCAAGAACTGTGAGGGGAAAAACTAGAGAGTGTGTGGGATAAAAATATCCATCCACTAGCAGTTTACTGTGATTGCACACAATGTGTTTAGGGGGAAAAAAACATTTAATTTTTGGATTCAACTACTGTGCTAAACCTGGGTCACTGAAAGAAAAGAATGGATTATTTTTATATGGAAAGAAAAAGGGGAGATTCCTGACGTACAGACGTGATATAATAAACAAAAGAAACATGAAAATAGAAGGCTAAAACAGACGCCGCAAAAGTCTAGATGAGACGCATGCGCTGAAATTATTCTGTGAAGGTAAACGGAGAATTTAAAAATATTCACTTACTCCATACATTTACTTTCAAGACATCAAACTCTGATCCAGGCTCCGACCGCCCGATCTCACACAAGTTTAACCCGACGGAAGCTGGTGGAATAAACTCTCCTTTACCTTCAGATTGCTTCCAGCTCTGATGGTCTTCACCAACATTAACAATTAAGAGCCAATAATGCTGATTCCATCTCCTTCAGTTCATCACACAGCACCTACAGGCACATGTAGTCCTAAACAGGCTGCGAGAGTTTTCTAATGGAGCTAACACTTTGATCTGGTTTCACACTATAATACACCAATGTTTTAGGTAACAATGGCGTGGGAAAAGTGAAGAGGGTTGTGTGTGTGTGTGTGTGTGTGTGTGTGTGTGTGTGCTGGGTGGTCTCCATACACGAGGGGCAGTAGCAGCAGTAGCAGTGCCATTAGTGGTGTGTTGTCTTGCTAATAGGCTCAGTTTGGAGTCAATGGGCTGACTGGGGAAGAGGACCATCCATGTATTAGATCCCTCTCCATTCAAAGTCTAATGCCACCCTTTAGTCCCACCCCCCTGATGTTTTTAAATGCTGCCTCTGTGTGTATTGACTAGGAAGCACTTTGATAGCACCTGTTTCACTGCTGAGGCCACTGCACTGCCCCCCCCCCAAAAAAAAAAAACCTCCAGAGCAAAGACAGTTCCCATGCAGACACTGTACCAGAGGTGGAGAGGATGTCCGAATGAGTTTAAAGGAGGGTCACAAATGGATTATTATCAAGGTCAGATTCACATAACTGTCTTGTTTTCTTCCTGTAGCTGTGCAAATAGTTTTGGTTTTGCTTCCTTAGGTTTCTGCCTTCGAGCATAAAGTCATTGCTTCACACCATCGTGCAGGCGAAAAGGAATGGGATTTGGTTTGTTGTGCTCACAGCACTGAAACAATATATTTCAAAAGTTCAACAGAACCCAACTCTTTCTACAATCAGTGTCTCTGAATACGCTACACACCTGGCAGTGAACGCTTCTTTCTACCAATGAAACTGCAGATGTTCTGTGGAGTATCCAGAGTAATCTTTAGCACCCTTTTTCATTTGAATTGCTGAAGGCTTTGAATGTCCAGAAAACGGCTCAGCAACAAAAACCTGACATCATCCAGCAAGCTGCTGCAAAATGTGAACTCTGTATTTCTACTGTTTAACTCACAATCGTTGCAACAAAAGATAAAAAAATGTGCCACAGTGACAACAACTTTCCAGAGCTGCAAAATCCTGTCAGAGTATAACAAACTGCTACGTAGTGTTTTGGTGTAAGATAAGCTTTCAAACTCATCAATCAGACACTCAAACTGGACTTCCTGGATTATATTTCATGTCCCACTGATACCTATTACATCACACCCTCACCACTGCAGCTAGCTGCGTTGCATTAGCACAGAGCTGCTTCCCCTCTGAACTCCTGGTACATGAGAAAACAGAAGCAGAGCTTCGTTTCCCTGGTACATCTCTTTATAGACACTTGCACCAACGTTGTCCACAATTCAAACAAGAGTTTAAAAAGCCTTCATTTGTCCACAGAAACTCAGACAGAGGCTGAACAGATTATATTAGCATGTTGGCTGTGTTTTAAATGTTCCATATTTTTCACTTTTATGGTGTTATATTTTATTTGACGTTGTGATATCCATGAGAAGATGTAAAAGAACCAAAACCCATCTTAGTGTAGTTTTACATCTCCTCTCTCAGGCTTCTCTCTGAAGCTCTAGTAACAACAGGTCAGTGAGCCAATCAGAAACGAGAAAACTCTGAGCATCTCTTCTGATTGGCTGACTGTTTTCTAAGTAATCAAATAAACATATTTCAGGTACAACAGTTTTCAGGTAAACACTCAGAGAAACCAAATCCAGCAAGGTTGGATGGTCAGCCCAGGTGGGCGGGGCTTGGGGCATTGGGGCAACTGCTTTGTGGTGACATCACAAAGTTACAGAAGTTCTGACAGCTTGTTTTAAGGCTCAGTTTCTGAATACAGGCCGTGTGCATTTCTCCGTGGACTGAGCGCTCTGATACCTTCACAGTATTAATATAGAACCTAGACCTGATCTAAAATCAAACAAAGACACAGAAATCTCACTTCATACAATATGGGACCTTTAAAAAATTCAGGGGGCTGTGTTGTGGGAGCCAGATGCAACCCAGGATTGTGTGGTTGCAAGTATTTGTTTGGCCAGTGCAGTGCTTTGCCAGAAGATGGTGCATTGCATTTCAGCAATTTTTATTTTGCTGAAGCCTTGCTGATCCAACACACCGACCCCATTCAAATAAATAAGGGGGATGCCAATTTTATCTACACAGTGCTATGGTCTGTCTGGACGCAGCTTTAGAATAGAATTAATAGAGAATTAATCTTATTTTTTGTTATTCAGAGAATTAATAAAGACATTAACATTGTAAGCACTTGTCTGTTCCCAAAAGGAAGACATACCTGGGGAAAGTATTTCCACTGCACAGCCAGCGCTCCTCATCGCCGACGCCATGACACACAACAAGTGTTCAACATTGCGTGTTAGCAGTTTAACATCAGGGCTTGTTCTCTTTTCAGCACATTTTGTAGCATCCGTCTGAACTGAGTCATGTCCTGGTGTTGTGAACCCCCTGACATCTCCTCTGGAATGACAGAGCGATAATGAAAAGCCAAGCTGACAGCGGAGGGCCGCGACCGCCCTCTCTCAGCCTGCTTTCACCTCTGCTTGGCCGGGTTTTTGTCCTTAAAATCAAATTCCACTTTTTAAAAAGTCTAAAATAGGAGGGCAGGACTGAGGGTGTGACGAGCTGTGGGTTTGTGTTTTGTTTGTGCTGCTTGTTGGCTCGGCCATTGGGTAATCTCTGTAGGAAAAAAAAAAAAAGGTGCTGTAGTGAAGACATTTTCATTTTTTGTCCGAGCTGCTTGGTGTATTTACAGATAAAGATGAGGTTTCCTTGCAGTAAACCCTCGTCTATTTTATGGCTTGAACCCTTAATCCTTTGATATTTTAAGGCAGCTCATACTTGACCCTCCGCACCACGCAGTGACTTAAGCAATACCCTGTAAGGTCCTTTACACCACGTGGGACTTAATTCCTTAAACAAACCATGTTTGAGTGTGATTTACAGCTAATCTGGACAGGCGACGGTCATTTCTATCTTTCCTTTAATAATTTACGATTGGTGGAATTTATAGCAGCGGCTCCCCGGCCCTGCACGCCGCCAAATCCCTATGTCTGTAATATAATGAGATTTTAGCGCAGCGAGATTATAAATTATGGTGTGATTTGTTCTCTTGCTGTTTTGTCAGGGCATAGCCTTTGAGTGTGTGTGTGTATGTGTGTGTGTGTGTGTGTGTGTAGCTTGGGGACATGGCTGGCATTTGGCTGCCACGACGCTCTAATTGCTGACGTACACACAGATAGATGGGACCTGATGGTTGGTGTCGCCACTGGAGGGAGGGAGGAAGGAAGGGAGGGAGGGAGGGAGGGAGGAGAGGACACAAGAAATAAAAGTGCAAGAAGAGGAGGAGAGGGGAGGATGAGGAGAGAGAAGAAGAAGAGGAGTAGCTGGCTAGAGGAGAGGACTGGGAGGAGGAAAGGGAAGTGGGGCATGGATGGATGGATCTATAGATAGATAGATAGATAGATAGATAAATAGATAGATAGACAACTGAGGAGGAGAGATATTGTCTTGTGGCAGGAGACGCAGCTGCCAGCAGCTACACAGCCGAGCGGTTAACCACTGGAGGAGCCACATTTAGAGAAAGGAAAGCAGAGAGACAGAGAGAGGAGGACAGAGACTCAGCCACATTCATCTCACCCTCAGATCCATTGCTCCGGGGAGCTGTTGGAAAATGAAGAATTACATGGCCCTGATCAGATTACATTACAGAACAAGTGATTACATGCATTTGACTCTTGTACAAAAGAACAAAAAAATGAAGGGAAGGGATGGGAAACATACATGATCTGATTAATTATGTAATTATGTGGTATTTGCTCTGGCTGTGATACATGGGCAACATGCGGAGGGAAGGTGGATGGGTGATTTCATCAATGTTTCACTGCTCGCGATGGAAAACCTGCTTTAATATAAATGTTGTTTTTTTCTCCCCCAGTCACTTACAGACTCGACAACTGTAAACTTAAAGACAACTGCAGTCATTACATCATACTGTGCATGAAGGGGGGGGGGGGGGGGGGTCTGATGAATTATAAGATTACAAGTGTTTAGAACGGATGTTTCCAAGTGTCTGATTTACAGATGATCAGGTTCTGACTGAAACTGATCATCTTGTGATTGTGGTGAAAAAGAGAACAGTAAGCCACAATGGTAAGTTTAAGCTTTCTTAGATACAGGTATGGTGAACCTAACCAAGATCGCTCTCGCCAGGTAAATGACATCACCGGTCACTTGTTCCAGGGGCAAAACCAGAGGTCACAAAGCACTGAGTATTTTTATATCATGGTGTTGTTGTCATCCAGGTACACCGAGGTCTATCACCTGACAACAGCATCAATATTGGACGATTCTATAAAATCAGGGATTTATTTTATCAATGCTTTCTTTTTTTTTTTTAAACTACAATGCAGTGCAGTCTGCATGGACTCTTAGATGCATGCAGACATCTGTACAGTGAGACCCCTGCAGACATGGGCGGATGACAACATTGACGGACACACGGGACCCAGAAAGTATGAACTGGCCTTAAGATATCAAACAATCCTCGTGCTGGATTGAGAGGCACTGTCTAAAGTTTGTTAAAGATTTCCTAACATGCGACTCTTGTGGAGTTACACAAACAATAAGGGGAAATGCGACCTCTGGCAGGAGGTCTGGGTGGATGTTTGGATGCGTGTGACTCTGACTCTGGACACAGCTGTTTGTTTTTCCAACATTCAGCGTTGGGTTCTTTCAACCGTGATCATGATCTTTCCCTCAACATTTACCAACAAGTTTTATTTGCTTAAAATTGACCGACTCTTTCTAAGGAGATGGTCAGTCAGAAATGGTTCATAGCAGTTGTTTGATAATGGTTTTATGTCATTCTGAAAGGCACGAGAGGGTCGATCAATACCTAAAGTAATGCTTCAAGTTTCCATGGGGATTGATTAAAAGAAAAGTGGAAATACGGTTTATGTTAGATCACATTCAGAGCACATGCTCTTATTAGTTAATACACTCTGTGCTTCTCTACTGTGTCTGAAAATTCACCTTTTTAATGAAACATTTGGGGTTTTTTTCACATTCAAAAATAGTAATTTGACAAAATTAGAAATTCCTGGCACTTGTGGGATTGCTTCTACAAATCTAAGCATTCGGAAGAAAGTCCATGTCCATTGTTACATTACATTTAACGCATCTATATCCATGGATCACGACAAAAACAAGAATATCAGAAAATGTGAAAAAAAAAAAAAGAAATACTGGTGCGAAAATATGGGTTGAAATATTGTGCTGGCTTCAAGACCGGGAACGATCAGAGTGTATTTCCTCCCTCGTTTCTCCGGTCGCTCCGTCATCTTCAAACATCCATGGGGAGTGACTTGTTATTTGCTCTGAGCTGTCTGCATGGTTTGGCTTTTTGATTAGAGAGAGACAGAAAGAAAGAGAGAGGGAGACACAGGGAGAGAGCAGAGATAGTGAGGAGAGAGATAGCCTTGAGGCACATGTCAAGCAATGTCACAGATAATCACACATTGTCTTAAAATAGCTTTGAAAATGACAATGTTGGGGTGGGCTGGGGAGGGCGATGTTGGGGTTTAGGGGGGCGTGAGAGATGCATCAGAGCACATGTACTGTAATTAAAGACGAGATAAAGTTAATTTCTGACAACTCCCCGGGGGGAAAATTTATCAAGGGCAACATATAAAAAAATGTCTTATCTGTGAAAAAGAAGAGAGGAGCTGGGGGGGGACTACTGGAGTATCTCACATATATCTGCTTTGTTCTCTGAAACAGAGATAAATATGAGGGGGGGTAACTACAGTGACAGAAAGAGAATGAGTAATTTCCTCAGTCAGTCAGGTGAAGATGGTGAAGTGGCCTCCTTCTATCATCATCTACCCAGTAAAACCATCCTATTTCATAGTCCAAGTAATCTCCATATTACTCCACTGAAACTCTACCTGCTGCTTTTGTCTGGGGCACTGGAGGATCATTTTTTTACTGGTTAATTAGAAACGCATCACTGTATTGTCCAGAATTAAATTATTACACAAAGTCTGAATCTCAAAGAAATCGTAGTTTAAGATTGAATGTAGTTCTGTTTAGCAATTTTAAAATGTATGTTAATGTTTTCTCTTGGTCCCAGTGATTGTTAAAGAAGCTATATGTAAGTTTTGCTATTGCTACATAACAACGTGAGCATTAACAGCTCTTTATTTACCCGTCTATGAGAAGTTCAACATCAAAGTTCATTCCTTAAGTCACCATGAGTCGTCTCCAGAGCTGCAAAGCAACCCTTTGTTTTGCTTCTAATTTCCATTTTCTTCCACTGAAGTTAGCACGCTAACCAGTTAGCTCCAGCCCACTTGACCCATCTTGTCACTTTCCAATACCAAGTCACTGTAGCATCCAATCTGCCCTGAGGAGGTAGCGCTGCTCAGAGGACGTATTATAACCTCTTTTCTTCTAAACACAACAATGGCTGAAGCTCTGAACAAGACTGCTAAGTAAACAGCTGTTGATGCTAACGCATGCTAGGTAGCGATAGCAAAACTTACAAAAAGCTCCTTAAACAGACCAACATGTTCCTAGTGTCTCCCACATTTGGGAGACATTTGGGGGTTTCTTGTTTTCAGAGCCAGATAATCCAAGTAGCCGTAAACAAACTAAGAAACTTTTCAAATTCAAGCAAACAAACATGAAACTTAAGCACCATCTAATAAAACAATTTTTGTACTTTAAGACAGAACTTGGGGGGTTTTCCACTTGACTAAAGCCGACCACATGCTTCCTGCAGCAGCTCCATGATAAGCTTGTTGATTTGTAGGAACCCTGACCAGGTCACTTCCTTTTCCTTTTCAAAATACTCCAATAATCAAATAACCAATGTATTTTATAAAGAAAGTACATAAAAGCAAGTAGCTCAGCAGATGTGCCGTACAACTGACATACAAAAACTGTCAAAGTTTTAACAGAGAACCACCACATTTAGCTTTCTTCTTCTACAGCGACCCTCCACTGTGCTTTCTATAGACTGGTCAACAGTGTCAGAGAGCAACGACAAACCCTGCACGAACACGTTGGCAACAATATGATTTTCAGAAAAAGAAGAAAAGAATTGAAGTTGTTGTTCAGAGACCAAGCTTAATGCAGGACATATTGCAACGATCCTTGATCACCATAGTAAATATAGGCCTAGAACAGAGTATGTTGTTGTCCCTCAATAGCAGTGTTCAAATACCTCATACTGTATAGCACTAATGGCAATGTTTATTGCCCTAGCTTTCACGTTTGAGTCGGGGAGGATGCTAACAGTGCAAACAGTTCTTTTTTGCCAGTTGATAAACCATGACAAACGTTTGCCTTTTGTCCGTCTTTGTTAAGTGTGAAGATGAAGAGGAATAACTGACTGTGACAGTGACAAACCAGCTAACATTTCAAACTCAACCTATGTGTTGTTTGCTAAACACAACCACAAATGGCAGGTAATGGATAATGGCACATTGACTTTTCCTTCTTTAACCCAAGATCCCCTTTAGTCAGTTGTTTTCAATAAATGACCGGAACAGAAATACACAACGGAAACATACACGGCGAGGTTGTAATAAAACTACTGGAATAATAAAATAAGCTAAAATGTAGTGTAACAACAGCACAAGTAGAAAAGAGCCATACAGTGAGTGAACTGAATTAGTGATATAAGTAATATTAATATATATCATCAGCTAACATTAGCCACCATTAGCTAATGGTTACATCAGAGCAAGTAAGGCTGAGCAACAGCATGGATGCGTTCTGTTGCTTATGAATTCAACTTTTCAATGTTAACAGAAAGACTGTGTCATTTCTTCTGTCAAAAGTTACAGTTTCATCCAAAATATTATATGAATCTTGATTTTTATTTCTCTCAAGACATGCACAGAGAGTTTGGAAATATATTGTTTTTTTTGTAAAATAATGACAACATTTGACAACTATGCATTGTCCACATATGCTACACGGTGTCAGCTTAGGAAAACATTTAAATATAAATATGATGGAATAAACAAACACCTCCGATTTTTCTCTACCTCTAAAGACCACTTTTATTTTTTGTTGAAATGATTTGCCCATCTACTCTATAGCTGGCAGAAGCTGGTAGTTAAGCTAAAAATAATGTTTATTCCTGCAGATGTTTAATGGTCCGTCAAATGGGATAACAAGGACGGCTGATTTGTGGGCCTTTCTCTGCAATTACCCAGCCTTCCCACTTCCTCCCTGTTTAAATTAAACAAGCCATTGATTTTATGCTGAATATTATTGTGCCATATTCCTCAAGAGTGCTTTTGATAGAGATATGGAGTGATTGGACTCAGACACAAAAGAAAGACAGAAGAGTGAAGTGAAGCCAGGGGGAGGAAAGCAGATGGGAGTGATTTCTGTTTCTTTTTGAAAAATGTAATGAAAATATACATTTTCTATGCTGATTATGTTTCTTTTTCTCCACCCTGCCATTACACTAGAGATTGAATATAAAGAGCAGAACTTGAATGCACCAGTTTAAATGAGACAAACAAGAGATTCAGGGACAAGAAGATTAGATGTAAGATGTGTTATCTCTCTGCGTGTGACCTCTTCTTGTAGGATTAAGGTGAATGACATTGACTTTGAGATAGTTCCTCAGTTATTTGGTTCTTTTATTTAATTTTTAATTAATACAACAGCAACAAGTTTACAACATTGCTGCATTGGGAGAAAACAGTATTTTTAATTGGCAGAAAGCTAAGAGAAATATAGTACACTCGCCATGTTAATCAAAATGAAGGAATAATGGATGACAATGGAGTTGACAATAGAGTTCTATGACTCACGTTTATCTGACTGGATAGCTGCTACAGCTGGCACACTGCCTCCAAGCTGAGCCCAGTTCCTGCCTGTGAAAAGAGAGTTTTTCCTCACCACTGTCACCAAGTGCTTGCTCGTGGGGAAATGTTGGGACTGTATGTAAATAACATAATATGAAAAGTGCCCAGAAATAACTTCTGTTATGAATCGCAAGAAAAATGGCCATTTTGCTTTGAACCATAACAGATGGTGGAAATCACTGTGCTAGCACTTTCGCTAATGTTAACCAGTGTGACTGTTCAGTGTGAATGAGGAAAAGGCTTTTTGCTTTGGATCCCTGTCTTTGAAAATATACTCAATGGCAGCAAGAAGTAAAATGTAACTTGAAGACCCTCAGATGAAAATAAAGTTTTTTAACCTTGTTAACATGTGGTGTTTTTTATATAATACAAGAAATATCATGAGCAAAATGAGTTTTTCCACCTTCAAACTGCGGTGAACCAATGACAGTCTCATAAAAACAGATTCAGTTTTCATTAGCACAGCCACTAACACTGTGTCAGCCACAAGCTAACAAACAACATAAACAAATAAAAGATGCTAACTGTGCTAACAGCTGTGATAAGTCTGCTAGTCTTTGGTTCTGGTCTCAACAGATTCCTCATCTGAGTCTGGGTCTGACTGAGGTTCAGACATGTGGCTGAGTCCCTCCCATACGCTAATCATCTTGATGCTCTCTGCTCTTTCACCTGTCGACCTGGGGCAAACAGGTGGTGGGCGGGGCACAAGGCCTGATCCATCGATTTTATGTGGGGAAAACCATGTTAAACTAAATATTAATCATAGCAGAGTATTTTTTACAGAGTTTAAAACATGTCTGGAGAGGAAGTCTAAGTCCTCACAAGTGTTGGTTAAACAGTAGACACCGTGTTCGAGCTTTCCAGCCCTCGAGGTCTGTGATGCTGTAGATGAATAATATTCATGACCCATCTGCAAGTTTTTTTTGCTACAGTCTCGTCCTGACCTCTGTGACCTAGTTGAGAGCAACAAGATGTACTAAAATTCTTTGTTGCTGGAGCTGAAGTTTTTCCAGATTTATAAGAAGCCACGGATACCCTGCGGGATCCTGTAGGTGCATGCAAACAATACCACACACAGCCACACTCTGTACTGCCTGTAAATTCTGATTTCTCTTCCACTGCGCTCGTCATGCTTCTGCAGGCGATTACGTTTCATTGTTGTGTCTGAAGGAGAAACAAGATCACCTTTGACAGGTTCATCATGGAGGCCTTCGAGAGGCATCTTGCCTGACTTGGCGGCCTGACAGTCGGTGACTCTATTAGCCATGTGTTTTCATCCAAAACACAGAACTGTGTTGCCCAGGTTTCTAAGCACATGCACACGGGCAGACACTGCAGTCACTAAGGAGTGAAGATTACACAGAGAAGTCAAGTGACAAATTCAAGTGGCCAGAAGAAATATCAATTCATTTAGGACCAGTGAGCAGCAAGCCAGCTGTCAGAGAGAGAGGCAGCGAAAGATCAAAAGGGCTTATCCCTGATATGACAGATGCATTAGACACGAGAGCAAGACAGTTAATTTTGTGTGTCTGAGTGTGGGCGCATGTATGTTTATTCAGCGGCATGTGTCTTTGTGGACGACACTGAAAACAAAATCAGACAGTTGGCTGAAGCCTTGTGCGTTGTGTTTTAGAATAACAAATGGTTTAAGTTTAAAGATAAAAATCCGAGTGTTAAATCTGTGTCCAGCAGTGCAGTACATTTACACAACATGCCCAGAATGTGTAGACACAGTCAGCTCTCAGAGTCCAAAGATCACACCCACTGAAGAAAAAGAACCTGTGAACGTAAAGGCTAAAAGGCTGAAAATGATTAGTAAACCAGAATTACGGCCTGGCGGTTGCATGCCTCAACCAATGCGTTGAGTTGCAGGAAATATGTTCACAATCTCTCCTTCCTGAGTTACAGTGTTGAATAATGGCCAGAGGTGTTTTAGCAGAACATTATGATGTCACAGTGAAGTTGACCTTTGACCGTTTGGATCTAAAATGTCATCACTTAATTTTTTCCTCAGAGACATTTGAGTTAAATTGTGTTGTAATTAGCATATGAATTCCAGAGTTAATGGCCGAAAACATGTTTTGTGAGGTCACAGTGACCTTGACCTTTTGACAATTTGAGTCCAAGTGGACATTTGAAGAAAGTCCCTCAAGGCGTTCACATTCATGACGTACATATGGACAGACGGACAATCCAACTCTTCTGGTACCTATGTGATATCGACGTAGCATGTGGCGCGTATCAGCTATGGTGGAACCGCTGCTGTACCTACGCACACCCACTGCAGGCACAGTTTAACCAACTTAAAAAGACATAAAAATCTAAAAAAATCAACAACTACCAACCCATCAATTATTTTCGTAAAATTCAGGTAATGACAAAAAAAGAATCTGTTCGTGTTTGTTTGCAGAAATAATCGTCTGGGTTCAACCTTAAGGGCACTGGTAGGACGTCTGAGCACCTGTAGAGGTATTCTGGATACATCCGATCGGGAGGAGACTACAGGACAGATCAATAACAGGCCGGAGGAATTGCACATCCTATCTGGTTTGGAATCCCCCAGAAAAGAGATGGAGGACATGGCTGAGGACAAGGACATGGATGGATGGATGGATGGATGGATGGATGGATTTCACAAAACCAAACTGAACTGAACATTAATGCTGTTTTAAATTAGACGTGGTATTGCATGTAAAGAGCCACATACTAGTATATAGTATATACGTATATGTATAATATGCTTCATTTAGTCCTGTTGCTCCATTGACATGCATTATATGTAAGTTAAACCACAGTTTATTGATCCTCGTCCATGTTTATAGCATTCATCTAGAATAGGAATCAAGCCACAGCCTAATCCATGTTTTATAGTTAATATATTGTCATTGTAGTAAACATGTTTGTCCATAACGGCCTTGTGATTGAAATAATAGTAAAATCAGAGCAACATTGCCTATAATGGGAATGGTGCTGCTTATAGCTTAATCAATATTCATGTATATATTACGCCAATATTTTTTGCAAGAGGCAATTACCGCTGTAGTGAAAAGGTGTCACTGTGTGTGAAACAAAATGACTTGGAAGTGTGGACCGTTTTGATTAGGCCTTTTCAAGGTGATCGCGGGACATTTTTATGTGTCACTTCTTTCCCTCCTCTTCGCCCGTCTCTCTCTCTCTCTCTCTCTCGTTCCTTTGATGAAAGAACAGAAGTGTACAGATGTTGAAGTGTGCTGACATGTCCTTGTGGAGGGATTTCAACCATGATGCTAATAACAATAATTAGCTCCTAAGTGTTTGTGGAGGGGGAGGAAGAGACATGAATATTCTCCTCCTTGTGCTTGTGTATGTGTGTTTGAGGACAAATGGCTTCCCTGTGTCTTTTTAAAAGCACAAATTAGCCATAATTGCTTGTTTCAGGGGGTCTTGGGATGAAGGCAGCTTTTTGCTACTTCATTATGCCACACCACACACACACACACACACATATATATATAGTCAGACCATTGAATCTATTAACAACATAATATTGTGACTATTTATGAGCATCACAGCAGTTAAACTAAATTGGAGTACATTTACTTCATAATGAAAACTGCTGACTAACGGACGACAAATCACACCGAATGTGACTGTTTATGTGTAAAAACTTCTATTAGAAGAGGTTAAAATGTTGAACTACTGCAAGCAACAGAATTATATTGTGTTTAATTGAAAGACATTGGGATTAATACATTTCATTTCTTACCTGGAGTGAATATACAGGAACTAAATCCATACACCACTTAAAGCAATCAAGGGGTGGAAATTTTCTGACGCGCAAAGACGGACTCTCCCATCAACTTTGATTAGTGTTACAGTTCGTCTTTCCCGGCTGTTAGATATTTAAGAAATTATTATTAATAACAAAATAATTTCCACAGATTAACCCCATTCTGGCTTTATTCCTGATCCCCTGGCCTTTAGGAAATTGATCTGGGGAAAGATTGATGGCTTTCCTGTGGTTTTAAAACGTTTGTCCTTGCTGGTCTGTCTTTTTCTATTCATCTTCTATTGTAGCAGAGTTACGTACCCAGACGTCTGTTTAATGATGCAGATGTATCTCTGAATGTGACATTGAAACAAACTCAAAGTACAGCTCAGATTATTTGCTATTAATTAGTGTATTTCATACAGCTCCCCTAATGAATTCTGTTTTGGATTATTATTAAGGATTATCAACATTAAAGGAGGTGCTATAGGAAAATAAAAGAAATAAAAAATGCAATGTTAGTTCGTCACTTCCGCATTTGATCTACCTTTTCTTATTTCTTTGTTTTGCTGCATCTTTTTCTGCCACGAACATTCAAGAGCTTTAAGACATACACATACGGGCTTCACATCAACAAGCCCAATCACAAAGCGTTAGCATTTCGCATTTCTTGTGTTAGCGCTCCACCAGGAGACATGCCGCATATAAACTGTTAAATATCTCCATTGAATAAATAAATAACCAACCATTTCATGTTGTGGAGATGCTACAGCAAAGGTTTGGTTAGGTTTAGGGAAACATCATGGTTTGGTTAAAATAAGTAGGTATGCTTCATTAAGGTTATAGAGGATCTTCGTTGTCACGGTTACAATAGCAAACACACAGTTGAAGTTATGGAACAGTCGTAGTTTAAAAGAAAGAAATAAAGAGTATTGGTTTGAAATGGAAAATAAACAGAGGTCTCTCATGTCAAAGTCCAATGTGCTGTCGATCGATCCATTCACCCCGACGTCCTCCCTCTGCCGACCCTGCGGCTTCTAGAACGACATCACAGTCAACCTACTCCAAGATTCATTGCGTGTTGGTAACGAAAATAAAATGGCAGCAAGCAATGCCAACAGAGAGCTTGAGGATTACACTTTAAATGTGAGTGCACAACTGTTAAAACACTAAGGGCATCTAAACTTCAAGTTTTTGTAAAAAAAAAAAAAAAAAAGTTACGTGTTGTTAAGGTTGCTAGGCAACAGGAGTAGTGCTTTGTGTCGCAATGGAAAGGGCGGGCACAGCTAGTGACGCGAAGCCAGACCATCTCACTTCAGTGCGGCCTTCACGGTCTATGACATCTACGAAGGTGTGACCACGTCGTCCGAAGGATTTCGGCCTCTGAATTGGGACGTAGCTTATGTCTTCACCCATTTTGGGGAACATCCTGCCAATTACTGCCAACAGACACATCTGTAAAACTGTTGCCAAGCCAAATCACGATTTATTATTTGTATTATTGGTTGTTAAACCAGAGCTTTAGCCTATCATTTTAGCTTTGCAGGTCAGTGTTGAATGTCGCTGGTTAGTGTCCACAGCCAGGAGGAAAGGTGATATTGGATGTGCTGCCATCATGACAAGTGTGTTGAGCTAAAGGATGACACTGGCTGCAGCTGCAGTACCTGACCTCATTATCCACAGGGGAAAACCCGATTTGATTTTTGAAGGCAAGAAACGAAGTCGTCTCACACTGCGAGAATGGAGATTCGGAAAGACGGTAATCGTGTAAAGATTATTACAAGTTTGTGGGAATTGTGACATCCCCCACTTCTGCACGCCGAGTTAATGGGGTAACGAGCTCCTTAAAGAGACTCATCTTTGAGGTCTGAGGGGTCAGCCACACCCTTTAAAAAACATCAGCCCCAATGCCCTATGGGATATGGAGTTCCTGCTGGGTTCGTACCTTGTAGCCAAAGAATTGTAAATGTTGACCGAGAGGATATCAGTTAGTCACCTCAGAGACTGAAGGGTCACTACGGGGGATTTCCATTTCCTTTAAGAGGCTGAATGAGCTCTGCACAAACATGAGCAGATGGATGGAAAGATAGATGAATGGAGAAAGAGAGAGAGAGAGAGAGAGATAGAGAGAGAGAGAGAGGGGGAGAGAGCATCCTTATTTATTGTTCATGCATTTTTAAACAGCAGACCAGTGAGGTCAAATGAGTAAACACGACTTAACCGGAGGGCATGAAGAAAGGAGGATGGACAAATTGGATATGGAAGTGTGGATGGACAGAAAGAGAAAAAATGCAAAAACTGTTGCTGGTTTGTTTGAAAAAAAAAAAAACATGCATTTAGCAATGTTGGTCAACTTTTGATATTTAGCGATTAGTAGCAAGTGTGACATCACAGTTCTTCCTGCTCCTGAACTTCACATAAACATGTTCCATGAAGAAAAGTCAGAGTCAGTGTTCCCCTTTTTTTAATCTGATGTGGAATTTTTATTGCCACAAATTTACTGCATTAAAGATCCTGATGGGAAACCTGTGTATTTAGGGGGTGGCAGGGTCAAACTGTGCCCTGCAGGTGCCTTGACCTCTGACCCCTGACCTTCACTTACAAAAAAAAAAAAATGCACTTACACACACAGCCTCCAGCATATGACTGTGACTGATGTCGCTGAGATTAGCTATACGTCTCCACAGGGAGTAGAACACGGCAGCGAGTGTATGTCTTTCTAAGTGTGTGTGCATGTGTGTGAGAGAGAGAGAGAGAGAGAGAGAGAGAGAGAGAGAGAGAGAGAGAGAGAGAGAGTGTGGCGGAGAGAGAAGGTCTGCATTGATTTGACAAACACAGGCTAAAGACACGAAGACTACGGTGACCTTTGGTTTTCTCTCCGTGTGTGTGTGTGTGTGTGTGTGTGTGTGTGTGTGTGTGGCCATGAGCATGACTGAATCATTTGCTGTGTGTGTGATTTTTTTTTTCCCTGTGTGTTTTGTGACATCATGCCACACCATGTATGTGATGTGTATCAGAAGCCAAAAGCAATTTTCCAAGCGCCGTTTATAAGCAAACGACGGCAGCATCAAAGAAAAACGAGCTCATAGTGCAAAATTTTCTTGAAACAAATGTACAAGTTAAAAAGTTTTAAAAGATTCAGCTCGATTTAGTATAAATGTAAAAAAAATGATAGACATGGAATATGACATTTCACTTGTAAAATGTCTGAAAACTCAACGCGACATGTCATTGTTTTAAGCTACACTTAGCAAAGTTAATTTATTTGTATAGTTTATTGTTATATAGTTAATAATAGTTAATTTATGTGCTTAACAGAAATAAAAAAAGCATACATATAGAAGTAAAAAGCATGATAAGAAAACAGTAAAAAGACAGAATAAATATATAGATTATAAATTAAATAATATCTCATTAAAGTGCAAGATTAAAAGATTAAATGGAAGCAGATGTGTACAGTGGAGGGGCAGACTAAAATATCTCAACAACTCCTGGATGCACTGCCATGAAATTTTATACAGAAATTCACTGTCTCCAGAGGATGAAGCTTAATGACTCGATGACTCTTTGACCTTTCATCTAATGTCACCGTGGAGATGACATTTGTGGTTTTGAGTGAAATGTCTCAACTTTTGGATGGATTGCCATTAAACTTTCTACACACATGAAATGAATTTTCATAACTTTTACTGAACCTTGCACTGAACTGTTCTGAACCGTCTCTACTCATTGTCTAGCACTCACTGTATTTATTCCCGCTACCTCATCATTGTAATTTTGTACCCTACATATGCACATCTCCACTTTACTTATGCACACCCTCACTTTACATACCTGTACAGCACACACTTGCACTTTAACTGCTCTTTTGCACTTCTGGTTAGATACTAACTGCATTTCGTTGTCTTAGTACGTGTACTCTGTGCAATGACAATAAAGTTGAATCTAATCTAATCTAATCTAATCTAACTTTTCTTATCACCAGGACCAAATATTAATCTGTGAATGATTGTCTTCTTTGATCAGCTGTTGCTATCATTTGGGAAAGGGCTGTAATTTCTGACAGTATCTGGTTAATTCATGTGACTATCAGCTCTTGACAAAAAGAAAACGAGAAATTTGCCTTAATGAGAATGACCACACACCCGCACAACAGAGAGTAAAGGCCGACAGATGTAAAGGCGTGCGGCCACTTCCGTCCCTCGCCCTCATCTCCCTCGTTGCCATGGCACTGAAGTGTGATTAGAACTCCGGCTAACCAACATGGCTGACGATATTGACTTCCTGTCCACTTCATGCAAACAGGATGTGACAGATTTAATTTGTTTGTCAGCCCACCTTAATTTAAACAGAAGGCTGGAAGTGGGAGAGAGGCAAAGACCGAGGGAGGTGAGGAGCGAGGGGAATGAATCGCAGGGGTGTACGATGTTTTTTATACAGGGGGCTTTTTGCAAAGAACGAGTGTGTGGCCATCTTTTACTTTTCCAAATTGCACGTGCCAAAAAGGTGAAAATATGGATGAAGATAGAGAGAGAGAACAGAGTGTGTAAGGAGGAGAAAGAAAGAGTGTGTTAGTGGCGAAACTGGGAAAATAGACGAAGGGGAGACGGCACAGTAGATTAAGCAGGAGTGACTTGATCGTGACGTGAAGGTGTAAGTAACAAAGTCTGAGAGAGAGAACCACCGGAGGAGGGAGAGAGATAGACGGAGGAGTGGGGGGTGGGGGGGTTCCACCTTACAGACAGATTCGGGACAGAGCGTAAACCAGATGGACACAGTCTCGACTCGTGTGTGTCTGACAGACAATCCTGATGGCGGCTGAGAGTGAGAGTGTGACAGTGAATACAGAGGGCTGCATTATTGTTTAAATCATTGATTGCTTCCCTTTTCTCTCTCTCTCTCTCTCTCTCTCTCTCTCTCTCCCTCTCCTTTCTGCTTTTCAATCTTTCTTTCTTCTTCACCTCACATGTTCCTGTGACAGTCACACAGCCATCCTGTCTTCTTCTCTTTGTTCTTCCCTTCCTCTCTCTGACAAACACACACTGTATCTACGACTTTATGTTCCTCTCTTCTCTCTCAACTGCTGTTTTCTTTTTTTTTCCTCCATTCTCCTCTTCCTTACGGTTGTTGCTGCTATTCAAAGCTTCTGAAGCCATGCATTAGTTTCTCATTGTCTGCACTCATCTATTTCGGTTTACTAGAGTCACTATTAACCGTCCATTTCACTGAAGGCTGCCAGTGAGGTTGTGGCAACAAAACACGGGACGTCCGCGTGGGAGACCACTGTTCGTTTCATGTGGGAAACTGATAATCAGCGTTGTTTCTCTCACCCACGATCTTTACTTAAACTTTGCCCATCAATCTACAATCAATAACCAATAATGACAAAGTGAAAAAGTGAATACGTGTGGAACCACCAGCGGCCAGATGCATAAAACTCTGCGGTATACATTCATGACTAAAACTATGTGCACGCACAAAACATGAAGAATATGCATATGCACTCACTCAGAGAAATGAACACATGAACAAGCCTCATTTCCACTCCCACAAACACCCATAAATGGATGAAGACATTCCCTTAATCAAGGGCAAAAAACATGCATCAGTTATGTGTGGGAAATGGTGTTGGCATTTTTGCACATCAATTATGCATCAGGACTCTTCCTGGCCGTCCAGCCGAACCCTTGGTCAGGAAGGTGACAAAGAACCCAGAGTGTTATATCTCTGGTTAGACCCCTGTGGGGGCTGAGGGGCCCCAGACTACAGGAGACCCTCGCGTATATTTCTTTGTCTGTGACTGACTTTGTAGCAATCAAAAGGAATGTAGCCTATATTTGTTACTCCACAGCCCCATGTACAATATTAAACCTGAAATACTTAATTATTTGGTGTAATATCAACACTAACATTTCCATATTTTGTCACCAGCTGTTTTGATAAAGTCAGAAGAAAAATATATATTTATGTAATATTTTTTATTACTGAAGCAGGAAAAGCCCCACTGAGACAAAAAAAATGATTTCACTTAGAGCAAAGATAATCTGAAATATCAATATGTTAGTTAGTTAACTGATATCAACAAAACACAAGAGTCAAACTGATGTATTTTCTTTCTTTCTATCTCTTTCTTTTCACACATTAATCCTTTTTATTGTCTTTCAAAGTGACTTTGATAAAAAACTGCCGGGCGGCTCAAATTCCTCCTGGATTCCCTCCCGTGCCGACCTCAGCACATCTGTAGCCGGTTGTAGAACATATTTCCCCAACATTATTTTGGTATCCAGTTGGGAAGTCACCTTCCTTCACGCCAACACGCTGCCACAAGGCTGCGGTTCTGGTTTGTTACCACGGAGACGAGCACGCAGAGAGACGGTTGCCGTGTGGCAGCGATGCTTGTCTTGGCAGAGAAGCGGCCAACGCTGAGGTCGAGTGACAGCCAGCCAGACACACACACACACACACACACACACACACACACACACACACACACACACACACACACACACACACTCTCTCTTTCCTCAAGGCTCGCCAGGCAGGGCGACTGGGGTGCGTTGTGAGGGGGATGTGTGTGTGTGTGTGTGTGTGTGTGTGTGTGTGTGTGACAGTGTTAAGCAGGCAAGGGTGACAGTGACATGACACTGGTGAAATAATTATGAGTCCAAAACAGGGCTGACAGGGAGCAGCCCGTGCCCTTCAACTATCTGTCAACTGTCATTAACATAGAGCCCTGATACACAGCCTGAGGAGGAGAGAGAGGGGGGGGGGGGGGGGGGGGGGAGGGGGGGGGGGGGGGACGGAGAGATGGAAAGAAAAGGAGAGAAGACTATGAAACTACAGAGAGGAACACGGCCGAAACAATCGATTTTAGAAAAATGATTTAATCCCAAATTGACTCCTCGTTTTCAGGAATCAG
This sequence comes from Seriola lalandi dorsalis, assembly GCF_002814215.2. Taxonomy (NCBI): domain Eukaryota; kingdom Metazoa; phylum Chordata; class Actinopteri; order Carangiformes; family Carangidae; genus Seriola; species Seriola lalandi. The sequence continues at coordinate 367,797 of NW_019525377.1, forward strand.
CTCATCTGCGAGGTCAGATTTACTAACAGAGGTGAGGAGTCTGAATGAAGGTTTTTTTTAAAAAGAACGGATGAAGAGAAAGAGGAGGAGGAGGAGGAGAAGGCTGAGACCAGGAGACAGGACAAGATGAAGAGCTTTAACTGTCTTGTTTTTTTTTGTTGTTGTATAATTAAGGAATTAAAGGGAAGTCAGCCCGTCTCTAATGTGACGGCTCTACTCTGAGCAGCAGATACTAAAGGTCACGGACAGTACCGCAGTGTGTGTGTGTGTGTGTGTGTGTGTGTGTGAGTGAGTGAGTGAGTGAGTGAGTGAGTGTACGTACAAGAGTAGAACAGTTTCTTCTTGTTCTATGTAATAAGTGCAGCAGCTCGATCAGCAGGTAGTAGCTTACAGCTTTAAGGTTACACATACGTCTAGGTTGGTTTGGTGAAAACTGTGATGCAACAGCAAATACTGATTTTTTGGGACTTGACAAATAAGTTACTTAACTATGTTTATACACAGCATCCAGAAATTAAAAAAAGAAAAGTTCAAGTCAAGATTTCCCAGACGAAGATCTAAAGACATCAGACTCCAGACATCAGACAAACATCAGTAGCTCTGACGCGGAGACTGAAGCAGGAAGTGAACAGCAAATGAGCCGCCATATTTAGTAGCGCCAGTGGTGGATAGTAAATACATAAATGTAATGCATGGGATGCTTTTACTTGTTCAGTGGACGCTGTATCCAGAGCAGTGTCCACAACTGATGAATTAAAAAGAAACGGTTTGATCTCAAGTCACGTGTCAGCGCTTTCATCACTTATCTCAGAATCAGAAGGTCAACTGGTTTCTCAGAATTAAAAGTTTGATGCTGCATTTTATCTCAAAGCTGCTGCTATAACATGTGACACATTTAACATGTAAACAGCAGTGTGTAAAATTCTTCTCTTCTTCAACACGTGTTGAAAAAGCTGATTTTGTATTCGAAATCTAAACATTTGTTTCTGCAGTAGAGAGCAAGGATTACATCATTTAAGCCCCCCCCCCAGAATAACATGTCACTGCAGGGGTTTGATTTTTATCATTTACAGATGAACTCCTGCTGATGCTGCTGCCCCCCCCCCGCCAGCAGAAACTAGCCCCTCGCAGCCAGTACCTTCCTGCAGCACTACCTCCAACTGCCCCACGTCTGATTTAAGATGCTGGACAACCAAGAGAGAACCTCGGAGACACTTCAAGGAATGAATACAAATTTAAAACAAATGTTTAAGTGTTAGTGTAGTGTTTATTTATTTTTAAAAGACCATAATGCTTCGTAAAATAATGAAAATTATTTTTAAAAATATTATAAATGATAAAAATATTATTGTGCTAATATTACACAACCGTAGAATTAAAGAAAATGCATTAACTAATAATTTTGCACAAAGACTCAAATGTGCGAACGTCTCCTTCTGAGCGTGGGAAGAATCTGTTTTTACCAAAGCGCAAATCCTTTGTGAAAAGTGTTTGAGTGAGTTTTGAGAAATTTCTCACAGGCCTAAACCGCGTGATCTCGTTGTCCTCCTGTAAATGTGTGTACAAGTGTTTCTGCAGCAGGCTGTGGATTGATATGTGGATTAGGCGAAGGCCCAGGTGAAATATGTCAGAGCGCCCTGTTACCAAGAGTCAGGGTGTAAAACGCCTCAGTGTACATAACTCTTCTTAACGGGGAGTAAATCCCTCCTCAAAACAAGAAGACACACAGTACATTTCGCAACAGTATATTTGGAAATAAATCTCACATGATACACCATGAAACACTCACAGAGACGCCGAGAGAGAGTTAAGGAGGAAAAAGAAAGAGAGATGAGAGGGGGATTTATGGACAGCGGCCATATCCCAGTGCCTAAGATGAGCAAAATGGCCAAGAACAGACTGACGGGCTGAAAACACAAATAAAGAGCCATTTTTATGATGTGAATGGATGGGTTCCCTGGAAGACACTTGGCTGGATTTTATTTGGTCGTGGCTTTGGCCCGAGCCACTACATATTTCTGTTTTATGAAGAGACTCAACGGCTAAGACGGCGGCTAACAGAGTGGCGCGAACCCTCTCACCTCGCTGGGATTGGTGGAGAGAAACAGGAGGGGCGGTGAGGGAGGAGCAGGTGAGAGGCAGATACGAGGAGAAAGTGGAAAACGGGTCAGTGGCACAATTTATGTGACACATTAAAAACACAGCAGGGTCCAGATTTTACAGTATGTACCTATATCTGCTGTTCACAAATATGTACCGTCACTAATAACACACACACATACACACACGTCTCAGTTTTCTAGTTATAGTCCGATGTCATTGATCAGATCACCTCCTGATACATTAGAATTATCAGTCAGTCAATCGATCAATCTTTCCTTTCCATTCAAATCAAAAGGTAATGTGCAGGTGTGGACAGTGAGTATTTTATCTGTACTTTATACTTGAGTATTATTTCACTTTTGAAACTTATGACTTTTACTCCACCACACTAGATAAATACTGTACTCTTACTTTGAAGCTGAGCTTTTAGTCAGCGGAATTCATTTTCTTTTATTTTCGAAAAATGTGATAAACCATACGCTGTGTTCATCACAGGAGAAAAACAGAAACAATCACAGTCAACTCCTGAAGTTTTTATTAAATTAAATTATGACGATTAAGGAAAAATCCTAAATTAAATGGTGAACCTTCTGAATTACGTTTTTTTAAAAAGCCCACTAAACTTAAATATAGATTGTTGCGGTTCAAAGAAAACAGACAGCAGAGGCCTGACACGCGCCAGTCTTCGTCACGTCAGCGATAAAACGCTGCATGACACCGTTTGGACAGTGGGATGAGTCTCGGCGATGTAAAACAAATTCCTGCAGCTGGTAAAACAGTCATCACTGTGAAGTTAATTGCACCCGTCGGCTGGATCTTTGACAGAGAACACGTGACAGTTGTTGCTTTCAGTGTGAAGAAACCCCAGTGAAAGCAGAGACGACTCAATCTATTCCTCCGCCTTTCATACAGTATCTCTTTCAATCTCTCACACCACATGCTAATCGTTCCCTCTCATTTGCATCCTAATGATTTCACTCTTCCTTTTTAGCCCTTGTCCGATCCCTCTATTAAGTTATCTGCCACTCGAGCTCCCGTCCTCGTCTTTGTGTAGGTGACTGCTGACTTTTCTCTCAGTGCGTCCGTCATAGGCTTTTTTATGGAGGTTATTATTTTGGGGGTGGGTAGTATTTCAATAGTGTGTGTCTGATCTCTTACAGGAGAGCGTCATGTGTCGCTCATGGAGACACATGGAAATAGAAAATAAGAAAAAGAGATAAAACACCACAAGCTGAAACTGCAGGATCACAGAGTGGTCGTATTATTTCAGTGTGAGTGTAGAAATTACATGAGTTAAAAGTGAAATATGACTCAGGAAGATATACCTGGGTCTTCATATATAACAGCAGCGTTAGGCACAAAGTAGGGCCTGAAAAAGCTTACCTGAGATGCTGGACGCGCCGCGTGGCGCGGGGGACGGCCGGGGCGCTCTACTACGGCTACAGCCGCTTCGCCAGGAACGTCCTCGCCAGCCTCCGCTCCCATGGACTCTGGAGAAGGAAAAGGGCACAAGACAACAACACATTAGCCCACAATGTTTTTTTCACCCGTCCGTTTAATTGTTTACACAGTGCTTCAGTGGGTCCGTCTGTGGTGTCAGCTACGTCACTGTCTACCTATGTCACATGGGATTTTTTTGCCTCCACTTTTATAGTTGACCACTTTTACCGAATTGGAGTCCTAAATTGGATTTTAACTGACTGTACCAAGAAGTTTAGCTACTTAAACCCAACCTAAACTGTATTACATGGGCTAAACCTACATTCTTTAACTGAGCAGGAATGATGTCACACAGTTGTTTTATAGCAGAGGACTGTGATCCATCTCGGATTGAAAATATTTTCAGTGAAGACACTTAAAGAGACAAACTTTCTTTTTTTTTTTTGACTGTCCTCCTTTAATGTATTTTTATAAACGCCTGTAGTAACGTTGAGGGTGAGATACATGCAGTATGCCATGTTACATGTAGCCCGTTGTGTGTACATGAGTGGTGTGGTTGCTTGTGTGTGTGTGTGTGTGTGTGTGTGTGTGTTCTTCGTACACCCGGTCCCTGCTGGAGCCCGTTACACTGCAATTAAACTGTGTGCGACTTCTCTCTCTCACTCAGGGGCTAATGAGCAACAAATATACAAAAGCAATAAATTAATGGTGTGGATAATTAACCAGAACTGTGGCTCGAAATGCACGACAGAGCACCGGCCACCATGAGGGAAGTCACAGTTGTATTGTGTGTGTGTGTGTGTGTGTGTGTGTGTGTGTATATATGGTATTTGGTTGTGTGTGATCTTGGTAAGAAGTGAGAGAATCCACCACGCAGACCAAACACATATGCCATACTCATATCACGAGGCGGCTGCTGTAAATACCGTTCTCCTACTTGTATATAATATTCATGTTAACATAGCAACTGACTCAGCAGGTCAGTTTCACCGTTAACGACAGTAGCAGTTGTCATTTGTCGGACATTGCTGCCGGGCGAATCACAACCTTTCACTCCCTTTGCCCTGAACTTCCTGATGTGAAAGCAGAAACGGCTTCTCTGGCCGCTGAACCAAAAACACAAAGCAGCTCTTGAATTAACAACCTGAGAGATTTTTGGTGACTATTTGAGTTGCACAGTTGCAGAATTTTGCATCAGCTGTCACAAAGACAAATTGCCTCTCGCGGTCTCTTCATGAGGTTGCAGAGAGAAGACTGAAAACTGTGTGTGTAAGTAATGTTTCCTCCAAGTTGCACTCATAAGAAGGCAAATTCAGGCCAATACGCTCATGCTCACATGGTTTGAATACATATTTTTGTAACTTATGTTTGCATGGCAACTGACCTGTTGTTTAGCTCCAGAGAGAAGCCTGAGAGAGGAGATGGAAAACTACATTGAGATGGTTTTTTGGTTCTTAGAACCACAAATAAATCTTCTTATGGATCAACACTTTCGATAAAAACAGGGAAAGTGTGAGATTTGAGGCCTTTAAACTGCTGCTGCACCCGTAGTGACATCATGTTCAGTATCTGTGGGAACTAGGAGAATGAGTCAAAGTGAGTGCAGTTCCTGTTTCAACTGAAATCTCTCTCTCTCTCTCCTGATGACAAATCCCATACAGTATCGTGGTTTACAATCATGCCATGCAAATTGCTCCAGTCTAGAGTTCAGCCACATAGATTTTCATTAATATAAACCAATGTTTACCTGAGCTTTGATTTCGATTGAACACCAGTGAAAAAGTACTTTGCGGTCAGCAGCGGCCGGTAGAAAAGGAGCCGAATGAAATAAATACAAGAGTGCAGCGGAACACAGGTGAACAAATGTAATGTGCATACATTACAATAGCCCGGTAGTAGATCTGAAAAGCATTTGACAGGCTTCAAGAAATCGCCTTTCACACCAGTTCGCTGAGATGGATTCACTGCCAACTCAAAGTATCCAGCGACGATTGAAAAGGTCACTCATGTCTCGGCTGCGCCCCTCAACGTCCCGTACACCTTAGCCTCTAATCTGAATAGTGTGTGTGTGGTGTGTGTAATCTGAATAGTAATAAGGCTGGCTGATAGATTGATGCATAACAGCAAGGAGCATGCAGAGCAGCCGGGCTATTTTGGTGTCAACTCCCTTTATTTTCCAGCCCGGCCCCCGTTTCATTCAGCCACTGCAGATGCTGCAGGTCTGATACAGGGCGTCGCGGCTGGGAAATGATTTTGTATCAACGTTGGTTTCTGTGCTTTCAAAGCACATGGAGATCAGGTCTGACATCAGTTTTCACATGTCTGCATGGTTAATATAAAAAAGCGTATCTCAGCTCTGTGGTCTGGTCACTCTCATTATAATGAAAAACTCTCAACAAAAAGACAAAGTGCTTCAACCATTCACAGTTCAAAGGACCAGTTCACCCATATTATTTCTCTCACTTACTTGTACTGGTTTACAGCTAAGCAGATGGGTGAAGAAAATTTTGTGTGTAGAGTTCACACCATTTAAAAAATTACTTTAAAAATAAATCTTGTTTTCATGCCTCTGGATATTAGAACAGACATTTTCCAAAAGAGAGACCGATGTTTTTAATCTGCTTTTTTAACTTGGACTGTTGTTAATTCAGATTAATGTTGCAGCTTTTGCTTCAGTTTTTAACTTCTTATCAATTGGTTTCATCGTTTTTTTTATTTTATTCTATTGACTTTTAGTCTTTTTACAGTTTTATTGTAGTAGATTTTTAATATGCACATCTTTTGTGTGTGTGTGTGTGTGTGTGTGTGTGTGTGTGTGTGTGTGTGTGTGTGTGTGTTTGTGTGTGTGTGTGTTGTTTTAATCCTGCTCTGTGAAACACTTTGGGCAACATTTTTGTATGAAAGACGCTTTATAAATAAAGTTGAGTTGATTTAATTTGAATTGTTTTTCTCAGAACTACTTTCCCCTGAAGAAACAGTCAGTTCACGTTTCATTCATATGTCATTCACGTTCATGATATCCCGGGCGTGGCAGACATCTAAAACCTGGGCAAATGACCTCACTGTTAAAATAAAAGGGGCAGTTTCAGTGTGGACATGTTGCCTCATTAACACATTTAACAGTTTAAAGACTTATCAGATGTCAAAATACTGCACTGCAGTTTAAATACAACTCCAGTAAGTCTGCGGAGTGGGACCTTTCTCTCTGGACCAATAGACAAGCTGTGTCCCAATTCAGGGGCCACATCTTTCGGAGGCTGCATTTCAAGGCCGACTGCGTCACAGAGGCACGACTATTTCAAAAACTCCTTCTAAAGGTTCCCATGTGTGGATCCTTTCTGGACCAACCTATCCCAAGATTCACTGAGCGCCGGTATTAAAAAAAAATATGGCAGCAAACAACGTCGACAGGGAGTTTCAAACGTAAGTATTGGGTTTCAGCTCAGATCTACAGCTAACTGTTTAAACCAAGGGTCTGAAAATTTCAAGTTTTTGTAAAAAAAAAAAAGAAAAACAAAAGAAAAGTTATGTGCTGTCAAGGTTGCTAGGCAACAGTAGCAGCGTTTTGTGATGCAACAGTAAGGTCAGACACAGCTGGTGATGCACAGACCCCTGAAATGGGACACAGCAGAAAAATTAAGAGAATAAATAAAAGCAATTAATGGAATGAAAAACTTCTGTCTGACGTTCCACGAACCACGTCACCATCTTTGTTTCCCCTCCTTCCCCAGCGTGGTCACCACGCTTTCTCTCTCGCCTGCGTGCTTCGTGGCCTTTGGCGCAATTACCAGGACTTTGAGGGAGAGCGGCGAGGACTGGACTGTCCTTTAACAATTACCAGCCGCTGTGAATATTAAAATAATATTAAAACGTCTGCCTCCATCTGCTGTCCCGTCCTGATTGCTATCTTAACCTCTGACTGTGTGTGTGTGTGTGTGTGTGTGTGTGTGTGTGTGTGTGTGGGGGGGGGGGCAGTCCAGTCTGCTCAGAGACACCAACAAGACGGAGAGGAAGCGAGCTCTAATTCTTCTGCCCGTGATTTCTGGATAATAGGGAGGATGGATAATGTATGCGTGGCAGATATTACTGTCTGGGCTGGAAAGTGTAGCCACACACACACGCACACACACGCGCACACACGCGCACACACGCGCACACAAAACAGTGGGGACGCACTCACACATACACATATTAATCTCTGAGACTGAACAGTTAGAGATAGAAGGCAGCAATACATTATATTTATCTGTGATGATTATAACCATGATGATTATATTTGAATCATCATGAATATCTCTCTCTCTGCCTCTCTCTCTCTCCCACACACACTCTCACTCACTCACACTCACACACACACACAGTTCTAATCTGCTCTGATAGAAATACAGATGTGTCAAAGCCATGAAGGCAACTCTTAAATCAAGTTGGGGAGAGACGGAGGGCGGCAAGGATGGATGGATGGATAGAAGCAAGGAAGGAAGGACAGAGGAAAGGATGGAGGGATGAATGGAGAGAGGGAGAGGAAGTGCAGAGCAAGTTCTACACTGTTTAGTGTTGCACACAAAAGAGGAAAACTTAATTAACAACCTTTCCTCCTCTCACACGACATATTGTTTTACTCACATGTGACTCACACTCGTAACTTCAAACGGATATTAAAAGTAACCCTGCAATTCACACACACACAATTACACAAACACACACACACCTACTTACTGTAGTAACAGTAACCCAGCTCCCCACCGATGGGATTCATCTCAGCAGGCGATGAAGATGTGACGACTAGTTCACATCCACAGTCCTTCACCGGACGTGAAAGCAGCACGACACTGATCAAAGCTAATACACAGGCCATTTCCGCATATATATACACACACACACACACACACACACACACACACACACACACACACACACACACAATGTGCTTAAGCGGTGAAATGTAATATTATACATATCTCATACAGAGAGGGAGAAAAGGCTGTAATTTGTGGCTGTGCTAATAAATCACACAAATATTATGAGAGCGGGGATTGAGACAGAGGAGAGGAGAGAGACTTTTTAATTATGACTTAAACATCAAACTCAAAACACGTCTCAGGGGATTCTGCATAATGATTTCCCCCCCCCCCCTTTTTTTTTTGTCTGAGGGATGTTGATTTACTTTTTTATTATTATTATTTGCACTTTTCAATGAATGGAATCGACACAGATGTTGGGAGACAGTGGAGCAGACGAGCAACCTGAGACACCTGCAGTTGAGTTCACGCCCTGAAACATGAAACAGCAGTTTATTATTAGACTTTTTATACGCTTCTTATAAGTTATACAAAGTCCTCAGGTCTTCGTGTTTATTAGTATTTTGTCTCAGGAAAATTGTATCTATAAAGCTCTGGGAGTTGTTGTTATTGTGGTTCCTCACAGCTGAAGATGCTGCTTTATTATGTGAGCTCACAGAGGAAGCTGTATTAGCATAAAGATGAACCATAGTGGTAAAGATAAAGAAAAAAATTATGGTAAATATTAACCAAAGTGATTCTTCATCTACATGTATATTCACATAAACCTGTCTTTATTAGTTTAGTCATTACCAAGTTACTTACTGAAATAAATACGGACATTTACACCCTTCATAATGGTGGAAGAAGTTCTTCCACGAAGGTAAAATTACTAGTATCTCAATATAAAAATACTTGATTAAAGTACAGATTAAATCTTATCAGCAAAACGCACTTAAAGTATAAGTACATTACCTGTATAAATGCGTACAGGCAAACAGCTTCAAATCAGTGGCCAAGTTGGAGATCATTTTAACAATTCAATAAAAAATTGTGTGTAAAAATGTGTAATAAATGCAGTGAAGTAAAAACTACAATAGCTGCTTTAAAGTTTAGTGGAGGAGAAGTGGTAAAAAATAGCATTCAACACTGTAAGCCCAGTATTTGAGTAAATGCACTTAGTTACTTTACCTAAATATAGTTTTACCATTATATTTAATCATTTTAATTTGGTTTACAGATGCAAATAATGCCCTATTTAATCATTTCACCAAACCTCTGCCTAAACATTAACTTTTTATCAGACTTCCATGCAGATGCACCACAGCACAATTAACCATTTCTTTGCATTCAGTTTTAAAAATCTGCCCAAAAACAACTAAATACGCCTGCACACCCAGTTTCACCAGCCTTTGTTTGTGTGTCGTTATACAGAGTATTTGTCTTGCCTGTGAAATTATGTTGGTTTTAATGGATAACTCTGTCCCAAAGGAAAAATGGTTGAAAATTTGCATCATCACATTTACCATTATGACCCATAAACAATGTGAACTGTCCAGACATAAATAATAAATAAGTTCCACACTTTCCTCTTAGTCTTGTTGTGGTACTGGTTCTGTGTGGAACAGGAAGTTACCTGTACATAACAGAAGTGAATAACCACCATAACTTCAGGTCACACTCATGGTTAAATTATGGCTTATGGGAAAACTTATTTTTGTAGTTATAAGTAGTATAGATTTTTTGATTTCACTGATGATAATTTAGTTATTTATGATATTTTGGTTGCTCGTGATGGAAAATGGAAATGGGAAATATATGATATGGAAATGTATCATATCTAATACTATAAAACTTTTCATAATAATCTGAAAATGCCACGTTTTAAAAGAGCAGGTCGCAACAGAAATACAAACACCGTCATTTACACACACAGTGAGAGTCAGAGATCCCCTCTTTTTTTCTTTCTTTACCCCTAATTCTCTTCTACACTTCACCCCTCTGTTCTCCCTCCCTCCTCTGCCACCATCCCCTTTTGTTCTGCGCGCTCCTATTTATCACGGTGTGAAGGTTGAAAGAGATATTATTATGGGGTGTCGGGCTGGAGAGAGGAGACAGGGGTAGCCACACGGATCGCGTGGAGAGAACGCAGGGCTAATGACGGGAGGACAGGCTTGGTCAGTGGCCTGTGGTACCTGCTGGATGTGATAGATGGAGAGCGGAGAGTGGGGGAGGAGGGAGGGGGGAGAGGGAGGAGAGCAGGAGGGAGAACTTCCTCTGCCTGAACATGGATTTTATTTTATTGTTTCTAGGAAATGACTTTATAACATTTCAACCGTACTTACACGGTGAAAGAAAAGACGGAGCAGTATTTGCATGATGGCTCTTCCTCACAGCCGGCTGTGTTTCAGCAGTATGGCTCCTGGGTGTGTTTGATAATCCTGCACAGCTTGTTCTCCATTTTTAAAAGCTCTTTACTTTAAACTTCATGTAAAAGCACAATATTTTGTTTTGCTGTAGTGCATCAGTAGGCATGAATAAAAAAAATACTGCATATATTACCCTAAGTGTTTGAATACCTGCACTGTTTCCATAAGCTTACAATATCAAGGAATACAGCTCCTGGGGGGGCAGCAGTGAATCTTCTGTACTTGCTGGCTCACACCAGAGACAAAACATTTCTCCTTCTGGTTCCTGCACTTTTGTGTTTTGATTTATTTCTTGACTGTAGTTAAGTGGAGAATGGAGAGAGAGGGGGGAATGACGTGCAACAAAGGTCCGAGCAGTTTATCCTCGGTCTGTTACCCTCCTGGCCACCAGGGTGCAGCTTCCTCAAATTGTTGGGGAAAAAATTTCAACTTGACCTTTCACAGTAATACCTAAATGTATTAGAATAATGATTTAAACAAAGTGCTTGTTGGGTCAGCACTGTGTTCCTGACGTCAGCTCAAGAGTGTGCTGCTCTGTTGCCATCTTGGCAGTGCCTGACTCCGCTTGACTCCCATTTATTCCAAAAATCGGTGAAGAGGTGGGGCGGCAAGCATACGCACCCGTTAGCATCGTTAGCACAGCTGGTATATCTGTCATATGTTCAGTGATATAGTCTACGTGATACACAGGTATACGATGAACAACCACTAAGAAAGCTCTAGAATGTCTCTATAACCGCTTAGAAATGTCCCAGGATACGAATTAACATAGTCAATCAATGCAACCATCAATGCAACAAGCATGCTCTGCATAATTAGCAAGTTAGCAGAGGTGTGACAACAGACAAGTTTCAAACCTCTCTCTCTCTCTCTCTCTCTCAAGTCCCCTCTCTTCATTCTTCACACAACTACTTCTGTTTCCTTTTGTGCGTTAAATTGAGTGAAAGACAATAAATTCCATCAAGACGAAACTGCAAGAAAATGTTTGCTGTTGCCTCCGTATCTACAATTCATTTCATCAAGACAGCAAAGAAACAAAAGACACAGAATCCTTGGAAACAGAGTGACATTGAGGCAATAGACTGATGGATTGATGACAGGCTTTTCGCCCAGCCTTCGAGTGAGTGGCAATTCAAAGGTACGGACACTTTCGCCTTCAGACATTGGCTAGTTTTTCTGTGCTGGACTACCACTTGCCCCTCGATTATCTGTGAGGTAATTTGATTTAAAACATATTGATTTACACGTTTGCAACATGTAAACAAAAAAAGTCTTTGAAGAGATTTGACACAGGGCCTTCAGATGGAAGCAGGACCCCTGGAAAGGCTTGTGATGTCAGTTGATATTCTGCTTTAATGACTTTAATAACTCCTGAACAAAATTAGAATCAAATTAGCAAAAAAGACCCTGGGATTTCTGAACCTTAAACTTTCAAAAACAAAATAGAACAGCTTCTCTTAACCTTCTCGCCTAAACTCTGCTGCACGGTAGTGATATCAATCGTCATATTGTTCATACCGTTTACTATTTTATTGTCTTTGTTCCCTCCATGTAGATAAACACTTATATGGGAATAATTTCCATTTTCTGTACAATGCTGTATTTACAAAATGTCTCCAATGTTAATATTTGAGCATTCTCCTCTTTCTATAATGACCCCAAAGTAATGAAATCAATGTTTTCCCCATCTGCTTGGTATGGCCATTCGTTTGGTGCAATTACATGCTTTCTGCATAATACTGTATTTACATAATGCTTCTAATGATAATATTAGGCCACTTTTGCTTGTGCTTTTGCTTTTGTCATTAGCACCAAAAGAGCTGGAAAAGAGAAATAAATTGCAATAATTATCCGTGATGAGTAATAATCATAAATATTTGATCAAAATAAAATCTTGCGCTTCTTCTCAGGAATGACAGTGGATGGTTTAATTGTTCACAAAAGCAGCATTTATATTTGTTTGTGTTATGAAAAATTAAACAAGGCAAAATTCATTAACTTTGCCATTCATTTAATCTCACCTTCTATACTTTGTAAATAAAAAAAAATACATTACCTCTCCCTCTACTCACACACACACACACACACACACACACACACACACACACACACACACACACGAGTGCAGCCTTGTCTAGAAACAATCTAACAAAGAAGGCAGATGAATATAAAGGCTGGATATCAGACTATTCATCACGAGATGATTACGGGCTGACAGCAGTAATTGAAAAACACTTATTGGAGTGGTTGGGGAGGAGGGCTGGTTCAGTCCCATCAGACAAAATAACCCTCCGAGGGTAAGAGCAGTCTAAAGGTGATGATAAATGGACATATTTTCCAAGGCAAGCTTCAGGTTTGTCTGTTTTTTTTTTTTTCCTTCTTCCCAGAAACATATCATCTTGATGATAAATAAACCTCTTCTTTCAGATATTTACAAAAGTGTATTCTACAAAAAGTGTGTGTCTTAATGAGCAATTTCAAGTCATGTAGGGTGATGCATTCTTTTCTTTAAGAAAACCTTCCATTGGTGGTAACATTTTCCCATTTTGTATATATCCAAATTCAACTCAATACAAACTTCTTGTCATAAACATTAAAGATCACATCATACAGAATTTCAATTGGACTTTTTTTTCCATCTGTAAACAGGTCAGAATATATCAGTTCATGATACCCAACTTTTTCTCAATATCCTAATAGTGTCATGGAAATTATACCAGTTATGACTGTGTTGAAAAACTGAGACAACACAATGGACGGCAGGTAGAGTAGACTAATGTTGCGATGTTACACAACAAGCTGCATTTCTGCTGCAAAATGCCACCAGAACATGTTTGACTTGCCAGTGTCTGCGTACTGCAGTCTGGAGCAAACAAAGGGAAAACAGAAATGTGGGCCCTTCGGTCGGTCCACCACTTTAGTGCAGAGTGAAGTATCTGAACAACTATTGGATGAACTGCGATGATACTTTCATTCATGGTCCCCAGAGGATGAATCCTACAGACTTTGGTGACTATTCCTTTAATCGTCATCATCAGGTCAAACTTTAAAATTGCTGAACACATTGATTTATAACCAAATCCTTGCAAAGCTGATGACAGTTCCATCAAATTTATCATTACTTTGGGTATAGTGCTAATCATCAAATGTTAGCATGCTAATATGCTAAACTAAGGTGGTTAACATGGGAGGACTCTACACTTCTGTTTATTCTAAAGGGCACTGATGCCCCAAAATGAAATCTTTTTTTTGAAACATTAAACATAAATAATGCATGGTGCAGGAGCATCTAATTATAATGTTTACACTGTGGTGAACATCACATATCTGCTGAACAACAATGGTGTGTTACCACTGGCATTGTGAGCATGTTAGCATGATGACACTGCTATGATTTAAACATGAAGCTTTTGTGAGGACGTTAAAAATGTTGATGATTTAGCTAAAAGTATTGGTGTACCTATACAACCTCACAGAGCCAGCAGCATGCCTGTAGAGTCCAACAGCTGCTCTTAGCGCTCTGTTATCATGGTGGACATTGCAGGATCAAACATAGACTTTTTGGTTTGGGTTAAACCATCATGCCCTTTATGTTCCTGTAAACTGCCAAGACTGATGTCGCCCATTCGCTTTACTTTTTCATGTTTTATAAGATTTACTGATAAAAAAATGTTGCTTTTTCTGCAGAATAAGAGTGTTGCTTCCTTTCTGAAACACTGATAGCCTCCTTCTCTCTGTGCCTCTTTCCTTTTTTTTTCCTGCCCCTGTAATATTTCTCACCCTCCTCTCCTTACAGTAAACGTCATGCTTGGCTCCTGTGCCAACATATCTATCAGGATGCTGTTACTTAAGAAGCCATCCATCTCTCTGAGCCAGCGCTCCCCGATATTCAACATGGCCAATATTTAACACTGCTTTTTAACCAACTAAGACATCATCATTACTTTGAGGGATAGGGTCTCTGTGAGAGGAGTTGTCCCCCTATTTCATCCTTCCTTCGTTCATTCTTTCGTCCTCTCCCAAACTCTCTCATCCGCTGTCCCTCGCTCTGTCATTCTCATCTCTTTTATCTCTCTTGAGAGGGTTCGATCACTTAATGTCCTGTCCTCTGCAGTGTCTTATCCTGTGTAATGAGGGTCTTGTACCATTACGTGCCTACAGTGTCCTGTCCTGTCCATTTCCGTGTCTTGTTCCATGTAATGTGTGCCCTTCATCATAAGGCTGCTATTGTCTTGTCATGGTACATCTTGTACAACTATGCACTTATCAGAGAAGCACTTATTGGATAGTCACCATTATACACACTTGAAATGAATACTGAGTATTTAAGGTGGATAGCTTACGGCTAACTTTTACATGCAGCCTCGCTGAAAACACATCAAATGGCTAAATCTTGTGTCTTTTGGACTCTGTTAACTATCGCAAAAGTTAAACAGAGGATAACAAAATAAATCAATTTCAGTCTGTAACATACTACTTTGTTTTCTGATCTTAACTAATATTTTCTTTCTTCTTTAATGGAGATGCTAATTTTCAAGCTGCATTCATGTTTGTTACTTTTTAAAGATGATGAATGTGTTAGCAAACACACATCTGCTGTAACGCACTGAGCAACATTAGCATCGTATTGGAGTTGTGTTTCACTCTCCTTTTAGCTTTGTTTTGGTCTCCACCATGTTATATATATTATATATATGGATCTTTAGCCCCTTTCACTTTATTTGATCCAATGTTAATATAGAAGTATTGAATGGCTTTAAATGCAAAAATAGATCATGAGTTTTTGTTTAGATACGTCCACGTGTTAAAGTGCAGGCAATGGGTCTTTTTCGCAGCAGACATTTTTATCAATGTCTATGTTCGTCCTTTGTAGGACGCGGGAAAGGTCGGATCATGAAGGATCGGTCTTCAAACGCAGGGTCCACAGGATGTGGATGTATATTTCATTATATTTCATTACTTTCACGTGCTTCTCCTGCTCTGACATGGTACAATGTCTGCTATGAAAAAGGATTGTGTTAGGTGCTTGTTCACAGTGCCATCAGCCAGGAGGAGGAGCTGCCATAGACATGGAAGAACTGCTTTGTACTTTTCACAAATAGAACCGACGCCTCAAATGGCTCAGATGTGTCCACGTAATTTATAAATCAGCTGTTGTTCAGACTGGCCTCAGTCTCAGTGACACTTGCAGGTGGAGAATGACTGCAGCACTGATCTGACGGAGGTGGAGTGTGATCATGGAGGAGGGGTTTATGCAGCATGGTCAACAGTGGTTCAACACTGAGGCTATATTGCACCGTAGTGAGTGACATCATGTTAAAGTTTTTATTTGATTATGAAAAGATAAAAGTCATGTTGAAAAACAGAAAGATATGAAAGCAGCATGTGAGTATGTTTACATCATGATGACACACTATGATGACACTGACTTTACTGTCACAGAGGAAGATTTGAAAAGGCCCAACATGGGACCTTTAAGTTGAAATTATTTTGTCACACTTCCTGTTCCCAAGGTCAACAATCAACTTCCATGCTCATGTTTATTTGCACTTTGATTGCTGATAAAACAAACGCTGTTGTGAGTAATATCCTTACTGCATTTCTTTTATTTTTGCTCTTTTGTTTTTTCTCTTCACACTCCTCTGTCCCAGTCTGTTAGTACATCCATCCCTCATTGACCCCCTCTCTCTCTTTTCTCTCTCTTTCTCTTTCTTTCTGTGTGAGATGCGTGTTGTGCATCATCTCGTCTCACCTCCCACTTTGTCTGAGGGAGGCTGACACACCACAGACGGCGGTCTTTGATCTGCCATAACGAGCATCTCCACATCAAATTACAAGGGAGCAGACAGGAGAAGAAGATGACACTGAGACACAAAACTAAAAAAAAAGATTAAATAAATAAAGAACTCGATAGACTTTGCTTGGGAACGCGTGGCCCTGTGATCACAGCAAATGAGACCCTCGTCATTTGATCACTATCAAACGAGACGTCAGTGCTACCTTCTGAGATGAAGAAGAAACAAAGAAATTTTAAAAAGCAGGCCATTGATGAAACGCTAGGCAACCCTTTCCAATAGCTCTGTTGTAATTACACCTCAAGACTTAAGATAAAAGTCAAAAAGATGAGAAAAGAAGCTGATTTGTAGGAAATTACAGGCGTCACAGGAAAAATAACAGGCATGCTGCGAAGCATTGAAATATACAATCAGAATATATTTTGGAGTCAATGAGGCATCGTGGGTGGAAATTATGAATTATGTTGCATTTTGAGGGTTTTGTTAAGTGAAACTAATTTAAAAAAAAAAATCATAATAAGTAATTGACTACTGAGCTCATAATCTACATTTTCACACCCGCTGTGAAGCAAGCGTCTTCAGCTTAAAGTGACGGTTCTGGTTCCGATCAGCACGCTGCCGGTTCAGAGAAGCAACTGGAAGCACCGCCTCATGAGTTGAGCGATGTGAGAACACAATTTTACAGGACAAACTTAAACAGCACAACAGGTAAAAATTTACTGCTATGAGTCACTGCTGTGAGAAAAACCTCAGATTCACTATCGAGCATGTTGTGAGTCAAAGAAAGAGTTGTTGATCCCAACGAGAAAAAATCCCCACAAACAACCTTTAATAAAGAAAAGCCAGATAGATTAGTTTGTTTCATATTATGTCGAGAACCAAACTCAAATGGGCGCTTGTCCCTTAGCTATTATACACAATGCTCTCTCCTTTATTTGTCTTGTTACAGTGGGCTGCACGTCTCAGTGTATGAGTATGGAGTGATGGTCCTGCCCCGACTGAGGTTCAGATCACTGTTAAGAAGCAGCCATTTGAAAACATGGTCTATATAGCTCTCTCTCTCTCCCTCTCTCTCGCTCTCTCCGTCAGGATCTTGGCAGCTCGTGGGAGGTGCTAATGGAAAAGCTCCTGCTCCTGTTCCTTGTTCACCACACTAATGTGAAAGGCACCATCCATGTTACAGCTGTGTGTTGCCATGACCAGGCCACCCTGTCATAGTCCACTGGTCACCCAGCTAATGGGCCGACCACGGAGGAGAGAGGCGTGTCGTGACAGATGGAGGGGAAGGGGAGGCTGCGGCTGGGAAGGACGGGGAAGCAAAAGAAAGCTGCTTCGATCAGAACTCAGATTTATTCTCAAATGACTCTCTTTCACCGTCCTGAACATTAAACTGATTTTCTACTTTCACTTCTGTAATGTTCGCGAATCTCTTGCGTACCCAGTCTGTTAATAAAGTATGGCTGTATGGTAATTGTACACATTACACATATTATATAGGGTGTGTATGTATCTGATCTACATGTATGTTTGTACTGGAGAAACATGTGTGCAGCCTACACATCTGGGACATCACAGAGAAATATGTCATGTTTATGGACCCATAATGAATGTAGTTCTCTTTCCTGCAATACACAGATCATATGTGACGTCCTGACTGTGAGAGTGAGGCCTGATGGGAGAAACCTACTTAAGGTCTTACTTGAAAGGTGGCCATGGGTAGGAGGAAGCCTGGTTTTGCTGAGGGTGGGGCAGAGCTGTCGGTGCTCCAGAGTGGGACTCTCCGCGGGGTCTCTGACGAGGCGCATATCCGGCATGATTTTACAGTCTGAAAAGCAAGAGAGAAAGTGGAGATCAAAGTTCAAGGGGGCAGCCAAAGTGATCCATCAAGAAAAATCCCTAAAACTGCGCGTGCTTTCAGACTGTCGAATGAGTGAAGAGCAGAAGTGGGATACCAGACCCACAGATGGAGGCACGAGTACGAGTGCGTTGGAGAAGCTGCCACAGCCAGAGTTGATGACCTGCCCTCCTGGTTAAGATTTTGCACAGTACTGCACATTATGTCAAACTGTGTCCATGTCAAGACGAAGCGACTGTGAGCTACAGAAAGAAGCATTTTCTACAAGTCAAGAAACGTGTGGTTCATGAAGTGTTTGCTTTTCTGCAGCATGTGATTGGACTGACAGTTTTCTGCTTTGTATCTTTACACACGTCGACTAAAACACTTATTTTTTCTCTTTTCTCCTTGTGAGACCTTCCTGATTTCATTTGTTGACAGATTTTATTGACACAGTCTCAACTTGAAGTTCTCATGCAGATTGATTTTACATGTTTAGAACGGTTGATTTACAACTACAAACTTTGAAATTATTTGTGAACATCATTTTACAGGCACAAAAATCTTTATGACTGTAATTCGAGCCCGCATGGGGACACTTACATATTAACCTGATGGCACATGAATGAATGTATGTGAATTTGTTATGAATCATATAAAACTGAAAGTCAGGACACGTATGATGCCGCGATGAAGGACGCACAAATATGTCAGACGTGTTTGTCGTTGGGGATGTCGTACACAAAAACAAACACGCCGCGTCTTCTCTGTGGTTGAGGTTGATGCTTTAGATAAATCACTTTGAAGTAGAAAATTCAAATTAACCCCCGTGATTTACTACATTAATGTTCTTTAATACATATGTAAACATTTTATACATATTTTGAGAGGGGGGGGGGGCTTCTTTTTTCATTCATCTCTGTCTGAAAAGTCTTTTGTGAATTATGCATGAGTGTGTATTAACAGTAAACTTAACTCAGCAACACAGTCACAAGAGAATAATTTACCATAGTGTGTGTGTGAGTGAGTAAGTGTGCATGTGTGTATGGCACTGTGTGTATCTGTGTGTGTGTGTGTGTGCATGTGTGTGTGTGTGTGTGTGTGCTGTAGGTACTCATGTAGAAGACACTGTCAGAGTCTGACAGTATTTTCTTGTTTCTTTTGCATATTTCTTAGTAACCATGAAGCTGGGGAGCTTCTATGTGCCGTCAACTTTGTTGTCCCCTACACACACACACACACACACACACACACACACACACACACACACACAGAAAAAGAAAAAGCTGCAGTAGTAATTCACAACAAGACAAGTCTGTCCAGTCGTCTTCCTCTTCTTCTTGCAACTGGACTACAGCTTCAAACAACCTGCTCACAGTTTGTCACCTACTACACCACTAGTCTCAAGCCCACCACTGCACTCCCAATGTGTGTGTGTGTGTGTGTTTGTGCATGTTACGGTATGTCTCCTCATCATAAGCTCTGGAGACAGTGGTCTCCCTTAATGACACTCTCCCACTCTCCCCGTTGGACTCGGGGCTACTGAACAAACAAGTCTCAGTTTGTCAGACCCAAACCAGACTGTAGTCTGCTGCTGGACAGCACAACCCTCCACCACCCGCTGACACATCACACAATCGGCACCACACACACACACACACACACACACACACACACACACACACACACACACACACACACACACACACACACACACACACACAAACACACAAGAAGTAGAAGGTCTGGTGGAAAAATAAAAGCTGCAGCAGATAAGAACTCTGGTCTGCAGGGTGCATAATTTTAATGGATGACTCCGTTGGATCTGACTTCTGTCGGCTTGACTGTTGCCTTTATTGGTTATGATTTTACTCACACAGTTAAAGTTAAAATATGTAACTTTTCCACATGACAATGCCTAAAACAACTAGTTGTTAACTTACATTATCCCAAATGTTTCCAGCTATTTTCACGCCCAGAGAAATAAATGATTTTAATAAGGTAACGGGCCGTGTCATTTGGTCGCCTGTCAATGATATCATATCTCCGATGTGCATGTGTAAGTGTTATGGTTGCCTGCCAGAGACTCAAAATGGACTTTTATCTAGTTTTAAGTCACATTTTTAAGATATGCTTTTTACACCTTGGTTGTTTTCAACTATATATTTCTACCAAATGAAGGATCTCAGTCATCGGTCTGCATCTGAAATCATCAGGGAATCTAAACATGGAGACGGCTGTGGTGGTGAAGAAAAAACTGACCTCTTCTTCTCTTCTCCTTTTGCTATCGTGGAGATTGTTTAAAACATTTTTTTGGGTTAAGGTAGCAAATTCCTTGCAGGTACTTCATACTATAAATAGTTCTTCTTTATATTAAATTACACATTTACCGCCTGATACACACTGTAGGTGTCTGAAAGCCACTGGAAAAGTTCTAGTGTCTAAAAAGAAACAAACTATTTGGGCCAAAAGAGAAGTGAAAGCTTGTTTCTTGTTTCAACTTTACACGGAAATGCCACAACTTTTGTTCCCAGACGCAGACAATGTGTTGAATAACAACCTTGATCTTTGGCTCTGCAAAAAAAGCACTTGATGGAGGTGATTTGTCAGAGGTTACTGGGTCCAACACAGCACACAATACAGCATGGCAAACCTTCTCATTAAAGGGGTTCTGTAGTGCTGTGGCTACCAACCTCAGGGCTGAGACCCACCAAAGCGTCACAAGATAAATCTGAGGGGTCCAAGGATGACAAGAAAGGAAGGAAGTTTTTTTCTTGTGAAATCCTGGAAGGGTTTTATCTTTTCAAGACAAAAACTATTTAAATCAAATTATCACAAAGGGAAAGACCATTCTTTGGTTGAACCTCTCACAGCTTATAGACATACTCTACGTGACCTCTAACAAAGGGGTCAAGTGTAAGCTTTGCTTGGTGGTACAGGGGTTACAAGCCAAACACTGTTGGGAACCAGTGCTCTAGTGATTAACTGAAGTGTTTTACTGCTTTAAAGTTTGGGAACTTGCAAGAAACTGGTTTAAAAATAATGTTCAACATCACTGCAGCAAAAGCAAAGATATCTTGACTGAGGGGTGGGGGATCTCATGATCATATATCGAGGACGATCTCTCTTTGGCATATGATGAATCATATAACATACGTCATTAAAAGCACATGCACCAGTTCTTCGCCTGAGCAGAACAAGAACCACCATCAACTTTAGTCCCACAGAAGAAATTATACAGCTCTTTTTCCTGTGCTCCCCATGACAAGTAACTGATCTCCATGTGCGAGAGCTTTTCAAAAACCCGCTTTGAAGTAAATACACAGTCGCAAAAAAGACGTAGGACAAATCATCTCTGTAGGTTGCGCTGCGACACACAAAACCAACACATCTATGTGAAAAAGAGAGTTAAGGGTCGATATCAGTGCGATGCGAGTCCTGACACCGGCTGAGGAGGCTTCAAATCTGGCTCGTGACCTTTATCGCCCGCTTCTCCCTCTCTCAACATTCTCACTATATTGTATTGCGCTCTATCTAAAGCAGCAATGCCCTGTAATAATCTTACAAAAATGAGCAGGTCATGGTGTTAGCCCCCTTTTGGCCGTGAAGGTGGAAAAACTTCAATGGCAAGCAATCAGATTTAAGCCGGCAGATTCATGTGGCGAGTGGTTTTTAAAAGGTTCGCATTAACCTGCCATAACACCGGCCCCAGACGGACAGACAGGCGGAATATCAGGTGTAAAAGCTCGCTCTGTCTATCATACACACTCCATTGTTGCCGGTTTCACTCTCTCCTCCTCCCCCTCCTCCCCCCTCCTCCTCCACCCTCCCCTCTCTCTTCTAACTGGCTCTACTCTCTCATTCTCTGTCACACTCCCTCTGTCTCTCTGACAATTGCGTTATTTGGCCTTATCGAGGAATATGAAACGCCGCGGCGCGACATCTCCGCGCCGAGCCCAACAGATATGCCAATTCATTTCGCAGCCGGCGATTTGACAAGCTAGACTGCTCCTCTTGAAAGACATCATTCAAGCGCACAGCCTCCGCCGCCACCACCGATCCCCACTCCCCTCTCTCCCCCCCCTCCACCTTCTCCTTTCCCCACCTTCCTTTATCCCGCCTTCTCCATTCCATCTCCCACTACCTCTCCTTGTTGCAATCTGTAGAGCTTCGCCTCTTAAGATTGAAAAGGGCTCTCGGCCCCCACGACTAAAAGCCTGAAAGGAACAGGGGAGCAAAAAAAAAGAAAGAAAGAAAACATACCCCCTCCTCTATGTCCCTCCCTCTATCACACTCCACAAGAGAAAAAAAAAGAAAGTTGAAGTCTTGAAAATATAAAATGATGGGGTGGTGGAGGGAGGCAAGCAGGTGATAACATTGTGGATATTAGGGGTGGAAGATGAGGAGAGAGAGTGAGAGCAGGGTGGAGGAGAGACAGGAAAGAAATAAGAAGAGAGAGAGAGAGAGAGAGAGACAGAGAGGGGAGATTGGTGCCCTAAGCTGCGGGTGTTTGAGGGGATGACACAGCCACTAATACAAGTGTTTAAATATTTGATGCAGGGAGGGATAAAGCGGGATCGTCTCGCCACGGAATTGAGTGTCAAGACGAGAATCTATTACAGAGAATCTTTGTGTGTGTGTGTGTTTGTGTGTGAATACAAGGCAGATTTGACAGTGTGGCGGAGCAGAGCAAAGCCTTATGTGTATGTGTATGTGTGTGTGTGTGTGTGTGTGTGTGTGTGTGTGTGTGTGTGTTGTCGCCACAGTCTCTCCACCACCACCGCCCTCCTCCCAACGCAACACCACTTCACCACCCCAACCCCCCAATTCCCGTTTCCTCCACCACCACCACCACCCCACCTTCTCTTCACTTAAATGTTTTTCTGCCGTGCTTCAGTAGATGCTGATTATCACGTCTTTTGGAATGGAGGTTTTTGGGCACGAAGCGAGACAGAGAGTGGGGGAGAGAGAGAGAGAGAGAGAGAGAGAGAGAGAGAGAGAGAGACTCAGGGGTAGAGAGACTGGGGTGCAATGGAGGAAGAATAAGAAACACTTCTTTGAGAGAGAGAAAACACTGTGGGAACCCTGTGTGTGTTTGTGTGTGTGTGTGTGTGTGTGTGTGTGTGTGTGTGTGTGTGTGTGTCCACTGTCATGCATGTCCATGGACACCTGGGCTGTGTCTGAAATGACTTCCTATTTCCTGCCTGCTGCTCTACATTTAGTGCAAAAAAACAAAAAAAAAAGAGTGTGGAATTTGCACACTTTATCGTGCCCTTAAAGAAAGTAATGTCCATGGCGCGTACACTACCTTTTTGATGCTATTTTTAAGGAACCTGGAGACAAATTTCTGCTGTAGTAGTAGTAGTGTAGTTCATGTCCTTAAAAGTACTGCTCCATTAAAAGGGAAGTAAATATTTATTCATCATTCATTTAAATTTTGAAACTTCATCGTTCATATGTGTTGACTTGTTTACTTTGATGTAAACAAACATGCACTATGCCTATTGTACATTATTGCATGATCTGCTGTGCACTAACTACACTGACAGGCCTGATGAAGTTAGCTTAGCATTTCATTGTAATTATTTAATTGGAAGTCAAACCATCAATTTTACTTTATTTTACTGCAAAATTACAGAAAAGTTGCTGAGAAAATGTACAGTGATGATCCCAGACGTGTTTGAATCCTCAATTTACTGCTCACTAAATATAGGTAATAGTGAATAAGGGTCTGATTTGGGACAAAAGAAATGTCTCAGAGCAAGAAAATCATCGATATAAATAAATCAAATAATGAAAGAAATTGCATCTTGTTAACTCATCGTTAAAATGAGCTGTAATCATATTAAAATGCGTCTGAGCAACATCACAGCAACAACCAAGTAACAATGACGACAACACAACAACAATAGACAACAATAAAAGAAAATTCAAAAGAAATAAACAACTACTACTTCAAAAGAAAAACAACAACAACTGGAGCAAACAACAATATCAAAACCAAAAGCATCAACAGCAGCTACAATGTCACCTGTAACAACACAACACTTAAGGACTTTATCCTTTTTGACTGCTGGTCCGTTGTGGTGTTTTGATCGTATTACACGTAATTAAGAAACAACAAACACAAAAACACAAAAACACACACACACACACACACACACACACACACACATCATTTCAATCTCTCCCTCTCACTGTTCTCTGATTGAGGGCTTGTGTTGTGGTCAGCAGTGAAATCTGGCCACAGTCTACTCTCACCTGTACCTGTGCAGGGGTGTGTATTGTGTGTGTGTGTGTGTGTGTGTGTGTGTGTGTGTGTGTGTGTGTGTGTGTGCTCTCTTTAGCTGTCTAGACAGGGCCGAGTGCCACTTTAACCTATGTGTAATGAGGGCATGCTGGAACATTGTTAGGGAATAAAGCTTGTTACTTTTAGTCCAAACACACTCGCCAACACACAGAAATGCCCTCTCACACACACACACACACACGCACAATAGAGATACACACACATTTCATCCAAACAAGCCTGAGCTAACACTGGGTCAGGGTTGACCAACATCATTGACTCCAATTTCATCTTGCCCTGTAGCTCAAACGTGCGCCTGCTTGTTTTCTTCCTCTTTCTCGTATCACTAGGAACTAATCGCCGTGACGCCAAGTTTAGAAATGTGACTCGAAAGCAAACAACAGGGAAAACCAACACGTCTTTCAAACGTCCCACTCAGTCCTAACGTGAATACAAGATGTGTTAATAGTAGGGACCTTTTAATAACATCAGCTCTCATGATGCACCATTATCAGGCGCCTGTATGTTTTAATATCAATAATCTTTATTGGATGTATCCATATTAAAGTAGATTTACATCTGACATTACTTGGGGTATTAGATAGAAGATGATTTCCTTCAGCACTGGGAGTGTAGAGGAGGTTTTAATGCAGCATTTAGACCTTTATGGTGGTAAATTTCAATTTACAGAAAACCTAACTGATCAATTAAATAAATGAAATATGAAAAATAAAAAATATTTTTTTTTTTTTTTAGAGGGGAGGGGGTTTGCAGTTGGGGACCTTGGGTTAATATATACTATATTATTATTCTGCTCTTTTATTGAATAAAAAAAAAAAGTGATATCTCTTCCTCTCTGCAATGATTGGTCGTCTGCATCCCACATGGTTATCACCTCTGAGCCAAACCAGCCAATCACAATGATTACAGGTCACTCTGTGTTGAATCCAGGGAAGTTATCAGTTTTATCAACTCCTGATTGGCAGGAGCCACGAGCTCCGTCAGCAAATGACTTCCTTGGAAGCAAGAAAAAGAAATGTGTTCAGTTTTATTCATTTCACACCTTTTCACACCTCCAGCTCCCCGACACATGCGCACACACACACGCGCACACACAACATGAGGCATGTTTTATTGGACTGCTAGAATGAGCTCACAATGGCAAAGGTTATTTAAAAACTTCACCAATTCCTGGATTAATACAAGAAAATACTGGAGCGTTTTTATTTCATTAGTCATTTAGAAATCACAGGAAATTTTTATTTCAGGACTAATTATTATTATTAACACGGCAAATCCAGACAGGCAGGTTAATCATGGTTATTATGTGCTATACACACATCCTATTATATTATCTTGTGCACCTGTCATAAAGTTTTGTATTGACCGTTGATAATGTTGAGATAATACATTTAAAAATCTTCTTGTATTGAAAGTCTGAGATTTAAGGCTCTAGATATACAAAGAATAAGAAAGACGTTTTCCACATGACATGAAGCAGCTGAATGAATCACACACATATTCACACACACACACTAAACCTGACTCAATAATGCACCTAGTGAGTGTGGGGCACTGTGTGTGTGTGTGTGGCATCCAGATCAGACACCCTGTGACATTCCCTCCACCCCCCCCCTCACAAACGCACACACATACAACCACGCAAACACTTACATATGCACACGTGGCACCCATAACCCCCCCCAACACACACACACACACACACACACACACCTCCCCCTCATCCTCCCACTAGACAATGATTCTATGTTCCATTTCGCCACCCTGTCTTGTCACATTTCCGTCTTGTCTGCCACACTGTCTCACTCTCTCCGTCTTCCTCTTTTGTACTCTCTCTGTCCTCCTATCCACTCTCTCTCTCTCTCCTCCTCCATCCCTCCATCCAATCAATACCTGCTGGCACTTCCTTCCACAGCTCAGGAAAAAACAATTAAAAGCCATCGATCCCAGCACACACTCACAGGTGGACGCGCATGAATACACACACACACACACACACACACACACACACACACACACACACAATGCACACACATGCAAACACGCGGTTGGCCATGAATATGCAAGTGGGTCTCCTTGACCTTCAAAGACAGGGGAAAGCCAGGTGACTTCATTCTTCATGGGACTGCCACTGGATATGTCTGTCGCCCCCACACCCACACACACACACACACACACACACACACACACACACACATTTATTGACAGGAAGAGATGTATGTTTGAGACATACATGCAAACTTAAGTGTCTCTTTTGGTGCATACATGCATATCTTAACACACACACACACGCGCACACACAAACACACACACACACACACACACACACAAACACACACAAACACACACATTGATGCAGTCCATGTTAGATTTTAGTATCTAAACATGTGAACAGTCAGTGAGTTTCTTTCCGTCACGACGACGTTCATTAACCGCTGGGTAACGTGGGTAACTCTGGGCGACACGAACACGTTTCGGGAAACAAGAGCCAGTCGGTGACGCAAAACAGGGTCCAGTGCATTAACTGACACTGTGGTCCCTGTCTATCTTCTTTCTATAATACTGTTTCATTTTCTTCCTTTTTTTCTTTCCCTGCATCATTTAATCACATAGTACATCCCCAGGTTCTGATCATGCTGACTGAAGTTCTTTTTTTTTTTTTTACCCGTAAAATGTATTAAAATGTATAAAACGTACGTATTATCATCACATCATTACGTGCGGTATGTATGTCCAACATACACATTCAACTGGTTTTCTTTCTTCAAATAACTGCCGCTGTCTTTCATATTCCATTTCTGTCCCACTTTGTGTGTCAGTCAAAACGACTGACACTCAGTCCAAGCATGTGCGGGCGCCCCCTCGGCACGCATGTATGTATGTGCACATATTTGACTGGTTGTCATTTATATGCTTTTTGACCACACATGACGACCTTGGCCACAAGCCAAAATACATTGGCCTCAAATGAAGTTGTTCTTTTCATTTTTCTAAACAGTGTCCTAATAATAATAATAATCCTGATGACAGATACAAGCTCATCTGGATGATATTTATTCCCCTAAACTTTATGATGAGCAGACCTGGTGGACTATTTTATACTTCCACTGATTATTCTCGTTGTAACTCCCGACTTCATTGTGCCCGCCTCACTTCTGAAACTACTGCTCTTATTGTAGTATTTGTTTGAGGAGTCACTGATCATACGACACTCAGGACCCAGAACCTGGGTTTCATTACATTTACATTAACTCCTCTGGCAGACGCTTTTATCCACAAAACCTTGGTGTAACTACTAAGTGTTACATCTATTCAATAAGAGTTTATATCACTCATGAGGAGAGAAAAAAACTCAGCTCCAGCCCCTTCTCCTCATGACATGAAACAGAATCAGTAACTGTGACTGCTGCTATTAATCAGGTTTTCTTCACCTCAGTCTAATCCATCTATTGTTCTGACCAAGTTTGTGTCTTTGACAGACGGAGAAATGGAGGAAAAGAAAAGGATAGGTGGATGGATGGATGGATGGATGGAAGGAAGGAAGGGTGTGGATATATGGACACAACAAGAAAGAAAGAAAAAGAAAGAAAGAAAGAAATTGCTGTTGCAGTGAGCTAAACAGAGGGAGAGAGTAATAGAGAGGGACAGCAGTCACACTCTGGCTGTTGCTCAATGAGGGAGTGGCCTGTAACGCCACCTCTAATCTGTGTCCAGCCAGCCCTGACACACACACACACA
>NW_019525377.1:396273-397882 GCF_002814215.2 Seriola lalandi dorsalis
CCCAGAGAAATAAATGATTTTAATAAGGTAACGGGCCGTGTCATTTGGTCGCCTGTCAATGATATCATATCTCCGATGTGCATGTGTAAGTGTTATGGTTGCCTGCCAGAGACTCAAAATGGACTTTTATCTAGTTTTAAGTCACATTTTTAAGATATGCTTTTTACACCTTGGTTGTTTTCAACTATATATTTCTACCAAATGAAGGATCTCAGTCATCGGTCTGCATCTGAAATCATCAGGGAATCTAAACATGGAGACGGCTGTGGTGGTGAAGAAAAAACTGACCTCTTCTTCTCTTCTCCTTTTGCTATCGTGGAGATTGTTTAAAACATTTTTTTGGGTTAAGGTAGCAAATTCCTTGCAGGTACTTCATACTATAAATAGTTCTTCTTTATATTAAATTACACATTTACCGCCTGATACACACTGTAGGTGTCTGAAAGCCACTGGAAAAGTTCTAGTGTCTAAAAAGAAACAAACTATTTGGGCCAAAAGAGAAGTGAAAGCTTGTTTCTTGTTTCAACTTTACACGGAAATGCCACAACTTTTGTTCCCAGACGCAGACAATGTGTTGAATAACAACCTTGATCTTTGGCTCTGCAAAAAAAGCACTTGATGGAGGTGATTTGTCAGAGGTTACTGGGTCCAACACAGCACACAATACAGCATGGCAAACCTTCTCATTAAAGGGGTTCTGTAGTGCTGTGGCTACCAACCTCAGGGCTGAGACCCACCAAAGCGTCACAAGATAAATCTGAGGGGTCCAAGGATGACAAGAAAGGAAGGAAGTTTTTTTCTTGTGAAATCCTGGAAGGGTTTTATCTTTTCAAGACAAAAACTATTTAAATCAAATTATCACAAAGGGAAAGACCATTCTTTGGTTGAACCTCTCACAGCTTATAGACATACTCTACGTGACCTCTAACAAAGGGGTCAAGTGTAAGCTTTGCTTGGTGGTACAGGGGTTACAAGCCAAACACTGTTGGGAACCAGTGCTCTAGTGATTAACTGAAGTGTTTTACTGCTTTAAAGTTTGGGAACTTGCAAGAAACTGGTTTAAAAATAATGTTCAACATCACTGCAGCAAAAGCAAAGATATCTTGACTGAGGGGTGGGGGATCTCATGATCATATATCGAGGACGATCTCTCTTTGGCATATGATGAATCATATAACATACGTCATTAAAAGCTGCTATATTTAGACATTTAATTCTAACAGTTCAGTCCCTGTTAATCAGCCTGTTGTGAACTGTTAAACAGCTAACCCGCTAACTGCAGCTGGCGACAGCTGACCTTCTGCTCTGCTGCCTCAGCGAGCTTGGTGTAGCGGCACATGCACCAGTTCTTCGCCTGAGCAGAACAAGAACCACCATCAACTTTAGTCCCACAGAAGAAATTATACAGCTCTTTTTCCTGTGCTCCCCATGACAAGTAACTGATCTCCATGTGCGAGAGCTTTTCAAAAACCCGCTTTGAAGTAAATACACAGTCGCAAAAAAGACGTAGGACAAATCATCTCTGTAGGTTGCGCTGCGACACACAAAACCAACACATCTATGTGAAAAAGAGAGTTAAGGGTCGATATCAGTGCGATGCGAGTCCTGA
>NW_019525377.1:397932-427334 GCF_002814215.2 Seriola lalandi dorsalis
TTTTGTTGCAGGGAGCTTGTTTTTTTCATTGTGTGTGTGTGTGTGTGTGTGTGTGTGTGTGTGTGTGTGTGCGTGTGTGTGAGATGGCTCCTGTCACTGCGGGCCAGGTGTTCCTCAGGGTCTGCTGGTTTTCTTTTGGTTTGGAGAGTTTGATAAATGAAGAGAGAGAGAGGGAGCAAGAAAGACAGAGTGAGAGAGCTTGAAGAATGATTGGAGAGTGACGGATTGACTGCAGTCCTCCGACATCTGAAGCATCTGCTGCTGCTGCTGTTGTTGCGTCAGCTGCTGAATTTTACCAGTGGACGAGGCTATTTGTCATTCAGGAACGTCACATACCAGCTACTTTACACGTCAACACTGGAAAGTTCAGAATTTAGGCAAATTAGTGTCCAACACCAGAACTTCAAATAGTGTTGGGCGCAGGTGCATAGTTATAATTAAACTGGTAAAGTTTAATTGACTATTAATTAAGGAGGCTGTGAAAGCACAAAAACTGCAAATAAAGAAAAGAACTTCATTAGGTAAAAGCACAATGTCTCATGTGGGAACTAGAATTACCGCCTCACGGTTGTATGCCTCCGCCACTCAGAGCAGTTTCAGGTTACATCCCTGTTTATCCAGAATCATATGAAATATGAACCATTTGTGGGAAATTTTGTCAAAATTGATGTGTAAAGGTGTTTTTTGTGCAGTCACAGTGACCTTTGACCACCAGAAACAGATTCAGTTCCTCCTTTAGTCGCAGTGGAATCAAAACTCGGAAGCTCATATATAGATTCAAGTTTAAGCTGCAGTGTGTTGTGCTTTAAGTTATGCCACTGTACAAAATGCATCGACACCCGAGTAATTACAACCACAGCTTATTTTCACGGAGGATTCGGGAGAGACTGGCCAAAATCAATCGACCTCTCCCTCTTTCTCTTTGTTTCTTAATGTCGTGAGGCCACAGCTGCAGCCTACTGTCTGGCAGACGCAACTCTTAAATCACTGTTCGACCTGTGAACTTCAACCTCACTAAGCGCCTACACCCACAAATGTCCGGGGCATCAGATGTGCGGAAGAACGTGACACATAGAATTATGAACACACATGAGCAAACAGGTGCAGAGGTCCACTCTCCCTCATACACTGTGGCTCCCAGTTACACCTGATTTGTAAATCACAACACTGGTGCTTTTAAACACTGTCCGACAACCTATTAGAGAACATCTGTGAGTAGAAAGTTAATAAGTGACGCGCCACTCTGCCCGAACAAGTACCACTAAGATGCCCTTGAGCAAGGCACCGACTCCTCCACTGCTCACTGAGGATTACACAATAAGGTGTGTCATTGGTGATAAGCTGTAGCTACTTTAAAGAGCATCAAAATCAATGCAGCAGAAGCACACTTACAATCTTTTTTTTTTTTACTCCATTACCCACAATACAACAACGACAGTGCACAAGAGTGTCATTTGTGTTATGCTAGTAGCGTGCTAATGTAGCCTCAAGCTGCTAGCCTCAAGCAGAGATTAGCAGCTAACCCCCGAACTGTACTTCCTATCCTATTCTTCACACAACCTCACCCCCCCATCAGTGATGACATCACAATGGGGTCTGTTTTCAGCCATGCAGTCGCACTCACCAAGACCAAAACAGACTCTGATGTGTAAAGTTAGTGCAGTTCCTCTCATCTCAAACTCATTTCAAAAGGTTGTGTTATTAAAAAGGTGTCATCACTTTCTTAATGTGCTGGAATTCCTCTTAAAACAGGATGCCGGGGCGAGAAATGAAACGATGAGAGATAGATTTGAAGTGTAGAGAGACTGTAGAAAGAAGCGTAGGATAATGTATGTATGTGAAATAGCCTGCAGAGAAATAATAAATCACATTTCCAAGATTAGATGCAACGTCCCTCATGCAAACTAAAAACCGTCTTTCCTTTTTCTTCCCTCTCCTTAATGAATACATTAACGAGGGCCTTATCTTCAGACAGCTCTTCATAATCAATGCATCCATCAAAAACATTAATAAATACTCAATATCAATCCAGAGGAGACGAAGGTGTTCCATTAACAACATTTATTTGACGATTTCTGTCATCAGCTCCCCGCTCACCTACAGCCCCGCGAGATCAATTGACATCTGCTCTGATTGGTTAATCGTTGCTCCTGATCTGCTTCCGCGGCCTATGAGATCATTTCCAGCCGGCTGTCAATCATTCATGCTAATCGTGGGGCGCCCGGTCAATTGATTCCCAGTCATCTGAACATAATCCCTCTGCAATTAACCAATTAGGCATTTAACCAATTTAGCAAACATCTAACGAGGCGGACGAGGCGGGCCCACTCCAAGTGCGCCGCTGTTTATCGCCATTTGTGCTTTTGACTGAAGGCCAATATTGAGGAACGTGTGTGTGTGTGTGTGTGTGTGTGTGTGTGTGTGTGTGTGTGTGTGTGTGTGTGTGTATGTGTGTGTAGTGATATTATCATGCTTGAATTGAGATATTAGTAACAGGTGGCTAACTAGGATCCCTGGGGCTCCACACACTCCACATGGAGATCTGTCTTAGTTGAGGGAGATATATAATTAGTTTACGAGTTGTGTGTGCGTGTGTGTGTGTGGAGTACATTTTGGAGTGTTTAATTGCATCACTGTTAATTAAGCTGGTTAATGCTGCAACTTGATGGTTTTACTATATTATCCACTGAGTGCGCGCTCTTGTCCACACGTATGATTATGTTGTGTCTCGTTCTATTTACTGTGTGTGTGTGTGTATGTGTATGTGTGTGTGTGTGTGTGTGTGTGTGTGTGTGTGTGTGTGTGTGTGTGTGAAGCAGCTGTATTAGTACATCACTGTCTGTCTCTCTCTGTGTGCTGACAGCCATAAACCAGCAGACGAGCATGTCTCTTTCAGCAGAGTCAATTTTACAGCTCTGAGTCGCAGCTCTGAACTGACAAATCAATAAAATCAGAGGGAGTTAAATAATTTAGAGCGGGCTCTAATTAGTCTTCTACTCCTGCAGTATGGATTCCTCTACAATATTGATGACAGAGTGCCTGTTTATGGAAGAGATTGGAGTACTGAGCTCGCCTCTTCTTCTCCGCCCTGTTATCAGACGACAGGATACAGAATACATATTTGTTATTTTGCAGTGTGTTTCTTTGCTTATCGCAGGATCACGCACCCGCACTGGTGATAAGCCTCACTTAGCATAATGTCATGTTGAAGTTTTACGTCTGTACGAATGATAATGTGCAACAGTTTATGACAGATGTGAAAGGGTTTATAATGAGGAAGAAACGGTGAAATCCATTATTCAGTGTTGTGAAACAACTCGACGCATTCTGTGCTAGACAGTGATCTCAACCATTCTTTTAAAAGAGCAGGTGCCAGTTACTCTTTGATTAAGCAGAGCTTTTAATTTGAATTATGCAATTAATCCAATTGATCTTTGACTCTGGGTTTTTTCTCATGTAGTTGTACGTGGCACAGTTATGGTGTGAAAAGCCTGTGTTGCTGTTACAGTGTGCACAAAAAGGTTATTTTAAAAAGGTCCCATATTGTATAAAGGTAGATGTCCATGTGTTGTTTCATTGTAAAGCAGGTCTAGGTTCTAACTACATTGAGATATCTTCTTATGGATATCAACACTTCAAATAAAACACAGGAAAATCGTAAAATATGGGACCTTTTAGTTAAAAATGAAGGTCGTTGATATCTGCTATATTAGCTGCCTTGAGTCACGACAGTCCTTTAATCTGTGAGTTGTTAGTTAATGTCTATGGTGAATAGTCAGTTTACAGGGCTGTTGGGACTCAGGATAGTTTGCTGACTCTGCACACTGATCGAGACACCAAGATATGGCGCATATCACAGGTTACACCTCCTTCATTTAGAAGCCAAAGAGCTGTAGTTGCAAAATTAGGAACTGATATTCTTCCTGAAGCTACTGAGGTTGGTAGAAATTAATGTGACTTTAAGATTTTATGATTTGCCTTGAGAGATCGCAACATCACAGCATCATAAGATAAATCTGATAAACCTACAGCACTGAAATCAACCCTTTCCCTTAAAAATGTGCAAAAAAATAAAAAGTGTTTTTTGTCAGTAACTTGACACACTGGCTGAATGAGGTGCCATTGTTCTGCTTCTTCATTCTTTGTTTGTTTTTCAGCAAGTGTGAGCGTGCTCTGTCATGTGCACGTACACCCGGTGCAGTTGTCTGTGCACTGTCAGTGTCTGTGTGTTCAAAAGCATGTATGTTCAGCTTGCACCTCAGTGTGTGTGTGTGTGTGTGTGTGTGTGTGTGTGTGTGTGTGTGTGGCGGTTGTTATCAGTCACGGGGGGGAAACTATCGATCATCTCTTTTAATTACCCCGAGCATAGCGAGAGGCCTAAATTAACTCCTCTCCTCTGGCTGCTGAAAAAGCCATGCATATTTCACGACCAGGAGACCAATCATATGTCACTCAGCCTCTCTCCTCTCCTCTGACAAGACAAGACTTATCACTGTTATTTATCTCTCCCTCCCTCTCGCTCGCTCCCTCTCGCCCTCTCTCCACCAAGCATGTTGTCTGTGTACAAAACAAAAGCGTGAATAATAAATATCCACATTGTGTGCGTGAGTTTGTACTGGAGCATGTTGCCACGGTGAAAAACAAAAACGTGAATCTCAAGTGTCCCCATCGCTGGCTTGTTTGTGTGTGCGCGCGTGTGTGTGTGTGTGTGCGTGCGTTTGTATGCATGCGTGTGCAGTCATGTGTCATGTGTGTGTCCTTGCTGCTATACGAGAAGCAGTAAAAACCCATAGCGGTGCATTAGAGGTGTTTTACCATGCTGCTGTCATTGTGGCTTGTCTGCTGGCGGTGACACTTGGGGTCCACCCTGCCCCCCCCCCCCCTTTGGTTATCTCTCTGCACTGTGTTGCACTTTGTTTTTCACAATAAATTTCTGTAGCTTTTCTTTGATGCACTTCATTTTCTAATCATCACAACTTTTTTTTTTTTTTTCCACGTCTTCTCTCACTTTTCTTCCAGAGAGGGAGAAGGAGGGCAGGTGTACAACCTGACATCTTAATAACAAGCTTTTACAAGGACATGTGAATGACAGACTAGAGAGGGACATGCACAGTCACACACATAAATATGTTAAAGGTTCCACATTTTACATTCGCACAGTGTTGATCCATAAGAAGATACAAACACATTCCCACACCTGCGATTTGGATTTCAGCTGAGGTACATGAGGATGTTGAAGACTTGTGTTGGTCAAGTGGGTTTACTGTACATTGTACAAATCAGGACTCAGCACAGAAACAAAGACCAGTCTGGAAACTGTAATTAACTGCCCCACATTGCCACCCAAACAATCTGGATTGTTTTTTCCGCTCACATGCAGCGAGGAGCTCGGCTGACACGGCAGACTGACTGATCAGTACTTCTCCAGAGTCATAGACTGAGTCTCTGCATCTGAGAGAGCAGCAAGT
This sequence comes from Seriola lalandi dorsalis, assembly GCF_002814215.2. Classification (NCBI taxonomy): domain Eukaryota; kingdom Metazoa; phylum Chordata; class Actinopteri; order Carangiformes; family Carangidae; genus Seriola; species Seriola lalandi. Next base: position 403,401 of record NW_019525377.1, read on the forward strand.
GGGTTTATTTGTTAGGATGCCAGCTGCAGTCAATAACTGACAGCGTCTCCCCTCTGCGTCTTGATAATGCTTTGGCTCTCCTTCTCCTTCCTCATCTTTCAACTCCACACTGAGACTATTTCCTAACTGGTTGCATACACTAAACACAGACACCAGAAACGTTCCCATAAAGGCTTCAAATCGAAGAGCCTATCCTGATTCATCACATCTGCCTCTGTCCTGTTGTAGCGTCTGTGTTCTGCTCACAGAGATCTCATTATCACAATTTGTACTAAGGATTTTTAAGGCCGTGTCAAAAGAGAGAAACTAGTTACTGTGGTAAATTTTAACTGGAAGGTGCATTCTTGACCTTGAAAACAGAAGCTTGACAAAAGCAAAAACCTTAACACAATGTTGACTCACTTTGTGTTTTCATTGTTGGTTGAAAGCTTGGGATCTTGTGTTATTATTTTGTCAAACATCAAATCATTCCACTTCATGGCAAACCATTTTGTGAGACACAATCTAGCAATCTTTTTTTTATGTGTTTACTGGAAAAGGAGCTTTTCCAGTTCAATTTAAATACATTGCAGCCAAATGAAAAGCTCACGACATCGGCCCCTGACGCAGCTTCTCTGGATACAAGTCCTCCGACCGGAACAACCATATACAGTTCCAACCCTCTGACACGACCCACAGGGATGTATGCTGAAATAAGTGCCCCTACAGTGACCTTTGGTTGTCATGGTTACAATAATAAACAGTCATGGCTTGGTTAGGTTTGGGAAAAGGAAAAAGATCATATTTTTAGTTAAAATAAGTTCTTCCTTAACATTTGACGATCTTTGTTGTCATGGTTACAATAAAAACAAGGTTCGTTAAGGATTAAAGAAACAACATAAACAGCAGGTTTTACCTCGGGGAATTGAACACCAGTTTCCCATCCATCCACACCAAACTCCTCCTCCTAACGCCGCTTTGTGGCTCTGCACACCACGTCACCTGACAAAGAAAACGTAACTTTAGGTCATAAAAGTCTGACGCACAGACGACCTACGGGCTCTCATTTCTTTCAGAACAGTCTCAGACATACATGACTTTTGAGATGGGTGTGACTGAATGCAGCTGTCCACGCTGTAGCATTGCTGCAGATTCACACTCATTTTTTCGACTTCCTCTTTCTATTTTCTAGTCATGACCGTGTTCTAGCTGTAACGTACAGTACGCTCTGTCGGCGAGGATTTGCAGCTTGCATAGACAGAGGGAAAGATGCTTTATTGTGCATCCTGTCCTGTGTTTCGGCCCTTGATTCAAGAAGAGAAAGCTTTTCAGAAAAACTCTTTCAAAGTGAGCAATGGGAAAATGCTGAAAAACAAAAGGTTTGTTAAAATGTTGCTGCTTAACAATTACTTTTTTTCCAATTCACATTTGCCCTGAGGAAACATCACTTGGGGGGAAAAAAGTAGTAAATCTGCTTGTCAAAACAGCTGTGCTGTGTAGAAGAAATTGAAATTTGTTTCTGTGGTTCGGCGTTGTCGGGTGGATGGTGAACTTTTTTGAAAACAATCTGATAACGCCAGTGTGACTGAAAAACCTTCGACAGGTAAATGCTGTTTACAGATTTATCCGCCTCATCCATTCCTTCCTTCCATCAGCGTCAATCTCTTTATCAAGCTGCAGAAGTTGAATGTCAGGCAATGAAAGCCAATTTTGTTTTCGTCTCCTTTTCTACTATTTTATTTTCCTCCCCCTCTCATCTCCTGCTCTCCTCACATTATATATATTTTTTCTCTCTGTAAGCCTGTGTGTGTGTGTGTGTGTGTGTGAGAGAGAGAATGAGAGAGAGGGAGATTCGTGTTATATTGGTGAGCTGACATGGTAAACAAGCCTTTCCCATCTGTCTGTCTGTTTTCCAACAATGAGTCAGTGAGTCAGTCAGCTCCACAATCAGTCAACCTGCGAGTCAGTGAATTATCCCACAGCTACTAATGGTCCTTCCTCAATCTCCCTCTCATTCTCCTTACACACACACACACACACACACACACACACACACACGGAGCAGCCATCTTCTGTGTAATTTAAATGACTGTCAGGTCAGTGGCGAGTGCAGCACCTTGCCACGTTAAAAATGCCAGGCGGCTGCCATCGTCACCGCCAACAAGCTGCCCAAACTGTCACACACTCACACACACATGGACACGCGCACACACTCACACACACACGGAGCTGTCAGCCACCGGTCACAATGCATTTACCTAGTGACAGAATTCTAATTAGTGGTCTGGCTGGTTCCACCTGACTCGGGGAGAGAGAGAGAGAGAGAGAGAGAGAGGGGGAGAGAGGAAGAGGGAGATTTGTATGGCGAAAGAGGGGTGTTGTGGGAGATTGGAAAATGTGGACGAAGGAGATGGAAGGGGAAGGAGAGATGAAGGGGAAGAGAGAGAGGTGGGTGGAGAAAGGCGCGTGTCGACATCGTGACAACTGAGGGAGAGACAGATGAAGTGACGGGGAGGGAGACGAGCAGGAAAACTAAGAAAGAAAAAAAAAACTAATGAAGAAAATCAACTGTTTTTCTCCGGGACACATTTACATAAAATGCACCAAATTACCTCCCACGAGTGACTACAGCAATCCCAGTCGCTCCAAAAGGCCCACGTGCCTAATTGCCACATGGAGTGAGAGTACTAGAGTTTAACCCTGCGCAGCCCCGAATGCGACGGCACCCTCCACCGTGCCACGACATCGCAGGGAAACAAGACGGGAGGAGGGAGAGGGATGAGAGGGAAATACATATAAATATATTGTTTGATCACGATTTTCTCTGTTAATGTAAGTGTTGATATATAATAGAAATACTATGTTGGAAGATTTTATGGCTCAAGGTTTTAGTTTAGTTCGTTTTACATTGTTAAAAGAGAGACACATCACATTATACAGGCTGTTTTATGACAAAACTCAGCTCTCACTTGTCATGATAAAATAGAAACTGCTGCCACAGAGTTGAAAGAACACCACTGTCTAAAATATCATCGTTTTCAAGATTTGCCTCAAAGGAACAGTTCAACATTTTAGGGGAATACGCTTCTTCACTTTCTTGCCGAGAGTTGGATGAGAAGACTGATCTGCCTCTGATGTCTGTACGTTCAAAATGAAGCTGAATCCAGCAGCTGGAGCTTCACATAAAGACCAGGAACAGCTAGCCTGGCTTGGTCTATGCTAATTAGCATTACACAGTACAAAAAGCTCAATTGTAAAAACAAAAATTTGGGGTTGTTATGTGCAAGATTATTCCCTGGTTGGGGAAAACTTCCTCACCAAAAGGCTGGCACATGTACAACCACTCATAGTCCAGCAAATATCATTGCATTCTTAGGGTTGAATCCACAACAGGAGAAATACATAACATAGTTGCAGGCAATAAGAAATAAACAGACACGTTATTTCAACAACTGAGCTTGTGAGCTGAACTGCAAGGATTTAAGTTTTGTTCCATGACTAAACACCAGCTGTAACTGTAGCTCCGAATGGGACTTCAGTATCCTGTTCTGTCTCCTCTCCTCTCTCCCTGATCCACCCTCCTCCGACCTGTGTTGATCTCTGCATCTCCCCTCCTCCACCCCGACTCCAGTTCACCACTCCATCCCTCCACTTAACCGCCACTCTGCCTCTTCACATGTCCTCCATGCTGCAGCTGTCCCACCTACTTCACAGTGGCTTTGTTTCCACCGGAGCTTCAAAACTGCCGTGGTTGTGGATGGTTTTCACATTGGTTTCCAAGTCCTAAATCATAATGTCTGAAATACAGACTTTATTTCTGTGTTTATATGAACTGGAGATTGTCTTCACCGGGATATATCGTGAAGGTTGGCATTACTTATCTAAAATTTGTAGTCATAAGACTGTATTGGGAACAGTTTTGGCAGGTAGTGAAAATTCAGGCAGTTTAAAAAGCCAGAGCACAGGGGACAGAAGAGGCTTTTAATCCCCTTGAAGAGTTCATCCAGGCCCTATTACCAGGCCTCCAGAGTAGGGTTGTGGGGTTAGCTCTGACCCCACAGGGCTGCAGGGCAGGAGGTCTAGGAGAGAGAGGGGGTTCTGGGACTCAGTGAGCCCAGGATTGAGAGCTCTTCATGGGGTCAGGCAGCCAAGAGGTTCCCCTCCAGCCTGCTCCCCCACTCTGGTACTATTAACTGACAGTGTGAAGAGGCACTTTATTTTCTCTGCTCTGCATTTGTCTGTCTCTGTTTGATGGCCTGCCGGGTTGGTCTAGTCTATCCCTGGATGGTTGGAGAGAGGCGTCCTTGGGACTCATCATGTCCAGAATAAAGAGCTCTTTAAGAGGCAAGCAGGTAGTGGAGTGCTCCCCTCAGTCTTAATCAACTTCCAGACCATTTGGACCTTCAGAGGTTCTCAGCTGCCCTCATGTCAAGGACCGAAATATAGATCCACATTTAGCCACAGATCTCTGTTTGATAATATGAAATCGTTCAGGCCAATGTGGTGAAGATTTCTTTGCTACAGATTTACTATTGAATCAATATTTCACATTTTCTTTTGCCCAGTATCCTCATTAGGTGACATCAAGATTGGCTTTGGCTCATTTCACCAGGAGAGTGTGAGGGACTCCTGCCTAGACCACCACGCAGGAGTCTGACCTATGACCCCACTATGAGAACAACTGCTCCAAGTGAGCACAACTGTTTCCATTAAAACTCTTTCCTCAAAAGGTTCAGTAAATATGTGGCACGTCCACGTGTTCACCCAAGTCTAACTGCCAGTATTTACAGCTGTTCTGAATGACCGCACTTAAAAGAAGAGGAAAAATACCTGCCATCACGGAGAGAGGCGCAACATGATGAATCACACAAATGTGACACAACGCACACTTTTCTCACACGTTTCTCATCAAAGTTATTTATGGTGTTATCTTCGGTTTTACATGAAGACAGTTACGATGTTGGAAAGATATGAGGGAAAGCGGGTTCAGATGTTGTTATTGTATCTGACAAGCACTTTGGTTAAAGCATACCGAGACAAATAAGCTACTTACACTTGATCAGCGGCAAAATAACTTTGCACTGATAAGATGAATCGTGTTCCCATGGAGAGCGAAGAGGACGAACCTCCGGTCAGCGCTACCATGTGCGTTGTGCTCTGCTTTGTTGCAGCTCTGACGTTGTTTTATGTAACTTGAAAGAAATCACATGATGAATGAAAAAGGTTTCATGAACCCAAGGGCTTCTTGCTCACTGGGTTCTCACCTTGTTCCCCCAGAGGATAATTACCGGTGCGTTCTTTTATGTCAAAAGGGAAATCACATGCTTTTTACAAATGTACAAAGTAAGATGTATAATCTCCTTCCAGGAGTGTCATAAACCATTTTTACATCTGGTTTAGTTGTACGTTCCGACATCCATTCATCATTCTCAAACACAATTGACTGGTGGAATAGCACTCTATGGATTATGAGTGTATTAAAACCAAAGGAACAGAGATTTTAATTTCTCCCCTACATCATCTGCATAACCAAAGGGCATGGGAGAACGATTTATGGAAATTGGTTAACATTTCTATCAAGGCCTTGTCAATATCATGATCAGGGAAAAGTTGCCACTTGGCGTCTCGTGCCTCAGTGGGCCTGGACTGAAAATGCATATGCAGCTTTTTAGATACGTGTGGTTTGGACATCCTAGCTTCATGTTCAGTTCTGGACCAGACGGCCATGAGGTAGAACATATTGTCAAACCACATGAGTAATCATCTGTTGTTCATTATCAGTACCGGTTTGATTTAGAAGTATCAGGAAGTATTTCTCTGGTGCATGGAAGAGGATGGAGGAAGGAGGGAAAATCATTTAAGGTTGAAGCACAACTTGTTCCCTGTCTCATCTGTTAATCTGTCCATCTGCCCTGACACAAGCACAACACAAGGCTATCATCTTATCTCCTCTAGCTTTACGACATCAGAATCCCTCGCCCTCCCCTCCCCAGCCTCCTTTTATCCACCTCTTCTCCCTCAATCTACCCACCAATCAGCTGTTCACCTCTCTTTTGTTTCACGTCAACGGACATGCCACCACATACATTTATCCTGTGTCTGTGTATGTGTACCTATGAGACAGGGTGATTGCCATAATGTGTCCAGCGAAGGACAAGGGTCAGCCAAGTTAGCCCCCCCATCCACACACACACACACACAGTAAATAAAATGACCTCCAGTCACCTATAATGTTGTCATGTGTGTCAAAGAAAGTGAGAGTAGTTGGGAGGAGGGGGGAGGCAGGAAGAGGAAAGGACCAAAGGGGGACAGAGAGAGAGATAAATCCTAAGAAATCCTGTGAAATGCTGCAATGAAGCAAAGTTTAGCTTCTTCACATGAAAATACTTCCCAACTTTTTCACTTCAACATAAAGACTGATGCTCCAATCACAGATTTTAATAGTAGTGTGACCTTCCCATCAGCTCTAATTAACAAGTGCTAACATGCTAGCAAGCTAAACTAAGATGGTAAACATAATAAACATTATATCTGCTAAACATTTGCATTTGTCATTATGAGTATTTCACCATGCTAGCATTAGCATTAGCATTTACCTTGAAGGACCAACTGTGTCTATGTACAGCCTCACAGAGACATTAGCATTGACTCTTACCGACACGTTTTCATTTTAAAACAGTGTTTTTAAAATGGAATCAATCTCGTATCAGAAATAATCTGATGGAGAAATAATCATTCAAACAGGGAGAAGGTCGTCTACTCTGCAGTTGGTTAGTTACAGAAAAATACAACGAACGAGGAACAACAAAGACTGTTCTAATTACGAAAACGTAGCAAATGTGTTTTGAAATGAGAACACTCTCCCTCCAGACGACGGTTTTAGCTCTGCCTCCAAACTCATCTCTGACGATACCAGCACACTTGAAAATGCTTGTCACATGATCATTCACGTATACCCTGCGTGCACAAACCGGTTACAGAAGATACAACGAGCGGTAACAGCAGGACAGTTAAAGCGTTAAAATGCAGAATACAGCTGCTAGCAAAGACAACAAGGTCAGTAACCCTTGTACTTCACCCATTGGTAGTCATGACTGATGAAGACCCAATCAGGGAGTGACTGTTGGTGCCTGCATCATCATTTCCCAAGGTCTGAAATTCCCTGTTTTAGGTACTTCTGGAGTAATATGGACACAACAAGGAAATGCAGCTAAAGTTTTAAAAAACACTTTCTAATGTTCATGTTTGTGCAATTTTTAAATAATACATATTTAAAGTGCAAACCACATGAAGTAAAGCAAAGGGAGGAGGAGAGAGAGGTCATATCAGAGACGACGGAGACAGTAGAAGTCACTGTTACTTTGGAGCCCTGTGTGGCCCCTGTGGCCCTCGTTTCCACTGTGCAGTGACACAGCAGTGTGACATAATTAGGGGGTGTGTGTGTGTGTGTGTGTGAGAGAGAGTAAGAGAGAGAGGGAGAGAGAGAGAGATGTAATTAGAGTCATGTCAGTGAGTAAATGTGCTGTGACCCAGGCCTCTGTCAGGCCACAACATACTAACGCCATTACACACACACACACACACACACACACACAATAATCACCTCTATGCTGCATTTGACCCCTTCTACACGCAGAGGAACCACTGACGATGCCTGCTCTAAGATGTTTGCCAAGTGGATGGATGGTGTGTGTGTGTGTGTGTGTGACATGTAGGGGCAGAGAAATAATGACTGAGGCCAGCAGGAGCATGATGCCTTCTTCTTTTTTACTGTCGTTCCCTGCTCCCTCTCTCCCCCCTCCTCCCCCCTCCCCCCTCCTGTGACACGGTGGTTTTTGTTAAATATTACCAGAGCAAATGTCAATACCACATATCTGTGGACTCTACATGTATTTTAACATGATAAATCATTACAGTCACACTGGCCTACAAGCCATTACTGCTTAATTTCTCCTTTCCATGACTCCACTCTTCCATACCTTTGTTCCCCTTTCATCCCTCTTTATTCTTCCTTCGTTTCAATATTTCTTTTATCTTTTCCTTCAACCAACTTTTCATTTCTCCCTCCCTGCATCCTGCATGACTTTCTCTCACTACCTCAATAGTTCCCTTTTCTCCCTCCATCTCTGGGCTTATAGCAGTCATGGTGATTTAAGGAAAACACTCAGGTAGGCAAAGCAAATGTCAGAGCAAATAGTTGCTCCCTGAGGAGCGAGAGAAGAGGAATCCCTCTCCTTCTTTTTCGCTTTATTATTTATAAATCTACTAAATTCCAGCAGCTCGCACACTGTCAGAAATAGTTGGAAACAAAGGGCACCACTGCAGCACAGAAGAGTATGATGATACTGTATGTGCTTTGTAAACTGAAGGGCAGAGTTCACACACCCCCACAAGTACATCACTTCTTCCTTTTGCTCAAATGCAGTTATCCCAATGAAGATTTGATGTAAACTAGCAAAATTTTGGATATTGGTACCGATATCGATAGCTCGACTGCGATACCAATTCTTAATGATACTTTTTTTTTTTTTTTTCACACCAATTTTCACAAATCCATTTTAACAAAAAGAAAATTACAATTCACATTACGGTGGAAATTTCAAATGAGTTTTATTATTACGCTGAGTCTCTTTACACACTCAAACTCACATTGTGTAAATAAACAGCCAATCACCAGCATCATTAGAGCTTGGTCCTCGCATGCTGCATGCTCATTGGCTCGTTGGTGCTGATGAGATTTACTCATTTACTACTTAAGAATCAAAATTCAGTATTGAATGACGAGGCATTTTTCATTCCTCAATATCCTAACAACCTCGGTGAGACCCTGACGTTTCGCTCCACCATGATGTTCACATTTGTGGTTTTTAGCAAAACGTCTCAACAACTATTGGATAAAAAGTCATGAAATTTGGTCCGGGCACTCATGTTCTTTGATAACTTTGGTAATGATATCATAAAGTCGTAAAAGAGGCTTAACCAACTGACCTATCTGCTAACGCAAAAAACAACCTACCGATATAATCCTGCCACACACACATGAACTCTTTTGACGCTGTAGGTTCTCAAATACATTTACTCTGTCACCACTACCCGGCCACTTTACATGTGCTTTACAACAACTGGAAAAACACAACAAGCAATACGATTTATAGTCCCTCAGAGCCACTAGCAAACATACAACAAACATGTCATACGGACAGAAACAGCAGTTATACTATCTGGAAGAAGTTGATCATCAGAGCTGCTTTTCTGGAGCCGACACTCAGGGGTGGGAGAGTAGGACGCTTCAGACAGTGGCGTATCCTGACAATATGATGCACACCATCCCAACACTTCAACACTTAATGCCAATTGGATTGACATATTTAAAGTAAACATTGTTAACACTTCAGGTTAAGATGATATTGGAACATTTGATATAATCTTTCTCTCTCTCTCTCTCTCTCTCTCTCTCTCTCTCTCTCTGTTGATTACTCCCAGAAGGGCCTGTACTTGCTGAAAACAGTTGTTCTCACCCATGAGGCAACATCATTAACTGTGCATGCACAACCAACAGCTATCATAACATCATGATCCATAACTACAGACACTGAGGAAAAGAAAAAGAGGGTGTGAAAGAGAGAGAGAGAGAGAGAAGTGAAGAGGGACGTAACGGCAGCAGACCTCAGTGAATTACACTTACATCTCCCGGCTCTCCCCGGCTCTATTCATCTGGGGGTGATCTAGGACGGCGTGCTTCCTATGAATTATAGAAACGAGCCCATAATAAAGCGATAAATATATTTCTCAAGGAGAGCCACCGAGGCATTAACTGAGACATTAGCATAGGCTGCGTCCGCTCTCTATCTAACACGGTGATTAACTAACAGCATGTGTGTGTGTGTTTGTGTACCGTATGGTGTGTGTTCAGTGAAACGAGGAGGCTGAGAGCATGGTGCTGGTGTGATTTTCAAACAGTGAACGTGTATGTGTGTGTGTGTGTGTGTGTGTGTGTGTGTGTGTGTGTGTTTGTATTTGAGTATGTTCAAATTAAGAGAGGTGGTAGTGTGAGTGATTGATGAGCATTTACCTGCGGCCGTGTGTACAGTTTTTGAGTGTGTTTGTGTCTGCATGTGCGTGAGTATGTGTGTTTTATATGTTTTTGTTTATAAGAATGCAAGTTCCAGTATATGAGTATATGTACGAGGCATTACTTGTGCATTAATGTGCAAATACATGCACGGCAGGCAAAAGAGTACACTCTATAAATAAGCCCCCCCCTTCACACAAACCTAGTGCCATTTAAATGCATGTTGATATGGAATTAAGTCTGCGTGTCCCCTCAGTGTGAAGAGGAAACATATTTATCCCTGATAACGATGCAAACAGCATATTTACACCTGGTTAACAATATAAACCATGGAGACAATCTTATGAGTTTTTTTTTTTTTTTTCCTCCAAGTCCAGTAAATAAAATGGCCTCATTAGCATACAGCATGTAGTGTATATGGAATGAATATCACTTAACTCCGGCATGAGGTGCCATCATTTACAGCAACCCTTGCAATGGCTGCCAAACACCTTCATTATGGTGTCTTATCATGGGTGACTACGGGTGATACTTAAAGATAGATGCATGTGTAGGCTGTGTTTATTGTGCCATGTGTTTTTGAGTCAGTAATGCACCATTTCATCCTTAAATAATTCCCCTGCTTAGTGGAAGAGGAGCAATAATGAAATGCAATGTTCCCTCAGCCACTCTATAGGAAATATGGGAGTGTGACTTTACGTTGATCTTTCCCCTCCTGCGTTATAATAATGAAAGCTATTATTTTCTTTGCAATGTTAAATCTTTCTTTCTGGCTAACAATTGGTGAGAGGTATAATATACAACTTCCACATTAAAATGTCTAAAAATGACTAAAACTATATTATTTCTATTTTTGAGTTGTGTTCTTACATTATTCCAAATGTCTCCAGCAATTCTCAAACCTAAAGAAATCTGTGATTTTAAAAATGGTAATAGTACATTTCATTTGTGCCTGTCAATAGCGTTTATCCAGTTTTAAGCCACATTATATACTTTATGAGGGATTTTAGTCATCGGATGTCTGCAAAAGTTAGGCAGCTCAGGCCCTGAGACATCCTGTGTCCGCTGAAGACCACCAGTCAAACACTGATTTCTAACATGAAACTGCTTTATTCGTTGTTTCAGCTAGTTTTAATTCCCTGGTCTATTTGTCAGGGAGAAGAGGAGTCCTCTGCGGATAATTCTTCTGCAGGTAAAAACCTCCTGAACGTCTGGTTCATAAGTTATGAGAGAAACAATAAAGGTTAGCAGCAATCTCAGCCCTGACGCCTTGTGTCCGCCTTATAGCATCAACGAAACACTGACTTTTTGATTAGAGCAAAGTGTTTATTTTGGTGACGTGTAGAATACAGTGATTTTGAGGATATGTCACAATTATAAGCTTAAATTTGGTTTTATTTTCTGATGAAAGTGTGTTTCACACATGGTTAGTTCATGGTTAGCAGATAATTCAGCGGATAATTCAGCTCCCGGTAAAAACCTCCTGAACGACACTAAAGGAATCCAAACCGGAAAAAGCTTACGGTAATGGTAGCGAAGACAACTCCCATGATCCCATGCTATTTCATGACTTCACCCAACCCCGTCTTTTGTTATTGTTTTGGTTGATAGAGCCCTAGCAGCACAAGTTACATACTGTTCATTTAAAGAAATATTTTGTTTTTGTTTTTTTTTAGATTTGGTTTTAACAACATGAAAGTTTGTCTTATTTCATCCCCTTTTGTGAAGCCTTATTCCCTTTTCTTTTGCTTCCTTTTCTTTAGTGTTTGTTTACTCACATCACACCACAGGGCTTTTGCACTACAATTTCTATTTTACCCAAGAAGTACTGCATGAATTGGCATTTGCTAAAATGATTGCCTCCTCAGTTTTCGATTTTAAAGCTCGACTGACCCCACAGCAATTTACACCCTTCAGAGAGTTTGCTATCAATTAGTTTGTCAACACCATAAAAGTTGCACCTTAAAGTTGAGCAAAGTTGAACTTGATACAGAGGCTTTGCATGAATTTATTTCCTCTGAAATTTGGTGCAAAAAAGTCTGTTCTGCAGATCAAACTTTTTGCTGATAAACTGACTTTTTCATCTTAAAGCAATGATGTGGATGCATGTATTCACAAGACTGTAATGATGCCATTTTCTAGTATATACATGCAGTGTAGAGACATTTTTTTTTTCCTGGGAGGTTAATTAAAGAAGTCTCAATCTTTCTGTCCCACCATCAATCTGAACTCCTCTAAAGAGGGGGGAGGAATGGAAGTCTCTCCATCGTTTCCTTCTTCCCTTCCCTCTTTCTTCTGTATTTGCAAGACTGCCTTATTAGCCCTGCAGCTTCTTGTCCTCACTAGATGAAGACTCGGTCATTTTAATGTCTGTCTGTACTGGCTTGTGTGTGTGTGTGTGTGTGTGTGTGTGTGTGAGTGTATGTGCAGTTGAAGCCACTTTGCCTCCCCATCAACTGAACATCTCTCGCTAGTTTGTGTCTAATGAGCGATGAGCGAAGCAGAGCCACTAATGACGCATCTTTGTGTGTCCGTATGTGCGAGTGTTACTGTATACATTAAGCTGTGTGTGTGTGTGCGCACGTGTTTTAAGCGACCAAGGCGCTAGTTAGCAGTGTGGGTGTGTCTCGTAGTGGCTGGTTTTGATTCGATGTGTCCCTGATGTAAGGTACGAGAGGTCGTGGGGTCAGGCCAATTACTTCCTTGTTGAGAGATGTCTGCTCTTTGATTCGCCAATTCCAAAGGTTGCCGGGGCTCTGAGGGTTCTGCTCCGGGTGTGGGGGGTCTGCTGAGCGGCGATTAAGGAGTTGTTAATTGGAGCATGTTGTTTGGGCCAGGCAGGGATGTTTGTGCGCCTGCAGGTCGGTGTGTGTGTACAGTAAGTGACTGTATCTGTGCTAATTTGGCTACATTATTATACTGTGACGTGCATGTTTTTGTGCACACTGCCAAGATAAGGTAACCCTTATTAAACCCCTATTCCTGCGGCCTAATTTGACACGGACATTGAACGGCAGTGTGGCAAATGTATCCCATCAGTGTGTGACACACACCTTTCAATTGCAAAGACTGAGTCCCCATTCTCCTTCTCCCCCAGACACAAAAGAAAAGACAAAGCCATCATCGGTGTCCCACAGAAGCCTCTCCTCCAAAAAACGTCTCAGGCAGCAAAACACACTGACTGATTCCCCACTGGTCATGCTGGAGAGGGTCTACATGTCCCATCATCATCATCATGTTTCTATTGTGAACCACCTGCTACATTTTCAGCCCTAACTGCCTTTTTCATTTTTAAGTAATTTTTCTGGTAAAAATTCACCTGTAATCCTGCTATCAGCCATCTATGGACTGTCATCAGTGAATATTTGCATATTTAGTCTACAGCTTCACGTTGTACAATTTCACTGCAGGCCTTCAACTCCCACTTCCAAAATTGGCTTTGCAGAATTTCCAGAGGCAACAGACACACAACTGTGATCCAGAGAGACTCACCTGGTCTTCACAACTGTTGTAGGAGCCAACATAATGATTATACTGTATGTTGTGATTAATATGTGATGTGATTAATATGTGGGTTTACAGAGTCTCATAACCCCTCTGTCTGAGTCAACCCCAGACAGTGGCTGGCTGCTGCACAGGAGGGGCCTTTGGAAAATAGACAGGTGATGCTACCTGGAGAGTGTGATCTCACTTCCTCAAGTCCAGGCTGCTGTAGACGCTGCTCCTGCTCTGTTTCAGACGATCCTAAATTTATCTTTCCAGTCCTTGTATTCAGTCCAGTTTTAAACATTGCATTCATTTATCATCTGCAATAAATTGTGCTTTATCTTTTGGACAACGTCTTTCCATGGACCTCGGATTGTTTTGGATGCGAAGAGTTGCTCAGCCACCGTAGTGGTTATCAATAGGACGAGAAGTAACCGCTGCATGAAGTTAAAGACTTCTTCCACCAAGTTAAAGACACCATCCAGCAAACAAGTGAAGAACTCCAACAACAAATACTGGGTCTCAGTCCATCCCTCTCTGCAGTCAGACAGAAAACAGTGCAGACGACAATAAAAACCAGCTCAGCTCACACATCAAGCTCTCTCTCAACCTTTTCAACTCTCCCTGCCCTTATTTTGAAGAATGACTTTAGTATTCAGATTCATGCTCATCTTCCTGCCATTGGTGTAAGTGTTTTGTTTTTTTTTAGTTTTCATTTTATCATCACTGGTTAAATGTGTGATTACTGTCATTATTGTGTCTGTGTGCTGTTCCTCAGTGTGACTGTCATCGGGACGATTTGTGATGAAATGAGTTCTGGCGGACAACACATCAGGTTGTGTGTGTGTGTGTGTGTGTGAGTGTGTTGTCAGCACAGCACAATTTGGTGTGTGTGATGAGGTATTGAACTGGGCAGCTTCTCACTGGGCTCGTTTCACTTGTCATAAAACATACTCCCTTTATTGGCCTGACCATATATACACACACACACACACACACACACACAGCACTTAGTGACATGTCCCCCCTTAATCCACTTCTAACAGAACAATCTCCTGGGTTTTGACTTGTACAGCTCTCTCTCTCTATCTCTGTGTGTGTGTGTGTGTGTGTGTGTGTGTGTGTGTGTGTGTGTGTGTGTGTGTGTGGACCAGGATCAATGACGTGTTGTTGTCAGGAACGCGTGTATTTAAACTATGGGGCAGTCCAGGGAGCGAGAAGGAGAGCAGGATGGGAGGAGGTGGAGAAGGAGGGAAGGATGAGATATTTAATGTGTTTGCTCTACTCGCTGTTAAGTAATGATTCCAACATCCACCAGAAACCCCCAGAGGAGAAACTTTGCTTATGTTCACAAATCAGGACTGAGCGTCCAAGAGAAAAACACATGCAGAATTTATTTGACTCCATCTTTTTTTGCTTTAAGCTTTTATCTTAAATACACACAGTAAGCCTCTATCATCTCCTACCAGTTTGTTATTGTCTTAGAACATGAGTAATATGGTTTCATCACCACATAAGCCGTGACTCAATTAAGGGGCCGCATCCTTTGGAGGTGTGGCCCTTCACAGCTGTTGTAGACCGCAATGGCAAAGCGGAAATGAGACAGTCTCGCCCACAGAGGATTTTTGCTTTGCGTCATCAGCTGTGCCCACCCTTACCGTTGCATCGCCTCTCACTTAGCAACCTTGACAACGGCTAACTTTTTTTCACAAAAACTTGAGGTTTTAAGGCCCCTTGGTTTTTAACATTTAGCTGGTGAACTGAGCTGAAACTTAATGCTTACAATTAAAGGTGTAATCCTCAGGCTCTCTGTCAGTGTTGTTTACTGCCGCATTATTTTCATTACCGGCGCGCAATGAATCTTGGGACCCTTCGGATCCTTTGTTGCCCAGGAAAAGAAGGACGCTTTTGAAGGAGGCGCACCGCAATCGGTCTTCAAGTGCAGCCTCCAAAGGATGCGGCCCCTGAATACGGACACAGCTACAGAAAGCAAACTGAAAGAGGTGATGTCTGCCATGTTTGTTACAACTGACTGAGAACGACAAAGTAGAAACAGGGTTACATGTTTCCCAAAACAGCAAGAGGCATGGGAAAACTGATAGTGTAGAAATTAGTCATTGTTGTATGTTAATATTGGGACATAAACCAATGTCCATGACAAGGCAAAGAGAAGAGAAATGGAGGGAGATGTTTGTTATTAAGAACAAAGGGGAAGGGAGGAGATGTGAATAACCTAGCTACCATTTTCTTGTCGCTGGTGGTTTATTTGGCCTTTATTCATTTTGTTTAAAGACGCTAACATGATCCATAAATACACACACTTGTTTCACTATTTTGCACATTTTAATGACAGATCTCCCCGTAAAAAATAAACCAAGTTTAACAGCAAATAAAAGTAGGTATTTACAACAAGCCTGGAGAGGAATTTAAGCCTGAAGAATAAAATCTGTATGAAACCTATTTAAAAAGGAAACTGATTCTGTTCGGTACAAAGGTGAATCAGCTGTTGGAGACTGAGTTATGTAAGTTATGTAAAGAAAACGAAATTTATATAATTCTTATAGCTACCTTTTATCCTATGGGTAATTTAGCGTCACCAATTAACCTGCATGTTCAATCATTTTGAATAACCTTTATCATCAAGCAGCACATCGGAGCATAATAACAAAAGTGTGTGTTTCAGTCAGGAAGCTTGTTCCAGTCCAGAGCTGACAGGATGCTTTTGTCTTGTGTGGGGTGGGCTCTGATATATGAAATGTTGTCGCTGCATACACACTCGGTGATCAACAGCAGGCCGGGAGATAGCTGCTCAGACACTCAGACACACACACACACACACACACACACAGGCTTTTTGGTACACACAAAAACTAATATTAACACAGACAAAGACATGGCTGCACACATTCACCTGCACGTCAGCAAAGGTGAAACTACATCTGCACATATTGTTGTATGATATGATATAGTGTATATACAAGGCATGTGCTCCAATATTACACATGCCGACATGAAAAGGCAACTATATGTGGACAAAGACTTTCCAACACACAAATCCAGACTTTTCTTCCTCAAGGTAGGTCTACCCCCTCCCTCACTGCTGAGACAGGGCCATTCATCCATCCTTTCTCCCTCCCTCAGCGCCTACAGCTTTATTTATTTATTCACCGGCTCACGGCCGGTTTGTTTTTTAAGCAAGACAAATTGAAAGGAATAAAAGTCCAGGCTTGTACAGGCTGCTGCTCCTATTGCCTTTGTGTCAAAAGGCAACACACTGGGTTATGAATCATGGTGCATGCAAGTGTGTGTGTGTGTGTGTGCAGTGTGTGCATGCAGGTAGTTAGTCCCATATGTTATCTAAACCTCACAGCGGGCTGCTTTTCTGAGGGGTTGGTTAGTCTGCAACTGCCACACAACAAGGAGAGCAAAGGAGCGCTCTAACTATTCACTTAAACAGGTTCACTGTACAGCCTCCATTCACTAACGTCACTCTATTGGAGAGACGTCGTTTGGTCAAGACGCTCAAAATGACCAGGCTACATCCACACTGACAACATTTGACTTTTAAAACACATCACTTTTACTACAGCCACTCCTGGCGTCCCAGCTACTCCGGAGTTTTCGAACCCCTAAAACGGAGACTTTTAGAAATGCTACTGACCTTGTTTTAATCTGAAAACTGTTGTGTGGACGGACAAAAACTGAGACCTTTGGAAACAATCATACAGACACCTGATTGGGTCTCATCTGTCAAGACTATTGGTGGTGAAAGCAACATGGGTAACGAATTACAAGCGTTAATGATCTTGTGGTCAATAGTGCAGTTCAATTCTGCATTTTAACGCTACTACAGAGGTCGGCTTTGTTTTAAAACGCCTTTTTAAAATAAAAATGTACTAGTGTGGACGTATTCTAAATTTGAAGTACTCACTTGTAAGCACCAGATTAGTAAAATATTTCAGGGTAATTTTGAAATGCACAGACCAATGACCTGTTTTGTATTATTTTAGCTTTCAATAGCATTTTTGAATGTCTGTCAACCTTTGGATTACCATTCGTGCGTTTAGTTTTTTCTTTAGTTTATTTTAGTCTGAACTCATTCATGAATTTCCAAAGCCACCACTTTGGTTTCATAGCTCCTGGGTTTGAATGTGCTGGTTGAGGCCTCAGTGTGGAGTTTGCCTGTACTTCCTCCATGTGTTTCCGTCACAGTCCAAACACATGCAGGTCGGCTGAACTGGGCACTATATATTTATATATATGTGGTTGTATGTCTACATGTACGACGCCGTCCAGGATGAACCCCACGTCTCACCCTTCCTGTTATAAAACAAAGTTCCATTCCACATTTAACGCAGATTAAAAAAAAAAAAAAATTCCCGAAAATCAGGGAAAGAAAAAGCTAATTAATGTCGTTTCCTTCCACTAATCTTTTGCTTTATGTGTTAGGATTTTGGCACATTGAGATAAAACAGCTTGTGGTGCTAAATCTCCAGTCAGGTGCCATGAAACCATTGCAGACGAAGAGTGCACAACGAGACTAGTCATACTCAAACATGTTGGAGATGTTAGCATTTCTGTTTGTTTAATGTATTAATTTGAGCATAGTTAATAAGTCCTAATTAGTAATACATCCATGCTACAAAGTAAAATAAAACCTCATCCTCTATCAGCTGATGCTCCTCCTTTGCGGTGCAAAATAACCCTCTACATTTACAGCAATGTCTCCACAATGAGGACGAACTAATAACAACAAACAGCAAAACAGAATAAATATCTGTATCACCAAGTTTTTGTTTGATATATTTTAGTGAGTGTTGTACAAGTAGGAGTTTTAAGAGTGTAAACACCCACCATGTTTGATTCCTTTACATTCTCACTATAGGCCTCTCAGGTTGTGTGTGGTAGCCTTTGGACATTTTGACACTTGGTGTAAATAATAATATTAATAATTTCACTTTCAGCGTCCAGTTCATGTGGCTCACTGTCACACTGTCACTGTTGGAGGGAAAAGAGCAGAGCCATTGTTACTGTTAATAACCCCTGTGCTCTTCCTACTATGAGTCAAAATAACTGCCGTGACGAAGGCCGACTAAGTAAACAAAACACCCACTCGGAAGGTTGTTGTCCAGCTAAACACACAGACATGTTCTCACGCACAGACGCACAGCACTTTAACCGTGATCTTTATATCTGCTTATATCCGTCTAACTGACAACTGCCACACAACCTGAAACAAGCTATTCTCTTCAAGAGGTCAGCTGGGGAAAAGAAAAAGCAGCACTGTGTATGACTGTGTATGACTGTGTATGTGTGTGTGTGTGTGTGTGTGCATGTGTGTGTGTGTGTGTATGATCATGTGTGTGGCTGCTGAGAGCACCGTTAGATGCGCTGTCACATACTGCTTTCATATCTCAGTGTGTATCTGCGTGACTGACGAACTGAAAACAGAATCAGAGTTTGTGTGTGAGTGTGTGTGCGTGTGTGCGTGTGTGTGTGTGAGTGTGTGTGCGTGTGTGTGTGTAGGTGTGTTTCAGTGAGTGAGTGACAGAGTGGAAACAGAATCACAGGCCTGGCTGTGAGAGACAAGCTGAGTGGAAGCATCTGGAAGAAAGAGAAGGATCCATCAATCATGGCTGCAATGCTACCGCTCTCACACCAACACACAGACACACACACACACACACACTCGCACACACACACACACACACACACACTGTTTCAACACCAAACATACAAATGCACAAAGAGTTCCAGCTCCAGTAAATAATGAGGGCCAATTTCTTTTGAATTTCACCATTTCTTACAAATACAAACAAAGTGTGTTTTTGAATTATTATTACTAAAACATTAGTTCTACCTAAGTACATTTTCTCTTTTCATGAATTTATTCAGACTTGTGATGGTATTTTCTTTAAACTAAATCTATTTGTTTTTTTTTATACATTTGAACCTGGACTAAACTGGGGCCTGTTTCAACACATCCAACCTACATTTTAAAGATAAACTTCAACAGTTCTACACACAAAGGTCAGTGAACAAATCACAGCAAATACTACTCAGCCTGTGAACAACAGTTATATTAAGTTTTCTGACTCGGGGGGAGTTTTGTAAACACCGGAGAGCTGGAGTCTGATGAAGTCATCTTGGTGAATCCTTCTCTGGAGGTATAATAAACCCCAGCGCTGACATTTGCTGCCAAAGTCCCATATTTGGAAACTGACTAATTTAAAAAATACTCTTCCCTAAAATATGATAATTTTAAAACATTTGTAAGATTATTTGGTTTTCAGCACCTGGCAACTCTGAGTTAAAAACTGTCAACAAAGAGTTTCAAGACTCAAAAAAAGAGCCAACAAGATTTGAGGTGTAGTCGATCATCAGTGGCTCATAGGGGGAAAATATTCTACATATAATTTCTAGTAGAATCTAAAGAATTATTTTACATGAACAGACACAAATTTAATTTTCTGACATTTTGAAACCTATACAAATACTTTGGAGTTTGACCATTGCGGATATGATACTAATTTATGGATCCCTGTGGATCATTGTAGTTTAAAAGAGGGGAAGGAAATCGGAACATACGACGACAGACGAAAACAGAAAGAGATGCGAACATTCAAGCTTGTAGCTCTACAAAAGCAGCACTTGAGTGGACCCTGACATATAACATGACAAAACTCTAATAGAACACACAGTCCATCTCGTCATCCATCATAGTTTGTGGATGAGAGCGGCGGCTACACCTCGACCAAACCGGTGCATCGTTCTGGTAGGCCGGCCTCCCCTCGCCGCTGCGTAGTCTGAGTCATGATTTGCCGAGAAAGACTGCAGAGGTTAGAGCTGGTCAGAAAGAGAGTGAAGGAGCAGGGAGAAGGAGCATGAGGAGGAACACAGAGACGGAGGAGAGGAAGGAGAGAAAGCCCTCGAGTGTAACTCAATATAGGAGAAAGTGTCACGTTGACAAATGTAACACAGTGTGATCTATTAGTTATACCACAGACTATGTTAAACAGCTGCCCTGTGCTTTGGTGTTGGTTCTCACACACACACACACACACAGCGTAGTGGCCATCTCTATCATTGGTTGCCTATGGAGAGCGAACAACTGTCAGACAGCTTGTTTCTGACAAAAAAAAAAAAAGAGGGGAAACTAATTTAGTGTGGTGGGTTCCCCCTCTTTTTCTTTCCCTCTCGCTCTCTCCTCTCCTCTCCTCTCCCCTCCCTCCCTCCGTCCATGTTGGAGCAAACAAATATTTGTCCTCATTACTAATTAAACAGCAGCAAGAGAAAACACACAAAGGGAAATTGACGACGCTGTGCACCCCTGTTCTCGGACACACACAGGGCTCTGCATCTTCAGGCTCTATATGCTTCAAAAAAAAAAGAAAGTGTGTGTGTGTGTGTGTGTGTTGTGATTTACGAGCAGTGTTTCTCAGTTGCTCTTGTAGCATCCACCTGTAAGCCATTCATAAGGCAGGCAGCTGAATAATGAATGGCTGGTGTCTGGGGCCGGGCCGGGCTACGCTGTGCCCTGGTGGCTGTTTTAAATGAATAGGAATTAGTGAGCTAGAATGGAGCACAGAGCCCCTTCTGCCTGAGTGTGTGTGTGTGTGTGTGTGTGTGTGTGTGTGTGTGTGTGTGTGTGTGTGTGTGTGTATGTGTGTGAGATTTGTTTATGGGCACAGGGGACACCCATTTATCAGGCGGCCGCCATGTTGCCAGTAGCAGGTGTGTGAGGGTTTGCTGGGTTCGGACTATGGGACATTATATAAGGTAAATCTCTGCTTCAAGCGACTCTGGTCTTGTTTGCATAGATCTGACCAGTATTCAGTAATAATAACATTAGTCTCAACAAGGTCACTGCTGAGATCTGTGACTGCAGCAATATTACTAAAAAGAAGTCAGATAGGGCAAGAGGTCAGATGATGTATGAACCTGGTGAGAAATACACCTTTTTCCACCGCACATATTTTGACTTGAAACGAAATTGTGTGTCCCAGTGTCCCAGTAGGCCGTGCCAATAAACTAGTATGCACAATACCAAGACGTTGGAACTCACTCACCTCAACCATTTTAGACCCAGGGTGCCCTCTAAAACCAAAATATTGTTTATATATATATATACACATATACACACACACACACACACACACACAATATTGTTGTACACTAAACCTCCTAAGGCCCTGAGGGTTTCTGAAAAACTTGCCAGAAACATTAAATAAAAACCATTTGAGAGCTCAAACCATTGACTTTTATTATAAACGATTGCCTTTGCCTTGGGAACTGAATATGGCATTTGTCAACATTTTTAGTTCAGTTAAATTTTTCTCATGTTTGTCGTTTTTATTATTTCTTAAATATTGATGAACATTAGGTCAGAAGTTTTACAATAAAAGCCTGGGTTCGATTGCTACTCAGGCCCTTTACTGCATGTCATCCGCTCTCTCTCTCTCTCCCGTACTCTCTCTCTCCCGTACTTTCCTGTCTCTCACTGTGGCTCTCTGAATAAAAGCACAAAAAAAACACAAAAAAAAAACTTTAAAGTGACAGCCCTCGTGTGTGAGGGGAAACAGTAGACAACAATGGTGGTGTGTGTGTGTGTGTGTGTGTGTGTGTGTGTGTGTATTACATCTGTGTGTGTTTTTCAAACCAGGAACACTTGTGTTATCCATTAGTATTTCCCATTAGAGCGAGTTAGATTTAAATGGAAACAGTCTTAATAGTGAGAATATAAGTCGTGTAATGAATCATTAATGACTCTACTTCTCCGATGAGTGACAGCAAATGAGTAATTCATTACTTATTCAACATCATCTTCAGGAAGTGCAGGAAAACAGTTTGAGAGGATTTCCCAGAGTTACGGACATTTCCTGTTGTTCATTTACTGTCTAACTTACTCACAGCAACAACATACACACACACACACACACACACACACACACACACACACACACACACACACACACACACACACACAGACAGTGTATTGGCCTACAGGGATACACTCCAAACCACTAATGTCACATTCACTCTCTGCCTCTGTGTATTGTTCGAGGGTTTAACTATGGGAAAGTGCCAGGCCATTTGTGTCTCCAAATTGGCTGGTTTGTTGCCCTGGCTGCTCTCCTCTGCCATTCTGCTCCCATGGTGCTTTGGTTCAAATGGACGCTGCACTTAAGAGAGGCAAGCGGAACAAAGTTGAGAAAATGAGATAATAACAGTGAGAAACAGCTGAGTGCTTCATGTGAGAAGAATGAAACTGGGACATTTTTCAACATGATGGAATGTGAAGAAAAAAAACAAAAAATGGCATGTTTTAAATTCTGATTGTTCTGTGGAGCTGCACAATCTGATCACTCTGACGGGTGTGAAAATTCAGTTAGAGAGGATCGTTTCCACTATTAAGGTTCTCACAAGATCAGGTAGAAATATGAATTTAATAAGGATATGAGGTGGGTTTCCTGCAGGACTTTAATGGTAGTACTTTAATTGTTTTAATAATATTATACTGTGTGCTGTACAATGCTAATGCTAATTGTGGGTTTTAAGTGTTGTACAAATAGTGTTTGTTGTTATATACAATATATATATATATATATATATATATATATATGTATATATATGATGTTTTTATGTTTGGGGACTCTTGGAAGAATCAGCTTACAACAGGTAAGATGTATGTTTAGGACCCCCTGAAATAAAGAGCAATGATGTGTGTGTCCACACCTGCTGATGTGAACACGCATGTGTGTGTGATCCCACTTAAACAACCACCATCTGCTGCAATCAGTGCTCTTCTTTGCACAAGTGTGCGTGTGTGTAACATGGGCCCACTGAAGCTGACAGTCAAATAGCCAGCAGACACTGACATTTTGTCCTGTCTGGAGGCGCGCTCACACACACACACAATCCATCACACAATATATGCATTGGCACACACAGTAACACAAACACACACTGTGCATACGGTCTGTTGCTTCTCAGGCTTTGTGACAGCTGTCAGTCAGCGCTCATGCAGTAAACACACACACACACACACACACACACACACACAGACACAGAGTTGGGGGCAGTGTTGAGGTTTAGTGGTCTGTGTGATCAGATTGGTGGACAAGCAACGTACGGCCCATGTTAGGACAATAACAACGCTTCAGGGCATGATTTCTGAATACCAGTTGTGTGTGTGTGTGTGTGTGTGTGTGTGTGTGTGTGTGTGTGTGTGTGTGTGTGTGTGACCCCTCTGGCTCTGGTGCTGTGAATACCAGTCTGACAACTCCCATCCCGAGCTGATTGACACATCTGGGTTTAAACAGGCCACACACACACACACACACACACACACACACACACACACACACACACATATATAAGTATTCCATGTTCATTCT